>NC_048564.1:5839085-6187796 GCF_902806685.2 Maniola hyperantus
GATAAGTGAACACTTCACGTCACTATTGTGACATTAGAAACAGGATATACGGAAACCCTGGAAAGTAGACCCGTCGAAACGGACCCCACGCCCTTTCTCCCCTCCTTTATACGCCCCAGGCCTTCCCCAGCCTGTCACAACTGTCAGTCAAACCCTTATTGACTGCCAGTTGGCATCAAATCATATTTATATTTACCCCAACTTCGCCCTTATTTAACAACGTCAAATGAATAATTATTGAATCCAGGTCTAATTTTAGGGTTCCGTACCCAAAGGGTAAAACGGGAGCCTATTACTAAGACTCCGCTGTTCGTACGTCTGTCTGTCAGTCTGTCACCAGGCTGCATCACATAAACCGTGATAGTTAGACAGTTGAGATTTTCACAGATGATATTATATTTCTGTTGCCGCTTTAACAACAAAATAATATCTACTAAAAAACAGAATAAAACATATATTTAAGGGGGCTCCCAGACAGCAAACGTGATTTTTTTTGCTCGTTTTTATAGATAATAGTAAGGAACCTTTCATGCGCGAGTCCGATTTACACTTGGCTATTTTTTTACCCGACTCCAGCAAAGCCAAAAGGAAGGGTTATTAAATCTGATTTTAGCAGTCTATGTTCGTCTAGTTTACTTGGTACCCCCAATATCAATTTATAACCGACAGTTTCTAAATCCCATCAGTCTTGGTGGTCAGGTCCTTTGCAGCATCAGGATTGAGGAGTTGGAATCTAATTTTTTTATGGGACAATGTCACAAAGTTCCTCTACCTATCGATTAAAAAAAAATTACGCAAATCGGTTCAGAAATCTCGGATTTCGGTGTACCTACATAGGTAGAAAAACACAACTCTTCCTTTTTTGAAAGTCAGTTAAAAAAGTAGTACTATATTACTCCTTGGTTAATCTTCTACTTGTCTGTGAGAGTCCCGTCAAAATAGGTTCAGCCGTTACGAAGATTAGCCCGTTCAAACATACAGACACTTCAATTTTATTTATTAGTTCACTAGCGACCCGCCCCGGCTTCGCATGGGTGCAATGTAGATACTAAGTAATGTGGTGTCAGTGAGGAGTGATTAATAATGCATACTTCCATACTAATATTATTAATGCGACAATTGTGTCTGTTTCGTGTAACTTGACCATTTAGGCAGCGCACGCCTCGGAAACTCTCAAATATGAGGATTTTTTTCCGACCTAATTCACATTATTTCAATTTCCCTAGGGATCTCTAATTTTTTGAGAATTAAACTATACCTTTAAACCTTTATCTTTAATCACTCTATATATTGGTGAAAACCGTATTAAAATCCGTTGCGTAGTTTAAAAGATCTACGCGTGCATACATACATACAGACAGCGGGAAGCGACTTTAATTTATAATATGTAGAGAAGTATAGGTAGATTTTATAGATGAATGCAGAGTTTCTATTGGCTTTGTTGCCAAAATTGAAAGTTTCCCCCAATATTCCTAAAGCTAAATTGCTCTTAGCGATGAAATAAGTTGGTATCTCTGTTGTTGTTATTGTTGAAACAAGGTTGAAACCGAGCTCTAAGCGTAGTTCCGAGAAACTGTTTTGTTGACTTACCCAACACCAGACCAACAAAACTTTGCCTCTTTAGAATTTTAAATATAGATATTTGACCTTTTCAGTAATACAACCCGTTTTAAAATTTCCATTTCTACTAATGATACCCCACAGCTACCTAGCTATTGTAACAAACATAATTTAAATTAATCACAAATACCTAACTTTAGCTATGATATTACTTAAGTAATACCTACTTATTTTAATGGAGATAACAGGTACATACCACGATTAATTTGATGTTTTTATTTGTTGATATTTCAACCCAATTGCACGGGTCGTGGGCACGACGTCACTACGGTGCTACGAGAGATGAAATTCGAGCTGTCATGGGCAGTATAGCGAACTACCCTCTCCTTGTTATTTTCGCTGGAACTTCACGAGCTTCACGAATTTCAATCGCTTCGCGCACAAGCCTAGATGTAAATAATGGCGGTCTGTGGAGAGAACTCGAGGTTTGTGGAGTTCAATCCAAAGTTTTGTGTCTAACCTAACCTAACCTAACCACGAATATGCTCCGCGATCATCAAATTAATCGTTAGTTAAAATTTGTCGTTATACCAGGAAATAAGCTTTAAATCATAAGTGATACTTATCTTCTCTATATATAAAAATGAATCGCTAAATGTGTTGCTGATCGCAAATCTCGAGAACAGCTGAACCGATTTCGCTAATTCTTTTTTTATAATATTCCTTGAAGTACGAGGATGGTTCTTACGGAGAGAAAAATTTAAAAAATTTGAATCGACTGTTAGGCGGAATGAAGTTCGCCAGGGCAGCTAGTTTAAAATAAAAGCAGTTAAAATTACACAGTTACTTACGGCAGAGACTCATGAAAAGTTTCAAGCCCGCTTAAGTTTCTCGATAGATTAAAACTTTAAAAGCTTATTGGTGGAAATCGGAGAAACTACGCTACCACCCGCAGCCGATTCGAAAAAGCAATTTGATTTGACGGTTATCTCACCTCCTACGTTTATATTGAAACTTAGATAAATATTTACTTTATCGAGTCTAATTTGGCACGGAACCGGCCACCGTACTGTGGATGCCTTCCTTTTGGCCGACGATATAGCTATTTAAGATATAAAACAAATGGCATTCCTATGTAGACGTTTAGGATTTTTCTTGTTTTCAAATTTTTGTTAGGGAAATAACACTCCGAGACTCCGAGAATTCGTTTCCTGTTTTAGGTAAGTTACGGTAGCGATAATATATCACGTGCCGTTCCTTAATTTGGACCCTTTATTACATTAGAACAAGATGATAACTTATAATTGAGGAGCTAGTGAAAAAAACGGTAAAAAAGGTGTTTTGATCAAATGGGTAATTTTAATTACACTTCTGATTAAAACACTTTTTTTCAGTCTGGAGTCATGGTTTTTAGACCACTGAATAAGTACAAATCTGAACTCATTTTCAAGCAAAACGACCAAAATTGTTCTAAACTTGAATCCAAAGATCGTGTTCACTGCTTATAAATTTTAACACATCTGCAATCCTCCTATGAGCATTGAGTCCAAAGTTTGTGATTTCTATCAAAACGGTACGATTACAGTAAGTAAAATTCCAATAGCTTTAATTCAGTCTGTTGCTCCTCCTGTAAAATATAATTTTGTGCAATTACAGCGTTTTGTTTGCCAGCTCCTCAATTATTTATTAATCAGCGATACGCAAGTCAAGCGCGTAGGTAGGGACTTAAATCTATATTTTACGTTGTAAATTATCATCTTATATCGCAAGCAACAGCGGACCACCGTCGTGTCAATCGCCGGGTTTGATTCTCGCGTCGGGTATCGCCGCACACGTTTTCGTTTAGTTTTAGTTTACGTTTTACTACTAAGCACTTGTTAAGTAAATAAATAAAGCCGTTTTAAAATAAACCATTCTATTAATCCTTGACTCAGTAACGTATACGCAACCGTGAGATCTTCTGACGACATTGGTTTATAATATTTTGTAACTATGGGTATTGTATCTACGCACCTTAGTTATTATTATAATGCGACTAACAACTATCTGATCGTGTTATTATAATCGATATAAATAATAAATAATAAAACCTCAAAGCTTAATTAATCTATTTATTTATTAGGTTTTTTTATTTAGTTAGGGGTAAGTATAATAATATGTATACATTGCACTATCTAAAACAATAATAAAAAGGATGCGTAGGTGTGTTGAGAAAACAACAGAATTTGAACGAAATCGCGGGGTTTCGTTAAAATTCGAGCGAAGTTGCAGGCGGAAGCTAGCTTCATATAAATCTCACGCCGCGTCGGCAAAACAAAATTGACTCGACGATGTATTGTGTGAATAGATTTATATTTCCCTGCCAATAAATCTGGGCAAAACGGTGGTCTTGCGCAATAAATTGATTTTAATAACGATTCATTCATCGAATCCAAGCCAAGCGGCACAATTAGGTGATTCCCGAGAACAGTCACGTCGACTTCGGCCGCCTGCGAACTGTCATTACAAAAATAGTGGCCCCAGAAAGGGTAGGCCAAGACACGGCCCATATGGACCCAGCCATGCCGCTAGTTATTTTAATTTCTTTCTCGTCGTCGAAACACTCAGTGGTTAACTGATTGTGTAATGTAGGGAAATCCTCCTCTAGTTTGATTGTGAACGTTTGGAGTTTGGACTAAGACATTATCCTGGAATGCTTCTACTAGGTTATGTTAAAATATAGTATTTTAAATTTTGTCTTGTACTTTGAGAAATTATTAGATTTTAGTACATCCTTATCCTAATAATATTATAATTAGGTAATGTGAAAGTGTGGATGTTTGGATGTTTGTTACTCAATTACGCAAAAACTACAGGACAGATTTGGCTGAAATTTGAAATGGAAATAGATTATATACCTACCCTGATATATTATACCCTAGAATAACACATAGGCTACCTTTTATCCCGGTAAATCAAAGAGTTCCCACGGCATTTTTAAAAACCAAATTCCACACGGACGAAGTCGCGGGCATCAGCTAGTAATATTATAAATGTGAAAGTGTGGATGTTTGGATGTGTGTTACTCAATCACGCAAAAACTATGAGACGGATTTTTTTAAATATTACAATAAAACTTAAAGCTAGCCTTATCTAATTACTATATAAATCATGACCGCGTGGAATGGTGCCAAGAATACTGGCTGCATTTCCGCGCTGGACAGCCAGGCTGATCCGTTGCGCAAAAAATGAGCCAGCCCTTCTGTCACCAGATGAGGCTATTAATCGCGGTGAAATGTCTCGTAAAAAAATTTTTGCACTAAGACTCCATGGCCCCAGGGTCTCCACGGCAAACGGCACAAAAATGTAACTCTCTATAAGAGAGGCATACTTGCGCCGCTTGCCGTTTTCAACTGTTTCTGCTGCGGCTCCCGGTCTTGATGATGTCTTCCTGATATGACACGGGGCCAATGTGTCAACGCAAGTTGCGTCCCACATTAGCGCCCGTCCCCGTTCCCAGGGAACCAGCGTCAATCCATCAGGTGTCTTGCCATCATCCCGACTAATCCCTGCCGGCTCAATGAGCGCAGGAATATTTATGGTGGCAAGAGCTCTTTTAATTGTATCGTTAAGAGAGCCATGCCTAAACAGCCTACCAGAGCTCCTTTGGCAAGAGAGTCCGTGGATTCCAAATTTATCAACCTCTTTTCCACACGGACATCTGTGCTGATGGCACAGTGGTGTTCCCAATCTGAGACCTAGAGCCACACGAAAACTTTGAAGGACGGATTTGACTGAAATTTAGAATGAAGATCCCTGGATTAACACATAGGCTACTTTTTATCCCGGAAAATCAAAGGGTTCCCACGGGATTTTGAAAAACGTAAATCCACGCGGACGAAGTCGCGGGCATCAGCTAGTGAAATATAAAACATTGAACAAAATATTAATTTTAAAGTTACGAGCCTCAAAATATTCATATTTTTACACTATAACAACTTTGGGCGTAAAGATTAGGAGTGTGAAAATTCTAAAACAATTTGACATTAGACAGTTTATTTATTTATTAGATGAAATATTTTTACTTTGCAAACATACATTTAGTATTTTTTTCTCAAAAACGCTTTTCCAAAACCCCTTTTTCGCGCGCTTGATTTCGGTGAAAAACATCGTGCCTCTCACCTTACTCATACAATGTCAGGTGAAAAGCAAACAGGTTACCCACGTGAGCTGCCAATTTCGGTCGAAACACTTTTCACTTCGATTGTGAGGAAATGAAACACTGATACGCGACCACGACCTGTGGGTGGGCAGTGGGCTCACTCTCATACTTCGCCTCTAGGCTCTATGCATCGATAAATGGCTCACTGCGTAAGTACAAAGTGAAGCTGAAGCGGCAATGGGCAGGGCACATACCTAGTTCGTAAAACCGATTGACGGTTCCCAAGGTGCTGGAATGGCAACTGGGTTGGGAGACCCCCACTTGGTGGACGGAGGATATCAGATGAGTCGCAGGGAGCCGCTGGATTCAGGTGGTGCAAGATCGTGGCGTGTGGAAGTCCCTACAAGAGACCTATGTCCAGCAGTGGACGTCTATCGGTTGATGATGATGATGATTATGATTAAAGCACTACAAGGTTAGAAGGTGACAAAATGACACGAAACTATAAAATTTTATCCAATGTGTAACAATAAATCTTTACTTCAACATGAACACAAATTAGACAAGCGTGACAAATAGACGCGACAGAAATAGAAACGCTGACAGTGAAACAAACGTCGATCAGACCCGGGCTAATGGTTTCACATTCCATTTTTCATGTTAACTTAAAAATAGATGCGCTTTACATTACTAGCAAATGCCCGTGTCTTTATAGGATTATAAGAAAATTAACTACCTACGAATTTTTAGTTTTCCATAGAGTTCCATATCTCCAGAGAAAAAAGAAACCCTTATAGGATCACTTCCTTGTCTGTCTGTTTGTCGTAGGTATGAAGGTATCTATCAAGGCTCGTCAAGGGAATCTAAACCTGTGGGGCCTTTATGGGACACTTCCAGTGGCGTGCACAGGAGTTCAAGCCAGGGTATGCATTTAGGTATGAACTTGTTTTACGGCAGGTTATAATGAAAAAGTAAGCATTGATTTCTTACAATGAGGGTAAGCAGTGCGTTTATGCTTCTATGAGCTGCGCGCCACTGGACACTTCCCATTGATCTAGTTCTAGAATGATGAAAGGCAGGTAGCATTGTCTTAGGTATAGCACGTTAAAGGAAAACATCCGAAAAACGTGAATTTGTGGTTAACATCACAATTGGCATACATTTAAAAAGTATCATTACATGTAAGATGATAGGTAGTCTACGTAACCACATCGTAAATGTAAAATCTAAAAACTGGTTGGGTGGATTTTCAGAAAATCCTAGTTAGGGTCTATGTTTTGCAAAGAACACGAACGTGGACAAAAACCAGCACCAAACTCAAAATCTCCTTCTTTTTTGGAAGTCGCTTAAATATACCAAGTTTTTAGAACCATCGATTTAAGTTGTATGGTAATAAGTATATTATAGGGCAGGTATTATATTAATATATAATGTATTGTGTGTGTTTGCCTTGAATGTAATAATAGGTAATACTTAGGTAATTCCGGAATAATTGCCATGTTTATAGGAGACCGAAATCTCAACCACTAACTACGCTATCACCACATGAGTATAGTCCGCGACAGGTTGAGATGGCGATCGGGGTATGAGGCGGAGGGACGTCCCGCACACCCGCACGTCACCTGCGCTCGCCCGCATCGGGTTAGCGTGGGGGCTGTTCGGGTGTGGGGGCCGTTCCCTCCCCGGTTGCCATCTCGATCGTCGCGTTCTATAGATAAAGTATGGGTTTTAATAAACTCATGTTCAGATAGATAGAAGGACTAGCAAATTGGGATAAAGCCAGATAAAGCTTGTTGTGTCACGTGTGTGGCACAACCTGACAAAAGGTTCTAGTGCAGCATATTATACATGTAGGTATAGTCAGTGGCGTGCACAGGATTTGAAGCCAGGGTAGGCATTAGTTAGGTAGGAAACCTGTTTACTGGCAGGCCATAATGAAAAATATACAACTGGGGTAAGCAGTCCATTTATGCCTCTATGACCTGCACGCCACTGGGTATAGTGCGCTATGGGTTGAGATGGCAATCGGGGTGGGGTCACCCCGCAAACCCACACACACGCCGCGCTAACCCGGTGCGGGATAGCGTGTGGGTGAGGGGTACTATAGATATTATTTATTCAACTAAGATTGTTTCCGAAGTTCCGAACAGATATACTTTTGTATTATAATGACATAATGATGTAGGAATCTGCTCCGCACACAGGATTTGGTGT
The DNA here is from genome assembly GCF_902806685.2 of Maniola hyperantus. Lineage (NCBI taxonomy): Eukaryota > Metazoa > Arthropoda > Insecta > Lepidoptera > Nymphalidae > Maniola > Maniola hyperantus. The sequence goes on from NC_048564.1 coordinate 5,847,001, forward strand.
TTGCTGAATATCGAAAACATTTGTTTAGTAAGCTATCCCTAGCGATACTAATAAGTATGTATGTAGTGAACCGACAATTATTTGAAAAAAATTGGAAACCCAGGGTTGTGACTTCGGTAAATTGGTTTTAGAAATGTTTGCTGAAGGGTGGGCTTCGGGTATTTAAAGAACAATTAGTCGGCTGCTTCTCAGCCCTTAGGGCAAATATTAGCCTATTCCCGCCAACCCTCTTTTGGACCAATGCCGCCCTGGGCGTTCGTTGGAAACGGTTTATAGCTCGATGTTTGCCCACTCTCCCCTATATACTCAGCAATACATAGCATTCCCCTTTTGACAGCTTCGGCAATTATCTCGTTTGTCGAGGAATCATAAGTGTACACCACGGAGGAGAGAAATAATTATTATTTCTCTAGTCCGTGGTGTACACCGTAGGTAGGTACCTACAGTATTAAATTTTTTGTATTGCAAAGTTTTTAATTTAAATACAATCAGGATCGAGTTATTAAAAGTTCTATTGCGAACAGATAGGTATTTATAAGAATATCTAAGGTAAAATATCACTAATCTTCAAAATAAGTACCTACATCACAAAACTGATTATACACTACTTACAACAATAATAAGCAAAGCTACAAAGTACAACAGACACCACACAGACACCAACCTTACGTTTGAACTCCTGAATGAAATAGGAAACAGTAGGTAGGTATTTCAAACCGATCATGGAGTGCTCTCCGGTGCGCTAAGTGCGGCGGAGGTCGAGATGGCAATCGGGGTGGGGACGCCCCGCACACCCGCACGGCCCCTGCGCTAATCCGGTGCGGCATAGCGCGGGTGACGTGCGGGTGTGCGGGGCGTCTCCCCACCTCATAGCCTGTTGCCATCCCGACCTTTCTCGTACTAAAGGTACTTAGGTAGATAGTGTGTTACTGAAAGTTTCAAGCTTTCAAGTCATTGGCATTTGAACCTGCATATATATATACCTATGGGTTTTGTAGCTTAAATACATCATGATGTATCGATGTCCAGTTCTCATTGGATGTACTTTAGTCTGTCGTAAGACAATGTTTTGATTAGGTTGTAAAATACAATATCGTATAAAATTTACCGAGATATTTAAATTTAAAACAACAGTAACACTGAATCTCTGAAGCAGTAAAAGTTTTGTGGTCTTGCTAATACAGTGTTTTACAATTTCTTAATTCTTGCTGATGATGTGTCTTCTTTCACGAATAGTGAGCCAACGACCGAGTAAACCTGCCCGCTGATTCGCTAACTCCCGTGTCTAACACTGAACTAACTAAACTAAACTAAAAAAAAATCTACGTCGCGCCTTTTAATGTTGCGATCAGTTAGACGATACCTACAAATACACAAGATTCTAAAGATCAGTCAGTAAATATTTGCGTGTATAAAAGAGTTTAATAAATCTAGAGTAACGTATTTATTTACCAGATGCTGGATGTTTTAAAAATTTATTTTGACGTTCATTGAAGAGTGCTTCGGTCATTTAAACTACGGTCTTAATAACAGACTCGAATAATGTATACCTACTCGTAGATAGTTAGTTAATACATCTTTATTTTCGGAAAAACTGTGGGAATCCAATTATTCTTTTTTTTAATCGGATGAAAATTTTGTGGGTCGTCTAGTCATTTTCGTTTATTGCAACAAAATTAAATATTCTTTGATATGTATTCTGAAATGCAACCTGAAAAATATTTAGATAACATTGTTTTCATCGCTATACCTAAGCACATTCCTATCTGAGCGTCTGTTTGCCATCTCACTGAAGCCCTGAAACATGCAATATGATGGATGAACCTTGAAAGGAGTAAATCACCAAATCTCAAGACCTCGTGAGCCCAATTTGGAAATTGAAAATGCCGATTAATCTACCTACTTATCGATTGGACGGGTCAAAGGGAAGATCGTAGAATGTGGAAATGCCTTCATGACACATGTAATACTATGTCTATGTCATAATATTTATGACATCCATCGCCTTAGGCGACGACAACGAAATTGACCTAGCCGGGAATTGAAACTGAGTCCTTCATTTATTAGTCCACAATACGATGGACCACACTTTACATGCGTGCGATAGGAAGGCAGCCATCAGAGAGGAATGGAGAGTGGAGACGTTGTTTGTACCACAGCACTGCAGGGACGATCACGATCGGTTTGGTAAGAGTGCAACGACAAAGAGGAAGAAGGAGAGGTGTTGAAACCGCAATATTAGCGGAAGGTGGCCACCGTAGCGCTCGTCGCAGGCGGTCCCGGCCATACTTACAAAAATACCAAATGTAATTAAATGTAGATAACTTGCGCTTTATAGACGGCTGCGCGCGCGCCTGTGTTTGTTTAGTTTGTTATAGACGTGTTTTTACGCAATCTGGAAGTCGTAAATCGTGTACACCAAATTATGTCGTTGGCCAAAGTGAAGATACCAACACCTCTCTGTTTTTTCTTTGTATTCCCGATAACATTTTATTAGCTTATAATTTATATATTCACTTTAGGACCTAACCTCGTGATGATCGCTTCGCTCGCTTCATTCGGCTGGTGCGAGATTATGGAGAACCCTGAAGCCTGCAGGTTTCCGCACGATGTTTTTCTTCATTGTTAAAGCAAGTGATATTAATTAATTGCTTAAAACGCAAATAACTCCAGCAAATTAGAAGTGCGTGCCCAGGATTGAACCCCAAGCCACAAAGCCCCGTAAAAAAGCCGACGCCAACCACTAGGCTATCACATACAAAATAAATACAAATAAAGTACAACTAATTTGTAATTAGTTGTATTTACACTGTATATCATTCGAAAGTTTACTTTAAGGTTGGGAGATGTGGGGTTGATGATAATGATAAATGGTCAAAATGGCGGCTTGGTGTGCCGCGTAATTCATAACAAACTTGTTGTAACACACGCTCTGCCCGCGCGGGGTTACCGCTAACGATCGATCAATTTACCACCGCGCTATACTTTGGTAGGGTTGCCATCTGCAGAATCTATATACTAGGACAAGTAGCTCGAAACTGCCGTGGCTTAATACAAAACGGCGTAATTTTAATCATATTCCGCTACGAATCCGGATAAAATATTCTTGATTAACAACAGTTACGAAAAGACGAAGTATTAATTTTATTTCGTAGCTGGCTACGAAAAATTAGTTACCAATGTAGACGGAACTGATTTTTCGAGTACCTATCTCGATGTATTCTCGTTTACCTCATAGTTAATTTAAATTATTGTTATTATTTAACAATATGTGTGAATAAAAAAATACCTTAAACTTTGATTACAGCTGTTAATAAAATGTACACAGGCTTTTTCTCTCATCATTCAAGAAATAGATGATATTAAATCAAACTGTCGATATCAATATTTCCAATAGCCATCAAAATGTTTATTTTTAAATTACATATTTTATTTTGGGCCATTCCTTAAAAAAAAATGCCAGCCTCATCGTTCCCTAAACTAACCGCAACCATTCAATTTATTTTATACACTTACCTATAACACTTGAAATAAATTTCTAAGACCTGGACTTTATTCTAGTCCAAAACGCCACTCGGACGCTCGCGCTCCCAGTACTCCCTGACAAATCCGTGGAAACCGGACGGATGGCAACCCTAACTTTGGTTAACCTAAATATAACAACGCGTTACTAGTACCTACCACAGATTATGACATTGAAGGGTTAATTTTTTTTAACGTTATTAAGTAGACAAATGCAGGCTATCACGATACGAGGAGTTTATGAAAGAAAAGCTATCCGGTGTGTAAATAAGTAGGTGATGCGGCTCCATCCGCGTGGATTTAGATTTTTACAAATACCGTGAAAACTATGATTTCTGGAATAAAAAGTACTCTATCTACAGTGGCGTGCAGGTCATAAAGGCATAAATGCACTGCTTACCCCAGTTGTAATAGCTCAATGCATATTTTTCATTATGACCTGCATGTAAACAGCCTACCTAACTAATGCCTACCCTGGCTTCGAACACTGTGCACGCCACTGCCTATCTACCCTAAGGGACCTATGTCTGTCCCCAAGATGCAAAAGCTACAACTTGAAATAAATGATGGCCGTGTCTTTACCCACATGGATTTAGGTTTTTAAGAATCCCGTGGGAACTTAGTTTTCCAGAAGAAACAGTAGGTAGTCTACGTCCATCTTCAGTAGGTATCTAACCCTGTACTAAATAAAGCTATCAGACACACAGATAGACAGACATTCAAATATACTTCAAGTTTCACATTTATAATACACATATTAGTATTAATAGTATTGATTTAATTAATTAGGTAAGTGGACGTAGTTAGGTGAAAGAATATAAAACTTCATAGGCTTACTACATATTATTATTTGACTTCTAACTACATACATACATACAGGCACATAGGTATCTACTTAACACAAAAACTTTGTAGGTATGTATCTACCAACCTATTTGACTAGGTCTTGACCGCGACTTTGTTGGCGTAGAATTAGAAGCCCTATAATTCAAAGAGGCATTAGATTAATTAATATTATTATATTTTATTTTATATTTTACCATCAAAAATATCAAAGGAACTTTGAAAAAACTAACATTTTATAGCTTCAAAATAGTTTCGTTTTGATCTAATCTTTATCAATTGAATAGAGCAGTACAATAAAGCTTGGAGGATCAAATGGTCCAATTGAAATACTGACGTCAAAAATGCGCAACAATTGTCAGGTTGGGATCGATCTGCCGCGAGACTGGGCACCACCGAGCTCTAATGTGGCGGTTAATCCACCTCGCGCTTCGCGATGCCCCGGGCACAATACCCGGGCTCAATATAATTCGCAAAAACTAACAATGCAACAATTACCCACGCACTATTGTTGATACGACTTTAAACTTTTTTGTGCGTCTTAAAACATAGATGCGAACCTAATAATATTGTTCAGGTCGCACTACCTGACTTTCACAGATGAAGGTCCGGTAGATACAGACTACGTACTGTACAGTAACGAAAACGACAATAACGAATATATTTTATATCCCGTGATCGATCGATGCATACGTTACTAAAAAGGTACTTTATTATGAGTTTTCTCAAAACGATACGACCCGCTTGCATTCGCACTGCACATTCCAGTCATTATAGGTATCTGAGAGAGAAAGATTTGTCTGAGACCTGTTTGCTAAACTACCCAAACTAGTAAGAATGAACTGGAAATAAATAAATAAATCGCGGAAACAAAATGGTTCTTTTGACATAGACACGGAACTCTAAAATTGTAGCAAAACGTATTATACCAATGTTTTTACCGGTGTTGCTTTAATTCAATTTTCCAACAATAAAACTATTTTGTTCTTATTGTTGGTGGTCTCAATATTTCAGATAGCAACGATTCACTCAGATTACTGCTTCGTCAAACTAACAGGTAAGCTCGTGCTCTTGTTCTACTTACGTGGCATTCAATGAAAAATTACACCGAGCACGAGCGATATCTTTTAATCATTGGTGTCATTTTTCAAATAGGCACCTACAGTCCGCGACAGGTTGAGATGGCAATTGGGGTATGAGGCGGCACATTCCCACGTCACCCGCGTAATCCCGCACCGGTTTAACGCGGGGATTGTGCGGGTGTACGGGGCATCCCCACCCCGATTGCTAACTTGACCTGTCGCATATTTATGTATTTTGCTCAAAATTTTGTTTGACTATTAATTTAAATTATTTTGTTCATTGACTCTTATTAATAACTAGCGACTAAGTCCAGAGTCCTTATTTTAAAGGTGAACTGTACTTTTGACATGACAGTTGACCCATGAGTTAAAATGGCGCGTGAGGAATCATTTTGTATGTACATTGTACAACTGTACCAATATGTAGATTGATTATATACCTGCCTACATAGATTAATTGGTTTCGCTACGCTCTACCCTGCCTACTTATTCATATCGTCTGTTAGGCAAGTTTCTAGGTCTAGGTCAATGTACTTAATATTCCCATAAAACTACGTTAAGTTATTTTGCATGGACCATCGAGTGAGTCGGATGTAGCCCCATATTGTCCGTGTCAACAAGGCGGAGCTGTCTAAAAAATCGCAAAAAAATCAGAACTGACATGTCATTTTGACACCATTCATCCCGTCCGCTCGACCCGTTTTTTTTCAAACGGTAATCAAAAATTGCAATAAGAGATCTTATGCTGTCAACCATAAGGAGTGAAATGAGAAAATACAAATATTATTAACTCGGCTGGCAAATATAAATCTTAGATTTTTTCTCAGCTACATTTCTTAATGAATCCCTACGGCCACCATCATTCATGTCATTTGAAAAGTAAACAATAATCTCCGCTAAAGAAAAAAATACATGTTTTTTCTACGAATAGACCTATGTTTATTGTTTATGATAAAACAATGCAGAATAGCTGTAGGTACCAACACACGCTGACACACGCATATTATTTGATGACTGTTGGTGTTATTGAGAGCTTGATGGCAAATAATTGACTTATCAGTCATTTGTATCGATGTGGCAAATGAAGTAGGAATGTACTACACGACCACCGAGAGAATGCAGTTACCTCGACTCTCACTTCCCCGCAACGCACACCCTTAACTAGCGTTAGCTTATACAACGCTGTCAGACCTCTGTTTATAAAAATATATTTATACTACAACATCAATACAAATGACAAGATATGCCCAAACGAACAAAACTTTTACGGTTTTGGAACCAAATGATGTCTAGCTAGGGTATCGTACCCGAAGGGAATCAATAATGGGTCAATAGGACCCTATTACTAAGCCTCCGCTGTCCGTCCGTCCGTCCGCTCGTCCGTCTGTCTGTCAACGGTCTGTATCTCGCAAACCGTAATAGATAGAGAGTTAAAATTTTCACAGAATGTGTTTTTCTATTGCCGCTATAACAACAAATAATAAAAATTACAAAATGGCCGCCATGAAAATTATATAAATTAACAAGTGTTTTTTCTTGTACGATGGTACGTAACCTTTCGCGTGCAAGTCCTACTCGCACTTGACCGATTTTTGGAAGCTTCGGATACGTTAACAAAATGAGGAGCAACGTTCACAGACGGAGTGGAATGGTGCCAAAGTGCCAACGTGCAATTTTTAGGGTTCCGTACCTCAAAAAGAAGAAATGGACCCTTATAGGATTACTTTGTTGTCTGTCTATTTGTCTGTCGGTCTGTCAAGAAACCTACAGGGTAGGTACTTCCCGTTGACCTAGAATCATGAAATTTGGCAGGTAGGTAGGTTTTATAACAGACATTCGGGGAAAAATCTGAAAACCGTGAATTTGTGGTTACATGACACAAAAAAATTAAATTGTGGTAATGAACAAATATTGCAATTTTCAACTTTCAAAGTACCTAAGATTACTATGCCAAATGGGGTATCATATGAAAGGGCATTATTTGTACATTCTAAAACAGATTTTTATTTATTTTTAGGCATAATAGTTTTTGATTCATCGTGCAAAACGGAAACGTGTAGTACGGAACCCTCAGTGCGCGAGTCTGACTCGCACTTGGCCGGTTTTTTACTCCACTTAAACTCAGCCTTTTTACTTTGACATACGGATGAAATTGCTATACCTAATAATATAAGAACATGTTTAAAAATGTTAAAAATGCGTGCACTAGCCGCTTCTCACGCACCCTCACGGAACGAAGAGGTGCGCCAGCTGATTCTCTTCCATATTCCATATATACATATACCCAACAGTGCAATAGCTGCCACTCGACTCCGCTCATCGCGAATCAGCACGCTTGATCTACGCTGACCCTTAGAATATACCTACCAGTACGCGACAGTTCGAGATGGCAATCAGGGTATTAGGTGGGGGGACGCCCTGTGCATCGACACGTTATTAGCGCGGGGGCTGTGCGGGTGTGCGGGGCGTTCCCACCCCAGTTGCCATCTCGACCTGTCGCATACTATACGTAGGTATTCGAATTTTTGAAACCTAGACGCGGGCGGATGACAATAGTTTCATATGAAAAAAATATTACGATTTTACAAAATTTTGCTGAAAACATGACGTCTAGGCGACGCAGGTCACCAGACGTTCGGAACTCGATGCGAAGGCGCGGTGGCGGCGGTAGGTCGCGGCTGATTTGTCGCGGGCGCCCGCACGCACAATGCGGGGATTAGTGCAGGTTTGTTCACTTTGTTCGCATTGTTCGCTTTTCACGGTTTGTTCAGAGCGTATGCAACCGGGGATCAGCGCTCACGCATCGTCGGCGCCGCGTTATCGCGCCTCGCCACGGCCCGCAACCCCTTTCAATTTTATTTTCGGTGCGGTTTTAATTCGTAACTGTCTGCGGATCAGCATATTTTACACTGCGCTCTTTGTAATGATGTTCAATTGAGTCCGCTATCAATAAATGAGATGGGGATGAGCCGTGAATTTGTTTTGATTGAAAACTAGTTTCCTTCCGTTGGAATTACTTCTTTATAAAACGTGTCAGTACAGTTTAAATTTTTCATTTATTCTTTTAATCAATTTTTAATTACAAATAAACTATTAATAAACTTAAATCTAAAAAAAAATACAGTTTAAATTAGATACAGCATCATATTACATGTCTACGTACACGTAGTATTATTTTCTTTAATTTTTTAACTCGAAATCAATATTTAAATATACCACTTTGCACATTTAGTTCTCACTTAAAATTTAATAAATATACATACATACCTACCCACTTATAGATAAGTTAAGTTGATTTGTATACTTACCTAAATATATGAAATGAAAAGGTGACTGACTGACTGACTGATCTGTCAACGCACAGCTCAAACTACTGGATGGATCAGGCTTAAATTTGGCATGCAGATAACTATTATGACGTAGACGTCCGCTAAGAAAGGATTTTTGAAAATTTAACTGCTAAGGGGGTAAAATAGGGGTTCGAAATTTGTGTAGTCCACGCGGACGAAGTTGCGGGCATAAGCTAGTATTGAATAATTTCATTTGAAGGAGTTTTAATACGTTACGTTACTCCACATACCCACATCGATATTTAGTGGTGATGACAAATCTGTAAAGAAAATCGCAGCGGATATCCGTAACAACCTCGTAATTTTATCGTTTTCAGATGAGACCAAAATTCTGCGACCCGCTGTGATCTGTCTGTCATCTTATTAGATGATCAAACGTTTATTGCACGACGTCTGGGTTTGAATCATTTAAATAGATCGCACCTGACCCAATATCCTATTGACAATTTATTGGGATTACCACGAATCCTCTGCGGAAAAAGTAAAGGCAAGACCTACTGATGATTTTCGCTAATGTCAGGGCTATGTTTTACCGTTCGGACTTCGGGCCCCTACAAATGGTAATATCGTGATATTTCAATTTAGCATTTATTCATCTGAACCTTACCATTTATGTTATACTAGCAACCCGCCCCGACTTCGCATGGGTGCAATGCAGATACTAATGTGGTGTCAGTGAGAGGTGATTAATAACCCATACTAATATTATAAATGCGACCACCGCCGCCTCCGTCTCGTTTTGTTGCGCGTAATAATTGTTAATTTTCGATGGAAACTTGATTTCTTCCGACATTTTGTTCAAATATCGTCATATTTCAACACAAACCAATATTAAACTATACCTATAAACCTTCACTCTCTCTGTTGGTGAAAACCGCATTAAAATCCGTTGCGTAAGTAGTTTAAAAGATCTACGCATTCATACATACATACATACATAAAGACAGCGGGAAGCGACTTTATTTTATACTATGTAGAGATAGAGACTACCCCTCAACTGGACGTAGGAACTGCGAATCATTTGCGGTTTTCGTGCCATGACATGGACTTCAATAATAACTTCAAAGGCGTCGCGATAAATTGAGCCATTCAAAAAAGAAGTAACGTAAGAACGTATATATATATAGTAAGTATTTAATTCATGGGCTGAGTGACAACACCACGCCTAATTTATAGCAACACTTGCATTTAGCTTTAAACAGTCCGAATGTGCAGATCACGATTTTTTTGCATTCTTTTAAAATTTAGCTCTTGAGTCTTGACTGCAACATCAACTGGTTACTTAACAGTCCGTCCGAATGCTATACCTACGTAGGTAAGTTAGGTATATCAACCTGGTCAATTACCACAATGCATAAAAAGGCAGTCGCATATTTGGTATAGCATATGTAGGCGGCCTACTTTTCTTTTTCCTTTTGCTTTGAAAAGTCCGTGTTTTGAAGATGACCTTTTAGAAACTTTATTTTCTGAATTTTAAAAATATAAGTATGTACTTGCCATTTTTATACCATCACGACTAAGTATTATTTCCAATTTTATTTTCCATCCAAACAAGCGTAAAGCTTATGGATATGTAGAGTAGATACAGTAGCCAGCAAGAAATATTGTACATCGACCGTTAGAATGAGATTTCGGTTTTGTAGATCGTTGTCTCTACCTACCTATGTGATATTTTGTCGGTCTCAACCATAGAGACAATGCTCTACGAAACCGCTATCTCTTTCTAAAGGTCGGTGCCTCGAACGAGTCTCGGTGTCGATGTTGGTTGATTATTTTCTGCCGAGTACTGTACTTATTAATAATAATTAATAAATTAGTATTGCAACGAGCAGAGTTTGAACCGTCGCGCGTCGATCTTTCGGATCTGCTCCTTTACTGTTTAGCTACTGAGCCTTCTAAAATCTATCCTCTCCGAAAATCTTTATTAATTTTGTGAAATAAATTACAATGATCGCCAGAGAGTTCAAACATTCAATAAATTAGATATTATTTACAGAATATCTCGATATATTTAATCGATACGCCGGCGTCGGCTCGCTAACAGCTGCAATTTGGATTTAGCCTCCACGCCTAATTTCGGTCGGTAGACTTATTTTAACATTAAATATACACACACATACCTACCCCTTGGATAAACACATCTCCCCTAATATAGGAATCGTTGAATAGAAGAGCTTATCTGTCTGTTCGAGCGCATACTGAAATTATTTCTTTATTTCGTAGAAAATTTAGTATCTTTAAATCTAGGTAATTCCCTATTTAATTACGTTGCAGAGGCTTAATAAAATAGTTTTTCACTAAAACGCATTGTTTTTCTCAAACATTTATTATCGATGGTTTATTATGTTAAACTAAAAAGTCTTAAATCACCTAAGTACCTACTTACTTCCAATTGCCTACTAATTGGGTTTACTTTTCTTTTACGATCAAACAAAATAACTTTGAGAAAACTAATCTCCTACGTCATGAGTAAAAACCTGCGCTGTTCAAGCAACTTTAGTTTGGGAAAGGGTTTTCTTGAGCGATTCTTTGAACATTTTTATTGCTGCGCACAGTAAAATTGTTCAATGGTAAATGAGTCGCAATTAAACGAAAATGTTTAAATGTTTAGATCTGGGCTTCACTCTTAAATTTTACGCGTTGTACTAAGTAACTGAAAAATAACAGGACACCTCGTCAATCTGTAAAGTGGAAGTATAAAACTGTAGAGTTGTGTAGACCACAAAAGATAAATATTGGTATTGTATTAGTTCAGTGTAACCACAGCGGAGTGCAATCTGGTGAGCACATGGAAACCGATGCTTAACAATGTTTAACCTTTACAAGTTATTCCCGCAAACTCTCGCCTTGTTGATGTTTGCGCTTAACCTTGGATTATTATGACATAAATATATACATAAAATATTTCATTTAATTTATCCAAAGTACTGGATGAAAAGGGCTCCAATTAGGCATGCAGATAGCTATTATGACTTAGACATCCGCTAAGAAAGATTTTTTTTAATTCAACCCGTAAAGGGGTAAAATAGGAGTTTGAAACTTGTGAAGTCCACGCAGACGAAGCCGCGGGAATAAGGTAGTTGCTTATAAAACGCACATAACCCCGAAAAGTTAGATGTACCTACTATGTGCATGCCCGGAATAAAATCTTCATCCTCACGAATAGGAGGCGGCCAATAGGCTGTCACGGTTCTTCATCAATCAATATATAAGTACACCTATAACTTCAAAACACACGACCCTCCCTTAGTCGGGCAATAAATAGAAAAAAACATTAAAAATTAAAACCTTTGGCTCGTAACAAGAAATTCAAGAAGGATTTCCTAGACTGCATGTCCGTGTATAATATACAAGACAAACAGAGCCGTGTCGAGGCACTCTCGGCTTTCGACACGAGTTTATTTGTTTAAATACTTTCAGATTATTTAATGTTTTTATTTATTTGATACGATACTTCCTATACGAACATGAAAAGTAAAAACATTTTGCGTAAACCGCGGAATTTGGTATAATATGTCAATGCCTTTGCTTGCGTTGAACATTAGGGTCTTGTAGAGATTTTTTCTTAGCATGTTAGTCTTGATTCTTTACCTAATAGGTAAGTTTTATGAAAATGGTAGAGAAAAATCAGTTTCTGTGGAAATCGCATCCACGATCACGGTGGTATACCGCACCAGCACTAGGCTACTTATTTTCATCATTATAAGAGGTCACTTTACTATAATATAAATTAGTAGTTAATTACATCTTTTGGCTGCAACCACATGCAATAACGAAGCCACGTGCGGCGGCGGCGCCTCTCGCTCACATTCCCTCAATAGGGATCAGTCTTAATTCCTTAGCGTAGGTTTAACCGAATCGTTTATTACAATAATAATGCCCGCCTGACGCGAAGACTTAATAACCCTTCCGTTTCATTGTAACTAATTATACTGATAGAAAACATATGTATGCTGAAATAACACAAAATTAATACCTTGCAATTGGTGCAATCCGTAAGTTCTGTTGAGGTTCTGATAAGTTTTATGCATTCCTGCCTAGAACTGTAAGCAACTGTACACTTGTACAGACAATCTTAAGTACGTACTAAAAGTAGATTTCTTTTTGTGCAAAATCTTGTATATCATTACCAGGCTGCGTCCTAGCTTCGCATGTGTTGTACAAAGGAGGCCAGAGATTTGATTTTTCAGTCAGAGGTGGAGATATTAGTTTTATAATAGGTAATTATTCTATATCTATAATATTAAATACTTGCCTATACAATAAAGAAGACAATGACTGACTGATTGACATCAACGTAGGTACGACTACGTACTGGTACGTAAAATTCAAAATTTTTAATATAGGTTCTCTGTAGGTATAAATTAAATGGTCAGATAATTAATAGGTATACCTACCGTTGGAATTTATCAAAATTGTTTTATCCGAGCCAATACAATTTTGATACATTATAGTGGGGTCTTAAAAACCTAAACACATGCGAAAAAAGTCGCGAGAAAAGCAAGTTAATAAATATTTGCACATACATACCTACCTACTTAATAAGATTATGATGAAGATAAAGCTTGCTAAGGATTTTATAAAGATTGGCAAATAATACCGATTAGCATTATGTCATAACGATTGGAATTGCCCGCATTACCCTTCGGCCTTCAAACTTCAATACAATTTATAAAAGGCGAGCGTGCTTAATTTTTCAAGTCGCCGATTAAGTCTTGGAGCGATCCGATGCGCAAACACTGTCGCCGCATTCCCCTCATCTCGAAGAGTCCACGTAGGCGTCGAGAAGCCCACACCAATTTCAATGGAGCTCGAACAATGCTCGTCACTTGTCGCCTACTAAATCTGGTCAGTTTTGACATGTCGTCATGTTTTTATTAACGCCCGCTGTCAATAGTTCCACAGTGATTTCACGGCCGAGGGACTGCCCAATTTGCGACAATGGCCGTACTTCTAATTCCTATTGTGGTGGTTACGAATTTACGAGTCAGTGTTATTGCGACGCGCCGCACAATGCGGATTACGCTTTATTTGTTCAAATGACTTTAGTGTTCCGGTGATGGGAAAAGATATTTGTCCTCGCTTATCTGATAATGTGACTTCCTCTTTTAAAGTGAGTAAATGCTCGGGTACTTCCTATTTCAGTCTCTAAAAAGGGTCGAACACTGCGTTTGTCTACGGATTCGCACTTGTGTTTCAGGTAATTATTATAATTCCTCAAAGGTTGCAGGCTCGGTTTCCAGTTATAAGATGAGCGGAGAAGAGATGTGTGAACAGAACACATTTCAGTCGACCAATCAGATCATTAAAAGATGAAGTGATAATTTTTCATGTCATGAGATAAGAATCTGATTGGTCGACTTACCGGGCCTAGATAGATTTAAAGTTAGGTACATAATATATTATATAGCTTAGTAACTTATTTAGTAGCTTAGTAAGTATTTGTGGAATTTAAAAATAAATAAATAAATAAACTTTTATTTCAGGCATAAGTACACCCATAATTGTGTGTTAGTACAGAAACAATTCCTTAACATATTATGTTAGTACCTACTTATTACTAGCTTAACTTAACAACTAATTCTACTAAAATTAAAATTGAAGAAATTTAATTTGAAGATCTTGCAATTCAGAATTTGTAACACTCAAAATTTTCTTTTTAGATTTATTTATTTTCTTACAGTAGGTAGGTACATAAATAATTTTTTCACGGTCTACGTAACTGGAGGAAGTTTCAATCCGCGTAGTTCCGAATAGGTAAAATTTTGAGTTGGAGCGATGACAATTAAAAAATGAGGCTGGCATCTGATTGGATGTGAAAAGCCGAAGATCGAAGAGTTGGATGACCGTCCAATACCTAGTTGATTGTGTATAATGATGCTGATCATAGGTGTTAGGTAGTAGGTATGTATACTAATTGTATACCTACCCGTGATCATCTTCTATCTATAGCTAGGTAGGTATGTAAAGAGATCCTATTTTTAGGGTTCCGTACCTCGAAAGGAAAAACGGAACCCTTATAGGATCACTTTGTTGTCTGTCTGTCTGTCGGTCTGTCAAGAAACCTACAGGGTACTTCCCGTTGACCTAGAATCATGAAATTTGGCAGGTAGGTATAGATCTTACAGCTGACATTCGGGGAAAAATCTGAAACCGTGAATTTGTGGTTACATCACACAAAAAAAGTTAAATTGTGGTCATGAACTAATAATTAGTATTTTTTAATTTTCTAAGTAAGATAACTAGGTATATCAAGTGGGGTATCATATGAAAGGTCTTCACCTGTGCATTCTGAAACAGATTTTTTTTATTTTTATGTATCATACATAGGTTTTGAATTACCCTGCAAAATGTCGAAAAAATACGACTGTAGCACGGAACCCTCATTGCGCGAGCCTGACTCGCACTTGGCCAGTTTTTGAACCTCCAGTCGATACTACGATATTTCCAATGTTTATACAGCCGATAGAGCGATGAGTTAACGTTTCGTGACAGTTTCTGATTTACAAAACGGCCAATAAAAGCCTCTATTGTTGTGCTCAATAAAATAAAAAATCTATATTTGCTTTGGAACCACTACAGACTACACCACGTTACTGCTTAGTGCGAAAGTAAGCCTTATTGCGTTGGAATATGATATGAATCATGTTGAAATGTAGAAAAGTAGCGATTTATGAATTGAATGAATGACGTGAAGTGCCTACGGCAGCATTTTTGTGGGCAGACCCCCCGGGACGTGCTAATGTTACGATATTAATCGAATTAGATGAGCAAACGTTGGACTGGCTTGTAGGTACTCCTAGGAAGTTTGATATGATAACGAGTAGGTAGGTAGTATACGTAATAGTGAACCTTTCTTTTGATACGAGTGAATTAAGGAGCCTACCAATAAACGGAAACAATTCTCGATTATATGTAGGTATACCTAGATACTTTGCTGGTATATGACAAACGTGGACAAGAGGGGATGCGGCGCGGCTGTCAGGGGCCCGCGCATGCGTGATACACAACCCATTATTGAACGATTCCCTTGTCTACAGCGGTATTGTGCTAGATGTAGAACATAAATACCTTTATGATTATAATTTTGACTTTATTTAACTTTTTAAGTACTTCTGAATCTAAGCTTCCATACTAGCATTGTCTGTCTGCTAGCTTTTCCACAAATCCACAAGGATGAAGTCGCGGGCATCATTTATTTGGTACAAAAATAGCTTATTCCATCCTGGCATACTTTTTATCAAAGAAAATCAACGATTTTTTAATCACGTGGGTCCAGTAAAAAATTGTGACTGTAACCGGGCGTGGGGACGCCCCACACACTTGCACGTCACCCGTGCTATCCCGCACCGGGTTAGCGCGAGGGCTATAGTGTGCGGATGTGCACCCCCCCCCCGATTGCCTTCTCGACCTGTCGCGTGCTATATAATGTTACGATATTAATCGAATTAGATCAGCAAACGTTGGACTGGATTGTATAACTAGATATACCTACATATATCTATTGCAAATAATCAATAATTGTTCAGCGACGTGTAAGGGACAAGGAAGAGACAAAATAATTTGTAGGGAGTCAAGAAAGCGCCCCGGGAAAACGCCAAGAGCAAGTAGGTACCGAACGGGCGCCCTCCCGCTTTTCGGCCCATATAGGTAACCGAGAGGTTGGTGGGCCCATGGGAGGTGGAGGTTTGTTCGGCGACATTATAATAGGTATCCCTATGGTTATATTTGCCTATGACTGCAGCGCACTGCGCAGGTTCAAGGTAATGATAAAATAATATTGGTAACCTATACTAACTGTCAAAGGCTTTCATTCAAGGCACTGGAAGAGAGAACTAGCAGTGGTGCCCGTATTCACACTGCTGCCCAGCTGACACGGTGCACAATTAAAGAGTAAATGTAAAGTAAATACTTCACATTTACTGTCGATTTAATCCATGACATTCGTAATGTAGTACCCATGGTTCACGTCCTGTTGCGATTTTTGTATCTATCTACATGAGTATACAGTTGAAATTTCAGTGTCTTTTTTGTAGCTGTGTCACGCGGATCGACCCACGTTGAAGTACAACCTATCCTATATGAGAAGTATAGGCGGGTATGAATAGGTGGGATATGTATGAAGATGTTCAACATTTAAATTCACGTTGGAAGTCGTCAAACGAAAAAAAATTGGAAGTTCACGTTTTATAATATTTTCTAACATTCAAGTTTGTCATTTTCTTACGGGCTAAAATTGATTTGGATAACCTTTTATAACAGTTCACAGGCAAACCAGGGAGACAGCATCAAGACCGGGAGCCGCAGCAGAAATGGCTGAAACCAGTAAGCCCGCAAGTACCTAAGTATGCCTCTTTTTTCATTTGCTGTGGAGACCCCGGGGCCATGGAATCTTACAGCCGTACTCAGAGTCGCTTAATCGTTACTTAAGTTTAGTGCTATTTCTCTCACATAAATCTGTCTCGTTTTAACTCAATCTTAAGTAACGATTAGCGACTCTGAGTGCGGCTGTAAGTGCTAAAAAAATGCGAGAACTATACAACACTGTATGAGTGAATATACCTACTGAACATCCTATTGCGTTTTTTTTTTTACACTATTTATAGAAGAGAAGGAATGTACTCAATCAATGGTAGGACCAATCCTAAATCTAAGTGGTAGTCATTAGGCTAGGATATTATGCTTCATCATCATCATCATCATCATCAACCAATAGACGTCCACGGCTGGACATAGGTCTCTTGTAGGGACTTCCACACGCCACGGTCTTGCGCCGCGCTGGATCCAGCGGCTCCCTGCGACTCGTCAGATGTCGTCCGTCCACCTAGTGGGGGGTCTTCCAACGCTGCGTCTTCCGGTGCGAGGTCGCCATTCCAGCACCTTGGGACCCCAACGTCTATCGGATATTATGCTTAACTTCAGGAAAATATCACGATCTGAAAATAGTCTACAAAACTTTTAAAGATAAGAACTTAATATAATTTAATCGGCCAGAAGGAGTGTTGAACATAAATTAGGTATCGATTCATCGCTAAGTGGATTCCTTGAGGCGGAGGAGATGACCCGCGGGCGTTCTCTCCGAAACATTAATAAATTGATAATGCGATATTCAATATCCGAACTCCTACCAGACAGCACTGAGTACCTACCTACTTATAAGAGGTAAGTACCAGTAAGTAATGATATGGATTATTTGGGTGTATATACTTTTATTAGAGAGGGGAGTAATGATATCTATACAAATCTCTTTTTACCTATACAAAATTATACGTTGGTATAGTCCGCGACAGGTCGAGATAGCAATCGAGGTATGAGGCGGGGGGACGCCCCGCACACCCACACGTTACCCGCGCTCGCACGCACTGCGTTAGCGCGAAGGCTGTGCGGTTGTGCGGGGCGTTTCCTCTCCGATTGCTATCTCGAGCTGTCGCGTACTATACCTACCTATTATTGGCACTGTTTGAATTACAACGTAGTCCTACCTTGATGCAGCAGAGTTAATGTCAATCCATAAGAACGGAGTACAGATCGACTATAAATTAATTATTGATACGAAAGTGTCGGTATAGTAAAACGGATAGTTATGTTTATTTACTAGTTGGTCTTAGTAGGTACCGAATGCTAGCGAACAAAAGTATACTTAATATTGTGTAAAAACGTGTTAAAGATTCATCCATCTGCGATTTAGAAAACTTCCAAATCTAACGTGACTCGACAATAGCGAAGGCTGTAGTACCGATACGTCACAGATGGACCGTCTGAGCAAAGCATGTGTCCTATTGTTTAACGATGGCTGTAATTTCGTCGTAGCCAGAGAGATGTCACGTACTTACTAGAGATGGTGATGTCCCGCAAACGGACGAACTTATCATCATCATGATCAACCCATCGCCGGCTCACTACAGAGCACGGGTCTCCTCTCAGAGTGAGAAGGGTTTGGCCATTATAGTCCAGTGTGGATGGTAGACTTCACACACCCTTGAGAACATTATGTAGAACTCTCAGGCATGCAGGTTTCCTCACGATGTTTTCCTTCACCGTTAAAACAAATGATACTTTAATTACTTAAAAATGCACATAACTCCAAAAAGTTAGAGGTTTTTGGCCGGCATCGAACCCTCGACCTCCGATTAGGAGGCGGATGTCCTACTCCTAACCATAGGCTATTACAGCTACAGCTACGGTTGGACTCACTACTTAATTCTTAACTAGCTTTTATGCTTTATTTTTAGGTATGTAGAAAGACAACTTCCGAGAAAAATAAAATTTTCTTTGGTATTTTACCCAGACGTGTTCAAAATATAAGTATAGATCTCTATGGTTTATAACTCTGTAGCTCAATGGTCGTAACAGAAAAACCCCGCGCCGCGCCGCCCTGCGCCCATATGGCTTACAATAACAAATTCTTAACCAAAAGTAAACCAATGTATCCCCGCGTTCCGTTTTTAGTTAGTATGTCTGTATGCAGGCGAAATGGCATAAAATTTGAGTGCTTTTGTTTCCTCAAGCCTCGAAGCACCTCGGTACAAGTAGATTGTAATAAAAAAATAAAAATCTTTTTTATTCAAATAAACTTTTACAAGTGCTTTCGAATCGTCGGATGCATCTACCACTGGTTCGGAATGCCTTTCCTACCAAGAAGAACCAGCAAGAAACTCGGCGGTTGCTCTTTTCAAATATTATTTCTATACAAGATTATGCCATATATAAAAAAAGTATTTGCAGTCCTGTGCGTTGCTGGAACGAGCTGCAGGTTAAATACACACTCTTTTATCATTTAGATAATCTTCAATTATTGTGTATTATGCTTTTTTCAGGAGCATATTTTTAATAGATTTTTTAAACTTGTGCAAAGGTAAGTCCAAAATAGTTTGCGGGATTTTTATATTATTTATAAACCCATACCCACAAATGACTTTTGGACTTTCCTGAGGCGGAAGGTAGGAGCTGCAAGCTGTAGTGTGTAAAATTGCTGGCTTAGATAGATGACTGCGGCTGCAGGACGCGGGCTGGGTGCATATGGGCTATTTATTAGGTACCTACGCATGCGTTCCTAGCTCTATAATATACATAAAAATATGAAACTTATTAGATGATGCCTCCGGAAAGGTAACGCGTGGATGTGTATGAAAAATTCCGCGGAAACTGTTTAGACTTCGGGGTACAAAAGTAGCCTCTGGACTGAAAGCTATTTCAGGTAGGTACCAAATTCATCAAAATTTGCTAAGCAGATAGACTGTGAGACAAACACCTTAGATTTCGGATTGCGGATCGCAGTAAGATGATCCAAACAAACGTCCAAACAAACGTTCCTCCCAGTGTTGCTGACAATACGCAGAGAAACTTTCAGCTTTTATAAAATAAGGAAGGTCTGGCACGCGCTGGCTCTCTTTCTAAGAGAAGTAAGGTAAGTACATATTTATGTTTATGACCTTATCAATTTCTATTTAATAGAATGCAAAGCTTGCTTTTTGCTTTTCAGTTACCAGTTGCTATTTACTTATTAGTAGCTCGGGTTTTGTAGTTATTTTAATTACCTACTTACTTACCTATATTTTTTTCAGAAGATATTATAATAAATAAATAAATAATCTTTATTTCACAGACATCAAGGCCCACAATTATTATGTTAGTAACCATCTTAATCTATGTTAGTAACTATAATATTATAATATAATGTATGTTAGTAAGAAACTTATTCTATGTTAGTTAATATAATTAATATACTTATTAACTAATGCAGACATCCAGTGCGCCTTGAGAGCGCTGTCCTGTCTGTCTGCTATCACCTTCAGGATAATGTTAGGACTTCTCTCCAACCTACTTTTGATTGAGGCGATCCTTTTCCGTATGATTGCGAAGAAGCCGTCTACACAGTTATCCGCAAACATACCGGACGCGCTACAGTACCGAGGCAGTCCCAACATTATTCTGAATATGTTATTATACTGGACTCGGAGGGCGTTTATAGATTTTTGGGTATAGTCAACCCACAGACTGCACGTGTAGAAGCTCTGACAAAAGGACTTGAACAAAGTGACCTTAACTTCTTTTGTGCAACGAGCAAATCTGCGAGCTATCATATTCCCTCTAACCGCCAACGCCCTCCGTTCCCTATCAATGTCACAATTATCTTTCATGTCTGCTGTAACCACATGACCCAGGTATGTGAACTTGGGCACCCTAACCAGCTCTGCACCGTACAGTCTCACTGGAGGTACATAGCTGGGAGAAATGCTACCCGCCGCAAAGACCATGAGCATGCTTTTTTTTACATTATATTTAAGTCCATGCTTTTCAGCATAGTCTTCGCACACCCGCAGCAAATCTCTCAGCGCGCAGACCGATGGGCTCAGTAGCACCATATCATCCGCGTAACTGATGTTATTCCCATATTATAGTCCCATATATATATTTATATAGACGTATTGCACGTCTAGTTCGAAAATGAAATATATTTTGAACTAGATGATGCCCGCGACTTGGGAACTCTTTGATTTTTGGGATAAAACGTAGCCTGTCCTTCCCCGGGATGCAAGCTATTGCTTTACCAAATTTCGTCAAAATTGGTTGAATGGATGGGCCGTGAAAGGCTAGCAGACAGACAGACAGACACACTTTCGCATTTAGGTATAAAAATATTAGTATATGGATTTTCATACATCCAAAATATGTTGTTCATAATTATGTACGGAACCCTAAAATAGCGAGGCCCAACTCCCACTTTGCCGGTTTCGGGCTGTATACCTACCTAAGTATGAATGCTTCCTCCGATTAAATTTTTGAAAATATAGGTATTTAATGTTCAGAAATCTTCCGGTTATAGTAGTTATTATCTGTAACGTAGACACCTATAGTACGCGACAGGTCGAGATGGCATTGCCAATCGGATTATGGATACCACAGGGTTAGCGCGGGGGATATGCGGGTATGCGGGGCGGCGTCCCCACCCCGATTGCTATCTCGACCTGTCGCGTAGGTACTATATTTACCTACATCCCTCTGGCACGGTAAAATATTACCGTGCCTCTGGTGCCTCTGCCATCTAAAAAGTCAATTTATATCTGATTCAAATCCACCATCGTAAAAATATAATGGATTTGCATTAGGTTTGAACCCACGCTTGCTAGTAAATGTTTGTTTATTGGTAGGTAGCTTGACTTTTGTTTGCTTTCTCACACTTCTCAGTAATCCTTTAGTTTTATTATCAAATCCTGGATGGGGTCCTTTTATTTGTTCGCTCTGTGCCAAACGAAATTCTTCCTTCTCTTCTTGCCTTTTTATTTGGTCATGTTGCCACTCCTCCAATATTTCTGTCTCAGCGTAAATATCCATAGAAATTTGCTGAATTTCTGACAGATGCCTTATATGCTATGTGGATAGGTACACAAAAATATTAGTCAGATAACTACAGCATTAATTATATCCGGCCGTCCGCCTTCCAATCGGAGGTCGGGGGTTCGATCCCCGGCACGCACCTCTAACTTTTCGGAGTTATGTGCGTTTTTAAGTAATTAAAATATCACTTGCTTTAACGGTGAAGGAAAACATCGTGAGGAAACCTGCATGCCTGAGAGTTCTCCATAATGTTCTCAAAGGTGTGTGAAGTCTGCCAATCCGCACTTGGCCAGCGTGGTAGACTATGGCCAAAACCCTTCTCACTCTGAGAGGAGACCCGTGCTCTGTAGTGAGCCGGCGTTGGGTTGATCATGATGACATGTACAATATGTAGGTACTTGTATAATACCTAACTACTTATTAGCGTACATATTTTGAGGGTAGTAGGATAACTACATGTAGGTACGCGACAGGTTGAGATGGCAATCGGGGCATGAGGCGGGGGGACGCCCTGCACAACTTGCCCTTCTTTGTAGGGGGAGCTCTGGAACTACTGAACCGATTATGAAAATCCTTTACCAGTAGAAAGCTACAATTTTTCCTGAGTAACACAGGCTATGTTTTTCTAAATGTAATAACTAATAAGCTACACGTGCGAAGCTGGGGCGGGTCGCTAGTTTATAATAGTATCATTGCTTACCTGATTATGTTTATATGTGTCTAAATGATGTAGCGATAAGGTATATAACCGGACCATTCTGGCAATTTTAGATCTGATATTGTACAGCGATTGGCCCACGGGCCATACTTTAGATTGCTCGTAATATTTTCGGAAATATTGTATCCTTTCTACATTCCTCGTCGCTTCCATCACCAGCTCTTTGTTGAGATGGATAAGTTTCCACTTCATTCTTTGATGTGCCTCGCCTATATACAATGATTTGCTTTCATGGATTACATCTGCAAGAGAGTGATTTACCCATTTACTATAACTTATAAATTGATAGTAGATATGTAGGTACCTGCAATATAAGTACGGTACGCGGCAAAAGTAATCACACATACACATCGATCTTTAGAATGACATTTCGGCCTTGTAGAGCGTTGTCTCTGTCACTCATATCTACTTATATGACATTTTGTCGGTCTCAACGACTGAGACAATGCATTACAAATCTGCTATCTCCTTCTAAAGGTCGATGTGTATTACTTTCTGCCGCGTATTGTAATGTAACTACTTAGCAGTGGCGAGGGGTGAAAATCTAAAAAAGGGAAGCCGGAGCAACAAAACAAAATGTTCTTACCTAAAAAAATATCAGCTCCACACCACCGTCACCGATTCACCATTTATTTTGTAAAAGCACTGGTATTTTCAAAATCTTTGTGACTTTGAAAAAAGCCTTTTTATGTTGCTGTGAGACACATCTGTGCTTGCTTGCTTTATTAAATACACACTTAACCCAAACCAAATCAAAAACTAAGTATACCTAACCATTTTAGTCTTTAAATTAAAAGATAATAATCAAAGAGATTCCAACACAATCGCTAACACACAAAAACAAATGTAATAAATAGAAAACAAGGCCAGAACAGTCATTTGTATTCGAAAGGAATATGCCTGTTCTTTTTTACGAAATGAGCTAAAATCTAAACATCTACTTAATTATGTGAATTTAATGCCATTTCTTATGTTGAATTACCAAACTGAAACTAAATCAATATTAACTTACACTTATTAGAATTATTAGTCACTAACCCCAATTTATTATACTTAAGTATATCAAAATAACATAATCACAAACTTTAAAATCAAGCGCGCATGATGCTTCACCTTCACGTAAACAAAATATGTATCAAAGCGCCCTACAAAATACAAAATAGTAGTATGTACCTGTTGAAACAGTACTGTGAATACAATTTTTAATTTGGAGGTGTAATACAGTAACCCGGCATGCAGCGGCTTATTCATGTCTAATTTGTCTGACCTGTCAGAGCTACAAATTCGTATTTGCTACCGGGCAAAATTAAATTGGTGGTTCTCGTCCGTAAAGCAAGACAGACGTTGTTCGCTTCCTAGGGAAATGAAAGAGATGGAATGCTAAGAAAGCGCTAAGGCATAACCCGATGTTTACCGGGTTGTTTGCGAGTTTACTATACTATTATATTAGCTTGTTTATAACTATGACTTGATGCATAGCATAGATTTTATTTGATGTTATTATAAATTTTTAGGCAAATAAATTTCGTACACAGTACGTTGCATGCATTTGGGCTTTGGCCTACATTTATGTCACTAAGTACTAGTAGTACCTAAGTACTTACGCTATATGCCAATTCTGAAAGGGAAGCCGATGGGAATCGTGTTATATGGACATTTCGCCACTGCTACTTAGGTACCTACATACATAACTCCAATCACAACCCATAGGTAATATCAATACCCATACCTATTATAATTTTTGTATTCATACTAATATAATATTAGAAATGCGAAAGTGTGTCTTTACGTCTATCTGTCTGTCAGTCTGCTTACTTTTCACTGCCCATCCGTTAAACCGATTTTGATGGGTAGGTATAGAGATGAAAAAAATCTGACGTCAAAGTATAAAGTCATTTTTTTATATTTTCTTTAGAATAGTATTAGAAATCACGTCATGCATTGCCAGACACTTAGTTTCATGGTAACCACTTTCCCTTCCGTTCCCAACCTTCGTCTGGTAGGGCATTGCCACGACATTAGTGTCTGACAATGCAAGACATGATATCTAATACTATTCTGAAGAAAATATAAAGAAATTACTTTATAGGTACTTTTATAACCTGTTATCTCCCAAAGCCACCATGATCAAAATAAACATCCAATAACAAACGTACCTCCCAGTGTTGGGGACAATACGCAGAGAAACATTTCAGCTTTAATAAAATAACGAAGGTCTGGCACACGCTGGCTCTCTCTATATTTTGTACCTATTTAAATACTCGTAAGCCAATATTTAAATTAAAACTTATAGTAAGTAGGTAAAGTTGGTTACTTACAGTGAAATATGAAGAAGCACATAAGAGCATTTGTTGACATGTTTTTAGTCGTAAGTATAAAAAATCTTCAGATTATAGGTATCTGTGTAGTTTTTTAAACAGCACGGTTTGATGGCTGAACGTTTCACTAAAACCTTCCTTCCTATATCACTATAATATAATTCATTAGTAAGTACAAACTATAAATAGGACGTACCTACCTACTTGGAAAACTGGTGACTGACTGATCTATCAACGCACAGCTCAAACTAACGTAGGCTACGCAAGATTTTTGAAAATTGAACCCCTAAGGGGGTGAAATAGAGGTTTGTTGTGTAGTCCACGCGGGCGAAGTCGCGAACATAAGCTAGTCTTATATAAATGAGTACCTAGATCGTAGACCGTGAAGTAATTATAGTAAGCAGGTACTTAGTTTAATCGCTAGTAAGTATTTTACTATAAACTTAACTTACCGTAAGTGGACCAGAGAAAATAATCACGATACTTTTAACATCAGTCTATCAGCAATAATTATCGATCGCGTTTGGCGATGCGGACGTGGTGGTATGCTAGGCTAGGCTCGTAGACTCTACACTTAGAGCATCATTAGGCCTTAGACCGGATATCGGTATGGTCGACCAATAAGATTCTCAAATAAGTAGATGACGTGAAAAAATGGTCATGTCATGTTTCTTTGGCACAAATAGGTAAATAGTGAAGTAATAAAAAACCATCAATTATTATTCTTGCATGGTTTTTAAGTAGGTACATTAATTTAAAATGCAATAAATTTTAATTAGCAATTATTATTTACCTGAAAATTGGTGGTCGGTGATCATTCGCCTGTTTGCGGCTACGTGTTTTGTCAGAAAAGTGTAATTTTTAACGAATAATTTTCAAACCTTTTTATCATAGATTATTTATTGGTCTCGCTCCGCTCTACCTTTTTATCCTACAGCATAAGATAAAAGTTACATTCGATTCATATCGTTTCTTAATCTAAGTATGATACTGGACGGATAATTCCAAAAAACTCACAGTCCTTCTAAACTCGATGGAAACTAATTTACAGCCATTGTAAATCTTTTATTCTTAAAAATCACGTTTTTGAAATAACACGTTGTATCTAGTCAGATAGATATATACAGCTACTAAGTACCTAGCTACTAGTGGGTATAATAAGTTAGGTATACTATGTTGTATGACGTATCGTGCCCCCTAAATTGAATTGTTGAGAGACAGGGTTGTCAGGAGGAATTGTGTGGGGCGGGATGCTAAATGAGCTGCGAGCCGCCCCTTTTGCATATATATCTGACTCTTTCTGGCAGGAAGATATTGATTTGGGAAGGGAAGAGAATTGGAATCCCTTTGTACGTCGAGACGAGCTTAGCTCTCCACTATAGTATACCTACCTGATAGGTACCTTTACGTATGTATGGTAAGAAGGTTCTATAGTTAACGAGAGATCGAGATGGCAATCAGGGTATGAGGGTAAAATAGGGGCTTGAAATTTTTGTAGTCCATGCGCACCAAGTGGCAGGCTTCAGTTAGTTAAACATATAAAAGGAAAAAGTGCCTAACTGATCTATCAAAGCACAGTTTAAACTATACTATAGAGGAACAGCGTGAAAGGCATGCTTAGCTACATAATATGATGCAGGCATCCGCTAAGTTTTTTTTCAAAAGTTAAATCCCTGAGCGGATAAAATAATAACAATAACTAAGCTTTTCATTAATTCCATCATTACATTTCCATAACATAGGTATAGTAGCCAGTTATTTGTTAGTCGTTTAGTAGGTAATTAGATTAAAAGTTAGTGTTAGTTTTTTAGTGTGTTAGTTTTTAATGGATCCCAAAGCCTAGGTGAAAGCCTCCTCCATTTTTTTTTCACTTTTTCCTGTTTTAGGGGGTAAAATAAAGGTTTGAAATCTGTGTAGTCCTCTTGGATGAAATTGCGGGCATAAGCTAGTCTAAATATATAAAAGGAAAAGGTGACTGACTGACTGACTGATCTATCAACGCACAGCTCGAACTACTGAACGGATCGGGCTGAAATTGGCATACAGATATCTATTATGACGTAGGGCATCCGCTAATAAAGGATTTTTGAAAATTCAACCTCTAAGGGGTTGAAATAGGGGTTTGAAATTTGTGTAGTCCACGCGGACGAAGTTGCGAGCATAAGCTAGTTAATAATAATAATCCATTCGGAAACTATCCTGCAGAGCAAGCAACCCCTTAGGCTTTAATTAAAATGTAAATGCCAGATCGCTCTTTAGAGGCGGGTATCACATGAACACGGGCGGCCGTTGAATTTTAGAAACTCATGAAAAGCGCTTGGTGAATTTATGAATTTAAATTGTCTTATTAAAGTTTTACAAAGGTATCGCCATGCTACCTGCCGAAGTGCGAGTTATATTATGTACCTTAACTGCTACTAGTTAGTAGGTATAGACCTACTACCTAGGTACTTATTTGGACATTGTGAAATATATCTATATATATATCTAATATATATATAATATAATGTGTATTTTTTGTGAAATAAATCGGCCAAGTGCGAGTCAGACTCGTACTACACTATAATCGTATTTTTTCGACGTTTTGCACGATAAATCAAAAACTACTTATTATGAATAAAAATAAATCACAATCTGTTTTAGAATGTACCTACCTACTGGTAAAGAAACCCCTTTAATACCTATTAAGTATACTCCATTTGGTACTTATATTATACTTACTTTCAGAGTTTAAAATTCCTACTACTAATTTTGTTCATGAACACATTTTTTTAGGGTTCCGTACCTCAAAAGGAAAAACGGAACCCTTATAGGATCACTTTGTTGTCTGTCTGTCTGTCTGTCTGTCTGTCTGTCTGTCTGTCCGTCTGTCTGTCAAGAAACCTACAGGGTACTTCCCGTTGACCTAGACTCATGAAATTTGGCAGGTAGGTAGATCTTATAGCTGACATTTGGGGAAAAATCTGAAAACCGTGAATTTAGGGTTAGATCACACAAAAAAATTAAATTGTGGTCATGAACTAATAATTAGTATTTTCAACTTTCGAAGTGAGTGACTATATCAAGTGGGGTATCATATGAAAGGTCTTCACCTGTGCATTCTAAAACAGATTTTTATTTATTTTTATGCATCATAGTTTTTGAATTATCGTGCAAAATGTCGAAAAAATACGACTGTAGTACGGAACCCTCATTGCGCGAGCCTGACTCGCACTTGGCCGGTTTTTTTGTGATGTAACAACAAATTCACGGTTTTCGGATTTTTCCCTTACATGCGCTATAAGACTGCCTGCCAAATTTCATGATTCTAGGTCTACGGGAAGTACCTACCTACCCTATAGGTTTCTTGACAGACAGACAGAAAACAAAGTGATCCTATAAGGATTCCGTTTTTCCTTTTAAGGTACGAAACCCTAAAAATGACAAGAGACCGTAGTTCATCTCAGTTTTACTCCATAATTTTACTATTTAGGAGAAAAATACAAACATAGTAAGTAGATAATAAAGTAAAACATCTAAACTAAGTAGGTACCTATGTACCTACTCAACTCATAAGTTTTCTGAAACACTATTATCAATAAGAGATAAGGAAAGTAGGTAGGTACCTACCTATGTTTGAATTGAAAATACGAGTTCATCTCCGATCACAGGTTTACATGACCCAAAAAATTGCGACAGTGCGACAAGGCTCTCTTGGCACTTGAATGACATTGACAGGGGGCGCTGTTGGAGAACAAAGTCTTAGAATATTCAAATAAGAACAAAGGGGACACAATTGACGGCAACGTTAGTTCCGATTTTCGCCACGCGCCAAGATAGCCTTGTCGCACTATATGTACCTATAAACAAATATTTACCTATGAACTACTTAGGTAAATATTTGTTTGTGGCATGGACGTAAGTTGTATTATATCAACAATTATGGATATTTTTGGAATAGGCTCACTAACCCGATCCCGAACTGACCTTATATTTTGAAATTCCGTCATGCATTGGCAGACCTTATCGTGGCAGCCCCCTGCCAGACACCTTTAAACTTTAATATATCTTGGGTGTCTGGCAGGGGGTTGTTGATTAAATTGGACAAAACCACTACTTGTTATTTGGGTTGTGCCACACCGGCGCTTCTTCTACTTGAGGTCTTTTGACCTTACTTAAGTATTAGAGGCGCCGAGATAACCTAACCCAGTTCTAACTGGTAATGTGTGGTACAACTTTAAAAAATAAACGTTTTTCTTTCTTTCTTTCTTACTCTACCACTACCACTGTGACCTGAAGTGTCAAGTGGTAGGGTGCCTTGCGCAATGCGCATGTTGTTGTACTCGGTAAAAATATTACGTACTAAGTAGATGATTCCCGCGAGTTCGTCCGCGTGGATTTAGGTTTTTTAAAAATCCCGTGGGAACTCTTTGATTTTCCGGCTTTAAAAGTCCTATATCTTCCCCGGGATGTAAGCTAACTCTGTACCAAATTTTATCAAAATCGGTTAAACTGTTGGGCCGTGAAAAGCTAGCAGACAGGATATTTCAATAATATCTTTTTCTGGGTGACGCTTATACTTATTTAGTTCTTAAATTCTCAAGCTAATTCAAAGACTCAAGTGAAGGTATAAAGAATCTACTCAGCACCTACCTTCACTATATTATCATTTATCACCAAACGACTACCGTCTACCTGCCTACCCGACATCCGGCGGGCAACGGCGACAGACTGTCTGCCAGTCCATGAAAAAAAATCAGCAGCGGAACCACCTAAGCTTTGAAGAAAGCTAATGTCATTCATAAAACAATACATTACAATATATACTCATCCAGGAATGAAGGAATTTCAACTCTAGCGTTATAAGCTTAAGTACCTACCTTACTAGCTTTTCCTCGACTCCTTGGTTTGTTGTAAACTTGTAATTTATGGGTTATGGCTAAAAGCTCGTTGGGCGGACAGTAGCGTTTCGAATATCACACATCATTAATAAAGTCTCATCGCCATCGTAGGTAGTTAAAACATTTTTTTTTCATTTCATCTCACATTTATGAAAGATAGGCGAGCCTGGGCTTCGCAAGGATAGACCTACCGGTCCGGTCCACGTTCGTTGGTAACCAATTTTTCGTAACCAGCTACGAAATAAAATTAATACTTCGGCTTTTCGTAACTGATTATTATTAAAATTAGGTTGAATGTTTTACCCGGATTCGTAACGGAATAAGATTAAAATTAGGTTGTTTGGTACCTGGTTAAATACTAAACAAGAATATTTAATACGGGTTCATAACGGAATATAATATTAATGTCTTTTTGTTACTACGAAACGACGTAATTTTAATTTTATTCCGTTACGAACCCGAAGAGAAATATTCCGAAGTATTAATCTTATATCGTAGCTGGTTACGAAAAATTGGTTACCAAAGTGGACGGAACCGACCTACCTATATCCTGTTACACATAATCACAAATTCAATTTACGGTTGAATTTGGTGTTCATCATCATGATCAAGTATCAACCCATTGCCGTCTCGGTACTGAGAATGAGTCTCCTCTCAGAATGAGAAAGGTTTAGCCACGCTGCCCAAGTGCAGATTAGCAGACTTCACACACCTTTGAGAACATTTTGAAGAACTCCGGGCATGTAGGTTTCCTCACGATATTTTTCTTCACCATTAAAAATCAAGTGATGTCTAATTGCTTATCTTTGCTTGCTTGAAAGTTTTTCTGTGTATTGTCCTCAACTCTAGGAGGAAAGTTTGTTTTGACGTTTGTTTGGATCAAGGTGGTTTTGGGAGATAACGAGAGGAGATAACAGGTACCTAATAAAGGACGAATAAAGGTGTAAAAAGTCTATTTTTTAATTTTTTATGATAACAATGGGGCCGATTCTCTAGTATAAAATTTCTAAACTAAACTAAATTAACATGATTCTGAGCACAACCTAATTTTAGAGTTTTCGCATCCTCTTCTTACTAATGTAATATGAAAAGGACAGACGCAGTTTGACAGTTTTAAATTTAATTTTTAGATGGTAAAACCCGTGATTTTAGAGCACAGTCGCGAGCCCACTGTTTAAATTTGTAGCGTGCACTAAAATTTAGAGTCTTTAAATGTAAAGTTCATTTTCTGTCCCTTTTTAGCATTGTTAAAAAGAAAAGGATGCAGATACTCTAAATTTAATTTAGAGAAAGACCACGGAATCGGTGCTATTATTAACAGGTCTACTAGTTGATTTTAAAGACATGTTGCGGCGACCCCACGTAGTGTGCGATAAGGTAAGGAAGAAGAAGAAATCTAGTGCTATCCTTTTCCGCAAGCAACATTATGACAGGGATAGCAATAGATTTAGATGTGTCATTTTAGTTTAGAGATTGTGTACAGGAGAATCGGCCCCAATGGTTAATATTTTCAAAGATTTGATTGTTTTTGCTAGAGTTACCCGTTGCCCGTGCCCTAGTATATAGTAGATAATCTATGCCCGTGCCGTTGCCACTGTAGAATGCATATTTTGTTCTGTGGTCCAGCAATAGCATATTATTAGTGATCTGTGGTGGGTCCAGCCATCACAGACTAATAACATAGCAGAAAAACCGTTTTAGAGAGAACGTAGTGGTTACTTACTCTTGGTTTGTTGCTTTTAACGGAATTCGGAAAACCTAGGTACGCGCAAAAAAAGCTCTAAAATAGAAATAATATGGCGGTCGATCCGAATGAAGTGGCCGAGCTAGAGAGTAAAATTATCAATCATGAAGCTTATGGTAAACCCTAAGTACCTACCTACCTAAATATTGCTAACTTATTGTTCTTTCTTTGTTTCGATACAGTTAAAATTTTTAATATTATATCCAATATCTATGTGATTTAACAGATATATTCAAAATTCTCTAGTTATGTCCACACGTAGTCCACTATCGATGCCACGCCACAGGTTTTCAGTGTTTCGTGGCAGTTTTAAATATCTTGCCTCTGTGCTTGCCACGAAATGCTGGAACGACATCACCTTTTCGTAAAGTTGGGTCCAAATTTGCTTTCATAAAATTATATCGTGCTCATTTAGGTACTTACTCAAAATTCAAAAGTCAGTAAGCTAACTAGGTAGTTGGGGCAGTCCGAAAACATAACCTACCCACATCTAAAAAAAAACTATGTTTTATTTTACTAAGCCATCAGATATTACAGTACGCAGCCGAAAGTGATGAACATCGATCTTTGGAAGGGATTGGGTTGGTCTCGGGAGAATGACTTTTATCGCTTTATACCATCAAGTCATTTTATCGAGATCGGTGCTGTGTGGCATGGTGCATTTTAGCGTGGCGAGGTCCAACTCGTATACAGAAATTGAAGCTTGTTTACGCGTACAAACATATTTTATTTTAAAACTACCTACATTATATTCATAATATGCACATAGGTACCTACCTAGAATATTAGACTAAGTACTAACGACAGAGGAATGTGCAGTGCTCAGATAAGCCGCCAAGCGCTTACGAGCACGAAGAAACTAATATATATAATATAATATAAGTGTTTTTTTTGTGTGGAAAAAATAAATAAGGAGGCAGTCCGCTGATTTCGACTTCGTGGCGCGTTATCTGTGTCGCATGAAATACCTACTAATAGTCCGGTATCGATTAAGATTTGTTTCTTTTGAAGATTATTTTTATTCTTTGTATAAAATACAATTTTTAGGGTTCCATACCTCAAAAGGAAAAAAACCGGCCAAGTGCGAGGGTTCCGTATTATAGTCGTATTTTTTGACATTTTGCTGAGCCTTTTCGTTGGCACAACACATTTTTGACACTATTAGTAATTAGTTTAGATTTTAAGGCATGATTTTTGTAGTTAATTTGTGCTTAACTAGTGTTGGATCAACAAATAAATACCTATATTTCTATTATATTCGATTCTAAAATATCTTAAGTAGTAGGTAACTAGTAACCACTTTAGCATGGTACCTACCTAAATTTTAATTTTGTTACAGTTACAAAATATGGTCCCCTAGAGACTTCGAACTTGGAACGAGCTTGGGGCGTTGAATGTTTGGATACGTTTACGTTGCACGTGAGAAAAAGACTGGGTATCTAGTGGCCTAATATATAGTGGCTAATTAAAGCCCTGTTTAAATCACAAATAGTAAAGTCCAAATGTGAGCATCAAGTTATGAGGGAAATTGAAATACAGTCGCATTTAAAGTGAGTTAGATTGTTTAAGCTTCTTACTGTAGTTATGGGCAGCGGCGGCGTGCAGATCATTGAGCCGTAAATGCACTGCTTACCCCAGTTGTAATAGCTCAATACATATTTTTCATTATGACCTGCCAGTAAACAGTAGGGCGATTGTCTAAAACCTGCATCAATCATTATTACAATCTCAATTGTTCTGATTGGCTGAATTTGTGCGATTCTTGTTGCAACAATGCATTGTGGCCAATAGTGAGCGAGCATTAACCAATCAGAGATGATTGCGATCGTGACATTGTAGCTGTCAAACAACCGCGATAGGGCCACAGGTTCCTACCTAACGAATGCATACCCTGATTTCAAACTCTGTGCACACCATTGGTTATGGGTATAGTTCAATCTTTTTGGTGTCTGAGAATGAGAAGTAAGCTTGCGAGAGCTAGTCATTTCACGCACTGAACACTAAAAAACCGGCCAAGTGCAAGTCGGGCTGCGCACCGAGGGTCCCTTATCGTGTAACTGGTTTTTTCAAGAAAACATACAAGGAATGCAACTTTAGTTGCAAAACAAACTTTGAGAATTCGTGGCGTAATTGTATTTCTCATTCGTTATTTACTTGTTTTCACATAAAAAACGATTAATACAAATATTGTTGATCGGTTAATATAAATATTGACTACTAAACAATGGTAATAATATTGTCGTGTTATTCATCGTTACGTTGTGCTATCGCTATCTCAAACGCGGTTACACAGTACTTCAATCTACCTTTATTACTCTGTCTACGGACTGGACACACCAGCAACCACAGAATGATAACTCATAAATTACAGCAAAAAAAAGTTTATTCTCTGTGAATCTATTTTAAAAAACTCTTAGTCTTTGGTTTGGTCATAAAATGTCAATCAAAATCTGTAAACATTATTTTGTTTACACATGGTTTACACTTTGTCCCAAGCCGTTGCTAACCAACAAAATAATTATACTTTTATTCTTGTTTGTACGCGTTTGTTT
This sequence comes from Maniola hyperantus, assembly GCF_902806685.2. Lineage (NCBI taxonomy): Eukaryota > Metazoa > Arthropoda > Insecta > Lepidoptera > Nymphalidae > Maniola > Maniola hyperantus. The sequence goes on from NC_048564.1 coordinate 5,881,348, forward strand.
CGAGTTTTTTTGAACGCTTGGGATATACTGTATGTATATTTTGATGAACTTGCTACTGTTATTTTGAAGATTAATCTTTCGTTATGAGGACTGTTCCTAAATGGGTAAACAAAATTCACGAAGCTGATAAAATTGAATTTTCAAGGTAAGAGTTCTATAATTACAGGCCATTCATCTTACTGTCGAGTAAAAAATCAATAATACATGTAGGTATTAATAGAATTGCTGTCCTAACATTTAAAGTACCTATATATTATTATCTCAATTCAAAAATGCCCCTGGAAGGTATATATTTCCTGAGTATTAACTAGTAGGTAAGTGATGGTTCAGTATTATTTGATAGTTATAGTACCAAAAAGTGTTGATAGCCTAGTGCTTAAGACATCAGCCTTCTATTCAGGAGGTTGGGGGTTCAATCCCAGGCATGCATCTCTAACTTTCCAGAGTTGTGTGTTTTAAGAAATGAAAATATATCACTTGTTTTAATGGTGCAGGAAAATTAGTAGTATGAGAAAACTTACATGAGAGTTCTCCATAATGTTCTCAAAGGCGAGTGTACTTCGCTAATTCACATGAGGCCAGCGTGGCTGACTATGTCCCTAAACCTCTCTTATTCTGAGAGGTTTATAAAAGGAAAAGGTGACTGACAGACTGCCTGATCTATTAACGCACAGTTCAAACCACTTAGCCGGTCGGGCTGAAATTTGGCATGCAGATAGCTATTATTATAGCTATCTGCATGCCAAATAGCTATCATAATAGCTACCTGCTAGTAAACATCCACTAAGAAAGGATTTTTGAAATTTAAACCCCTAAGGGAGTGAAATGGGGTTTGAAATTTGTGTATGCCTTGTAGCCTGTGAAGTTGGTATCAAATAATCACCTTCAGTTTTCTAAATTTAATCTAAATATATAAAAGGAAAAGGCGACTGACAGACTACCTGACTGACTGACTGATCTATCAACGCACAGCTCAAACTACTAGACGGATTGGGCTGAAATTTGGCACACAGATAGCTATTAGGGCGAAATAGAGGTTTGAAATTTGTGTAGTCCACACGGACAAAGTCGCGAGCATAAGCTAGTCTATCTCTAATACTAGAGATTGGCCAGATTTAGAATAATAAGCAGAATTTAGGTAGACCAAACCTCTGAGATAAAGATTGTAATTATATTTGCATTTTGCAGTGTCCACACAATATGCTTCAGTCCAGATGGAACTCAACTCATTGTTGGTGCAGGAGAGAAGGTGATGGTGTATGACCCACGAGACGGAGCTCTTGTTCAACTACTCCAAGCGCATAAGGGGCCAGTATATGCAGTTGCATATTGTAAAGACGGCAAGAAATTTGCAAGTGGCAGTGCTGACAAAAATGTCATTATATGGACCTCTAAGATGGAGGGTATACTAAAATATTCGTAAGTATATGTTACCGCTAAAGTGCATAAATATCAGATTGAATTGAGATAAACTAGTTAATTTGCAGATTATCTGACTGCCCTTTATAAAGTAACTAGCAGATGCCCGCGACTTCGTCCGCGTAAAATTTCTGGTTTCTCATGAGATCTGAAATTTTCCCGCTGCAAAAGGTCTCACTTACCTACTCACTCAGTCTCACCTTGAGACACGAAACCCAGAATACCTAAATGCCAATTTTCATATCTCTAACTTCGAAAACATAGGATTTTCATATAACCTTTCCACCCCCATTTTAATCCCTTAGGGGGGGGGGGGGAATTTAGTAAGATCCTTTCTTATCTGATACCTACCCCCTAGAAAGAACCTACCTTCCAAATTTCAAGTAAAAATGACAATAGTTAAAACTTTTCTATAAAAACTTCTCCCCCCTTTTTACTTTACTTCCTACCTTTAAGGGAGGACTTTCCCAAATTGACTTATACAGATTTTTATTATTTAAAGCTAGTAACCTAAATGATTTTCACGTCTCTAACTCCAAAAACATAGGACTTTCATACAACCTTCGCCCCCCCCCCTTTCACACCCTTAGGGGGGAATTTTTCAAAACCATTTCTTAGCTTACACCTACGTCCTAGCAAGAACCTACCTTCCAAATTTCAAGTTTGTAGGCTTTATAGTTTCTGAGATTTCGTGATTAGTCAGTCAGTCAGTCAGTCAGTGAGTGAGTGAGTGGTATTTCTCTTTTATATATTTAGATATGCGTTCTAACAACCAAGCACGATAGAATGACGAAAATAGGTTCTTTGCTAGAATAACTCGTCATGGAAGTTCATAAATAATGAATTAGATTAGGTTAAAATGGCCCAGTTTAATATCTGATCACCTCAATTATTATTTTTGCCCCCCGCACTATTTATTTTTCATAAAAACCTGGTAGCACTGGAAACGTCAAAAAATTTTGTTCAATTAAAAATTCAATAAGGTAGTACTTACAGCCATCATCATTATCATCATGATCAACCCATCGCCGGCACACTACAGAGCACGGGTCTTCTCTCAGAGAGAAGGGTTTTTGCCATAGTCTACCACGCTGGCCATGTGCGGATTGGTAGATTTCACACACCTTTGAGAACATTATGGAGAACACTCAGGCATGCACGTTTCCTCACGATATTTTCCTTCACCGTTAAAGCAAGTGATATTTAATTACTTAAAACGCACCTAAATTCGAAAAGTTAGAGGATGCCTGGGATCGAACCCCGGACCTCCGATTAGATTAGGCAGACATCCTAACCACTAGCCTATCACAGCTTTCAGTACTTTACTTACAGTACCCGACAGGAAATATTGTACAACAATCTTTAAAAAGAGATAGTGGTTTGTAGAGCGTTGTGTCTATAGTTGAGACCAACAAAACGTGACATAAGTATGAGTGACTGAGACAATGCTCTACAAAGCCGGAATCTCTTTCTAAAGGTCGATGTACAATATTTCCTGTCTGCTACTTACAAAAGCTACTAACAAGCAGCAAGCTACTACAAAACTAACAAGCCAGTTACTTTTTAAAAACTTGACAAAAAATGACTTATTTTATTGTTTTGGTACAATTTTCTTTTAACAGGCACAGTGAAGCAATCCAATGTTTGGCTTATAACCCAGTGACATATCACTTGGCTTCATGTGCTCTTTCGGACTTTGCGTTTTGGTCAGCGGATGTGAAAGCGGTCCAGAAGTATAGAGTGCCTGGTCGCATCACTTGCTGCTCGTGGGAACCTTCTGGGCAGCACTTAGCCATTGGCCTGGCCAATGGGGGTGTTTCTGTTCGCAGCAAGGTAAAAACAATATAAAAACATCTACAGTTATAGTGTGCGACAGGTCGAGATAGCAATCGGGGAGGGAACGCCCTGCACACCCGCACTACCCCCGCGCTAACCCGGTGCGGGCGAGCGCGCGTGACTTGTGGGTGTGTGGAGCGTCCCCCGCCTCATACCTCGATTGCCATCTCGACCTGTCCTATACTTATTAGACATAATATAATATCCTACTAGATGATACCCGCGACTTCGTCCGCGTGGATTTAGGTTTTTAAAAATCCCGTAGGTACTCTTTGATTTTCCGGAATAAAAGGCAGCCTATGTCCGTAACCAAGATGCAAGCTAGCTCTGTATCAAACATCAAAATCGTTTAAACGGGTGGCCCGTGAAAAGCTATTAGACAGACAGACACACTTTCGCATTTATAATATTAGTATGGATATGGATAATACAAATCTGCTTTACCATAGCAATTACATTTCCTTCCAGTTAGGCGATGAAATACAAAGAATAGTTAGGGATGCTCCAGTGTGGGCCGTTGCATTCTCCAATTCGACCCTTCTAGTCACAGACTGGAATGAAACTCTCTCCTTCTACAACACTCAGGGTCAACAAGTTTTAAAGGAAAGAAACATAGGTAATAATTTGGTAATGATAAATTATAATATTATAGTGAATATGGATGTAAATATTATCATACAATACATAATAATTAATTATATTGTTATATGAGCGTGTAATACAGCTGTGTTAACAAGAGCTGCCACATACAGCACCCCTGTGGCTCACAGCACATATTGCCATCGGTCCCGTGCCTGATCTCTCTCCAGACGTATCGGATTGCTGTCCCATCGGGCTATGAAAGTGAGAAATGTAGTGCACCTGTGTTTGCACTTACTTGTATATATATAGGTATTATTTATTATTATTATATTTTTTTGTTATTAGTTTAATTATGTAGATTAACTTAATTAGCTTTTAAGGTTTATTGTAGTAGGTATTGTGATCAAATAAAAGTTTTCTTTCTTTCTTTCTTTCTTTCTTTCTTTCTTTCTTTCTTTCTTTCACTTACACTTGAATTGCGCATACAGTTGCGTGGAATGGTGCCAAGGATACTGGCTGTATTTCCGCGTTGGACAGCCAGGCTGATCCGTTGCACAAAAAATGAGCCAGCCCTTCTGTCACTATGAGGCTATTACTCGCGGTGAAATGCCTCGTAAATTTTTTTAGCACTAAGACTCCATGGAGTTTTAGTGCTAAAAAAATGGCCCCAGGGTCTCCATGGCAAACGGAAATCCAAATTTCTACTTTTTCATTTGAAAATCAAAATTTTAAATTTGGAAATCCAAAGAAACCACTGATATTTCATAATTTTAAGTTTTCACTTCTGTCGGCAATCCTCTACTGACTGCTAATTAATATATTTTTTTTTTAAAATTGTAATTTAAAATTCTAGGTTTGTCGGCAGTCTCAATATCCATACTTGGAGCGCTAGTTTTAGTGGGCGGAGTGGGAGGCTGGGCCGTGTTGACTTCCGAAGGTGTTGCAATACTCACAACACCACTGCAGTGGGTCTGGTCGATTGCACCATCACCTACCTTCAATACCATGGTATTTACTACTTATAGTCATACTAGATGATGCCCGCGACTTCGTCTGCGTGGATTTAGGTTTTTAAAAATCCCGTGGGAACTCTTTGATTTTCCGGGATAAAAAGTATAGTAGCCTATGTCCTTCCCCGGGATGCAAGCTATCGCTGTACCAAATTTCGTCAAAATCGGTCGAACGGATGGGCCGTGAAAGGCTAGCAGACAGACAGACACACTTTTGCATTTATAATATTAGTATGGATTTGAGGAGCTGACGAACGAAACGGTGTAAGTGCATGAAATTTTTAAACGATGAGCAAAAAAAGAATGAAAAGCTGTTAAAACTTTATTGTAATTATTTGTACTGTTGATCAAAATTACAGCCTTTGGACACTGCTTTAGCACATTTTTAGGCAGTTTTGCTTGAAAATGAGTTCAAGTTTGTATTTTAGCACAGTTTTGGGGCATTTTGCTTGGAAATGAGTTGAGTGTATTCAGTGGGCCAATAACGAAAAAAAATATTTTGATTTAAAAATGTAATGTGTAGGCTACACTGTTTTTGTTCGACAGCTCCTCATTTCATTTATGGCAAGCTAACGCCTGGCTTGGGCTTAAGTATATCTCGCGACTCGCCTGTTGCATGTTGATGGTACTTCACACAAGTGCCAATAACTGAAAATATATGTATTTCTTTCAACTGTTTCATTTTTTAAGTTAATATAAAGTAAGGAATGCGATAGTTGATACACTCTTGAATACTTTTATTCTTTGTTCACATTAAAAAAGGAAACTTGTGTGTGCTCAGTAAACTTTCAGTATTTTAGGTCGAAGAGTTTGGACTGCTCCACTACCGCAGTACCTTACTCAATTATGCGATATAGCCTATATGTTTACTATTTAATATGGCAAATTTCAGGCAGTAGCATGTCAAGACGGGACGCTAGGGTGTTTCCAAATAGTTTTTAACACAGTCCACGGGCTGTACCGCGAGCGTTACGCGTACAGAGAGAATATGACTGACGTAATTATACAGCATTTGACCACCGGCAACAAAGTTCGGATAAAATGCCATGACAGAGTCCAGAAGATAGCTATTTATAAACATCGTTTGGCGGTAAGATTTTTTTATTTTATTAACTGTAATATGTATTTTGTTCAGTGGCGGATTTGTAGTCTTGGCCGCCCTAGGCCCCAGGCCATGTAATATATTATAATCTATGTATAAAAATGAATCACTGAATGTGTTGCTGATCGCAAATCTCGAGAACAGCTGAACCGATTTCGCTAATTCTTTTTTCATAATATTCCTTGAAGTACGGGGATGGTTCTTACGGAGAGAAAAATATAAAAAAATCCCGAAACAGAATCGACTGTTAGGCGGAACTCAGTTCGCCGGGGCAGCTAGTGTAATATAATTTAGATTTTCTTACTTTGTTTTCTACAAACTCTCTCTTCTGACAAACTGTCAAAAGTCCAAGCTCAAGGTTTGCCAAAGAGCCATGGAACGCAGCATACTATGTATAAAACTAGCAGATCGCGTAAGTAATTCTGCTATACGTTCCAAAACGCGAGTAGCTTACGTTGGCCTTGCAGCCGCTTTACTCAAATGGGACTGGGCAGGTCATGTGTGCCGTATGACAGATGAGTTATGGGCAAAATCTGCTTCTTTTTGGACGCCCCAGAATCATCAACGCCAGCGTGGTCTTCCGAGGCGACGTTGGCGTGATGAATTAGATAAATTTACAGTTACGTGGCCTGAAGAGGCACGAAATAGAAAATTGTGGAAGGATCGGAGGGAGGCCTTTGCCCAGACGTGGGACAGCACAGGCTGATTTGGATTTAAATTTAGATTACTTTGTTTTGGTTTAAGAGCAAATTATATATTTATTTAATTTATTGATCAGGTCCAACTGCCAGAACGTGTAGTGGTTTACGAACAGGGAGAGCTAGACGGCATGCTTTACAAAGTAAAGGAGAAAATCGTGCAGAAGAACGAGTGTTCACTGTTAGTTGCCACTAGCGACGCATTGCTACTGTGCCAGGTATAGGTCAAACTGAAACTAAATAATTGCTGCAAGTCAATTTCTGCAAGATCTGCATACCAAAGATATTTACTTGCTGCGACGTCATAGCGCAAGTGACTTGCTACAGCTGACTTCTGCAATATTGACTACTAGTGGACACTTCTTTATATTCTCATCACATGTATGTTTTAGGACACGAAGCTGGCAGTGATAGGTGTAAAGATACCCAAGTCCTGGACGGTTCCGGCCCCCATACGTTACGTCAAAGTTACTACATTATACTTTCAAGAGGTTTTACTTCTTGGGTTGATGAATGGCCAAGTAAGTGATAGAAAATGTTTTTGATTGTATCATGTATTATGCTTCAATAATGGTCCATCAGAATTATTTCGATGATTTATGTGTATTACTGACCTACACTTACTTATTGATGCGACTGAATGGTTTCACGAATCCAGTGCAGTTTTCTTTAAAGTGCAGTTTTCATCATCATCATCATCATCATGAACAACCCCTCGCCGGCCCTCTACTGACCTCGAGTCTCCTCAGAATGAGAACTGGTTAGGCCATAATTTGCCATGCTGGCTCAAAGCGGACTGGCAGACTTCACACACCTTTGAGAACATTATGGAGAACTCTCAGGCATGCTGTTAACTGTGAAGTTAACATTTTTCGATTATGTTACTTTATTGCTATATTGTGTATACATTTTTAGATTTTTTTCGCTTGGTGTAAAATGCTCTATTTTGGTTTTAGATCTGGCAGGTAGAGCCGAGCACCGGTGTAGCAAAAGTGATAATGCAGGGTCCGGGCAGTATTCGGTGCCTCGATGTGAGCGCGTCACGTAGTCGTCTCGCAGTCGTCGACGAGACATCCGTCTGTCGCGTCTACAGTCTGCCGAATGGAGACCTTATGTATTCAGTAAGTGTATTAGCTGCCTTTATCTCTCTGCATCGTTTTTCTCATTTTTAGGGTCCCGTACCTCAAAAGGAAAACGAAACCCTTATAGGATCACTTTGTTGTCTGTCTGTCTGTCTGTCTGTCTGTCTGTCTGTCTGTCTGTCTGTCTGTCAGAGAGACGTCTGTCAAGAAACCTACAGGGTACTTCCCGTTGACCTAGAATCATGAAATTTAAGTTAAAAAGTAGGTAGATCTTATAGCTGACATTTGGGGAAAAATCTGAAAACCGTGAATTTAGGGTTAGATCACACAAAAAAAATTAAATTGTGGTCATGAACTAATAATTAGTATTTTCAACTTTCGAAGTGAGTGACTATATCAAGTGGGGTATCATATGAAAGGTCTTCACCTGTACATTCTAAAACAGATTTTTATTTATTTTTATGCATCATAGTTTTTGAGTTATCGTGCAAAATGTTACATAATATGTAATGTCGACTGTAGTACGGAACCCTCATTGCGCGAGCCTGACTCGCACTGGGCTGGTTTTTTTTTAAACTAAATAGGCTTGCGCTTGACTGCAATCACACCAAACAGGAGATGATGCAGCCTAAGGTGTAACGCCCCAGCCTAAAAAGTTAGGTAAGTTACAGTCATAGATAGTAAAAACCGTAATGATACCATATTTAAGATAATAGTGCTTTAAAACCCCTTTTTAACGCACTATTATCTTAAATATGGTACAGTTCTTGCAATTCACGAAGGCGAGTGGACTTTACTTGTAGTTACGTCGGATACACGGACATTGTGTAAGTGTGCGTGCATGTCGGACCAATCAGTCGCGAGCAAGCGCTCGCAAACGCACACATTTAGTGTACCTTACTTATACCGACACGACTTAAATACAAGCAGGGGTCACTCGCCTTCGTGAATTGCAAGAACTGTACCTATCATTTTTTTTTTTATTATCCGAACCAGTGGTAAATTAAACCTGACCTGACTATTCATAAACACTTGTAAAAAGTTTACATGAATAAAAAAACATTATATTCTATTCTATTCTATTATTTAGACAAAACGAAAAGTGAACAATTTACACCACACTTTTAGACCAAAGCACTAGATAAAAAGCCGAGACTGGTGTTGGCAGTTTGCAGCCCAAATAGACCGTAGTCTGATTTTACGATTTGACATAAGCTAATGTCAAAACGTGTTGTTCAATGAAAAAATCGACTATAGTACATAGTTAATCAGGCTTTATGATTTTACGGTATACTTACCTTCCGGTACTTATATATTTTTCTTCTCTTTAGGAAGATAATGTGTCGTCAGTATCTTGGAACTCATGGTGTGATGAATTGCTTTGTCTGTCCGGCGCCGGAGTGCTATCCATTAAGGCTGGGCACTTCCCATCCGCGACGCAGCCTCTCACCGGGTCAGTTGTCGGCTTTCAGGTGTGTGTTTCATTTCAATTTACTTAATCATCTTCAACTTACTTAAAAAAACCGGCCAATTGCGAGTCAGGCTCGCGATGAGGGTTCCGTACTACAGTCGTATTTTTTCGACATTTTGCTCGATAATTCAAAAACTATGATGCATAAAAATAAATAAAAATCTGTTTTAGAATGTACAGGTGAAGACCTTTCATATGATACCCCACTTGATATAGTCACTCACTTCGAAAGTTGAAAATACTAATTATTAGTTCATGACCACAATTTTTTTTTGTGTGATCTAACCCTAAATTCACGGTTTTCAGTTTTTCCCCAAATGTCAGCTATAAGATCTACCTACCTGCCAAATTTCATGATTCTAGGTCAACGAGAAGTACCCTGTAGGTTTCTTGACAGACACACAGACAGACAGACAACAAAGTGATCCTATAAGGGTTCCGTTTTTCCTTTTGAGGTACGGAACCCTAAAAATGTACAAAATGTGAGCGGTCGCTCTTTTTATATACTAGTCCTCCAATAGATGTGTATACCTTTATTGTGGCGTGTCACACGGAACAAGACTGTATTATTTATTTTTTAAGTGGATATGTGAACTTGCTGTTGGTGTACCGAAATTTAAAAAAAAAAAGTCTACCAATCCGCACATGGACAGCGTGGTAGAAGAGTTGATCATGATGATGATGATGATATTTTTAGTGTATGTATAACAAACGAACAGACACACTTTCGCATTAAAGTATCAAAGTTTGTTTTTAGGGCGGTCGAGTGTTTTGCCTGCAATCAAGTTCAATGCAAACAATAAATGTGCCGCTCTCGCATGCCGTACATCAATATGTTCAACAAAAAATGTTCAAGTAAGAGATTTTAATATACTTTACTGAATTTGTACCTGTTGTACTAGCCACTCGTACATCTCTATATATAAAAATGAATCGAGGATGGTACGAGGATGGTTCTTACGGAGAGAAAAAAAATACTGATAAAGAATCGACTGTTAGGCGGTACGAAGTTCACCGGGGCAGCTAGTTTTTTATAAAATTAAATAATACTAGATGATGCCCGCGACTTTAAGGTTTTAAAATCCCGTGGGAACTCTTTGGTTTTCCGGCATGAAAAGTAGCCTATGTCCTTCCCCGGATTGCAAGCTACCTCTGTACCAAATTTCGTCAAAATCGGTTGAACGGTTGAGCCGTGAAAAGCTAGCAGACAGACAGACAGACACACTTTCGCATTTATAACTTATAACTTATCTGTCGGGCATCAGCTAATATTGCAAAATAGTTAATCTAAGTATATTGAAGCTTCACTATGTCGAAAGACTTAATTGCATTTTTTTACGGTGAATTTCTTAAAAAGCAACCAATTCTCCACTAGCGACGCTGTCACCTGAACAGATGAGTTGGTGGCACTGTATAGTACGTGACAGGCCGAGATGGCTACCATGGTGGGGACGCCTCGCATACCCGAATAGCCTCTGCGCTAACATAGTGCGGGATAGTGTGGGTGTGCAGGGCGTCCCCTCGCCTCATACCCCGATTGCGATCTCGACCTGTCGCGTACTATACAAGTAAGATGACTTAGTTAGATAAGAGCCTCAATAGCTCAACAGGTAAAGGAGTGGACTGAAAATCGAAATAAGGTCGACGGTTCAAACCCCGCCCATTGCACTATTGTCGTACCTACTCCTAGCACAAGCTTGACGCTTAGTTGGCGAGGAAAGGGGAATATTAGTCGTTTAACATGGCTAATAAATAATTTCTTTTTAAAAAATACAAAAAAAAAGTTTAGAGAATTTATTCCGTTCTGCCCTTTTCAGCGAGGCATATGCCGTAGCATGTCTCGGTGTGACAGCTTTGGACTGGGAGCGTTTGGGCGCTGCAGCGCTGGAGGAATTGTCCTTCGAAGTCGCGCGTAAGGCTTTCCAGCGCAGCGAAAACATTGTGTTCCTTACTCTCATTGACCAAGTGCAGGTAAATGATAAAAATACTCATAATCATTATCGACCCATTTAAAAAAATCTGATACAAGTTAGCCCTTGACTGCAATCTCACCTGGTGGTAAGTGATGATGCAGTCTAACTTCTAAGATGGAAGCGGGCTAACCTGGAAGGGGTATGGCAGTTTTTTACCCTTTGGTTTCTACACGGCATCGTACCGAAACGCTCAATCGCTTGGTGGTACGGCTTTGCCGATAGGGTGGTAACTAGCCACGGCCGAAGCCTCCCACCAGACTAAGGTCGAAGGAAGGAGACTCGTGTTCAGTAGTGCGAAATTGTCGAAAAAATGCTACTGTAGTACGGAACCCTCATTGCGCGAGTCTGACTCGCACTTGACTGGTTTTTTGTATTGCAAGATAGGCTTGTTGCGCTTGACGAAAATCATTCTTAGAAACGCAATGACGAGGTCTAGGTTGGAGCGCGCTTGCCCAAGATGCCTATTCACTGTTGTTTTGGTAAGGAAACGGACGCCGAAAGGGCATTCCACACTTTAGCGGTTCGTATCAGAAACGTTGAGCAAAAACGTTTCGTGCGAGTTGATTGGATGTTGACCACATAAGGATAAAATGTTTTCCTTTACTGTTGAAGCAAGTGATCATTTCTTAAAATGCATATAACTCCGAAAAGCTACAGGGTCATGCTCGGAATCGAAAAGCCAATCCCATGAATAGGCCGACGTGTCCACCTGTTATATTCCAAGTCCAATTTGCAGGCAAAATCGTTTCCCTGTGTAAAACTGCTGTCTATATGCGTGTAAACATTTCAGGAGCGTTTCGAGAATGGCGAGAAACGCGCGGTTATCGTGGGCGACGTGTTGGCGTACAGCGGGCGGTACGCGGACGCAGCGCGCTCGTTCCACAGCGCGGCGCGCGACGACCGCGCGCTCGCACTTTTCCTCGACCTGCGCATGTTCAACAAAGCACAGGTAAGTACTTATACTAGAACGATTTTACGACAGGACGCGATCCTCAGTCGTTTTCGCCTGGTAACCATAATAACCTGCGTACAGTACTAGCATAAGTCATATCGACAAAATTCGTTTGTGCAGAAAAGCGCAACCTCTGTTTTTACCCGACTGCAGGGGTAATAGGTATTTTTCGGGTGTATGTCTGTAACGAGTTCGTATCTCATCGGCGGACTCATCTTGGTGTTTTAATCTCGTGCGCGTCAAGTCCGCGCCCCGTGCCTAGACCTCAGTGCCAACGACTTGCGCGCGGACTATACTAAAACACCTTTAATAAAAGGCACGTTTTATTCCAGGAATATGTGGGTGAAGGCGAAGGGGTGACGAAGCTGGCGCGGCAGAGGGCGGAGTGGGCGCGGCGCGTGAACGAGCCGCGCGCCGCCGCCGAGATGTACTTGGCCGCCGGGGACGTGAAGCGCGCCGCGAGACTGCTCGCGGAGTGCGGCCGGAAGGACATGTAAGACTCCTCACACGGCATACACATCGCACGAAGGGGTGACGAAGCTGGCGCGGCAGAGAGAACCAGTTTGTTTCTTCCCCCATGATTTTTTTAGGAAAAAACAAACCCTTATAGGATCACTTCGTTGTTCATCCGTCACTTGGCCGTCGGGGACGTAAAACGCGCCGCACAATTGCTCGCAAAGTGCGGTCGGAAGGACACATAACTCCTTTCACTAGGCGTAAACACCGCACGTTTTTTTTTAGGGAAAAGTAACCATTACATGATCACCTTCGTTGTCCATCTGTCTGTCAAAACTTTTTCCTCGGGAATGCGTGGAGGAAGTTGAAATTAATATCAAATGCGGTCCCTTAGTCCCTGTATTATTAGTAGTAGTATTTTATTTTATTTATTTTATTTGGAAAACCAACAGCTTAAATTAACATATTATAATCTTAAAAATTAAATAACTAGAAGCTAATAATAGGTTCTCACAGGTAGAGCAGTATTTTGTCTCACAGTATTTTGTCCCTAAGACGAGTATTTGTCTTTCAGGTTAATAGAATTGGCACGGAAGATGGACAAAGGCTCAAGCGAATCTCTTCGCCACTTGGCGGATGCGTTAGTGGCGGTAGGCGAGTACCCTACCGCGGGAGACGTCTACCAAAGGTTGGGAGACTCCAAGTAAGAGAATTCAAATAAATTCAATCTATTTTTCCAAAATTGGCTCAAAAGTTAAACAAGATGCCTGGTTCTAGGTAGCCTAATAAACGCAATCGGTTGATGTGCGTGTCACGACTAGAACCTTTTTTTGGATCGAGTATGTTGTTTAGGCCCTACTATACCTTATCCGTAATCCGCCGAATGAAGTTAATTAATATAGCGCTCTCTCTGTTTTTGTATGGGATTAGGTAGAGAGAGCGCTATATTAACTTCATTCGGCCGATAGAGTATAGCCGCCGCAGCGTCACGAAGGGTAAGGAAGGCGATGCTCAGGCTTGAAGAAATAAAATATGGAGGGGAGTAGCGTTTTCCAAAAAGCGCCTCCTGTGATGCTCACAGCTTTAGAATTGGAACATATTGTAGGTCTATAGTACGCCACAGGTCGAGATGACAATCTGGGAGGGAACGCCCCGCGGACTTTCGGACTTCAGAAATTTCACCCCCTTAGGGGTTGAAGTTTCAAAAATCCTTTCTTAGCTGATGCCTACGTCATAATAGCTATCTGCATGTCAAATTTCAGCCCGATCCGTCCAATAGTTTGAGCTGTGCCTTGATATATTTTTTCCTTTAACTTTCTTATTGCTTTATTGAAATCGGTGCTACCACACTAATGATAGGATACTATGTTAGAGACTTAGACTATGCTCCAGTTTTTTTTAATTTATTTATTTAAAAAAAATATTATTTAGATAGGGTGCATTGCTGCCACACACTCGCCATTTTTAGGGTTCCGTACCTCAAAAGGAAAAAACGGAACCCTTATAGGATCACTTTGTTGTCTGTCTGTCTGTCGGTCGTCTGTCAAGAAATCTACAGGGTACTTCCCGTTGACCTAGATTCATGAAATTTGGCAGGTAGGTGGGTTTTAAAACCGTGAATTTAGGGCTAGATCACACAAAAAAACAAATTGTGCTCATGAACTAATAATTAGTATTTTCAATATTCGAAGTAAGATAACTATATCAAGTGGGGTATCATATGAAAGGGCTTTACTTGTGCATTCTAAAACAGATTTTTATTTATTTTTATGCATCATAGTTTTTGAATTATCGTGCAAAATGTCGAAAATATACGACTGTAGTACGGAACCCTCAGTGTGCGAGCCTGACTCGCACTTGGCCGGTTTTTATTATTTGTCAACTTGGGGCTAAGTAAATAACTTCATCCGTGGTGTACGCAGGAAGGTAGCGCAGTTGGCCGTGGCAGCGGGCGAGTGGACGCGCGCGTTCGCACTGGCCCGCGAGCACGCCGAGTGTAAGCGTGACGTGTACTTGCCGTATGCACATCGTATGGCGCAGGAGAACAAATTTGTTGACGCACAGAAAGGTACCACTACAAATCCATACTAATATTATAAAAGTGACAGCATGTCGGTCTTTTTTTAGGGTTCTGTACCTTAAAAGGAAAAAGAAACCCTTATAGGATCACTTCGTTGTATGTCTGTCAAGAAACCTATAGGGTACTTCTCGTTGACCTAAAATCATGAAATTAGAGTAGGTAGGTAAAATTCCGGTAGCACAAGTAAAAGAAACATATGAAAACCGTGAATTTGATGTTACATCACTAAAAAAAGAAATAATTCACGAAAATATTAATATACTAAATCACATAAAGAAGGCGTAGTAACCTGCAGTGTTCTACTTAAAAGTGTTAGGTATACCTTGTACGCTGGTACAGTACGCGGCAGAAAGTAATGTACATCGGCCTTTAGAATGACATTTCGGCTGTGTAGAGCGTTGTCTCTGTCACTCATACCTATATGACGTTTTGTCCGACTCGGATTTGACCGGTATATAGTTTTAATACCGGTGGTTATTATTGAAAAATTTTAATTGCCACTTGTTCAACAGCGTATCACATGGCGGGTGAAACTGCGACAGCGATGCGTGTGTTCAGCGTTCTAGTGACGAACGCGGTCGCCGAGGAGCGTTTCAGCGATGCGGGCTACCTGCACCATCTGCTAGCCACGCAGTGTCTAGACTCAGCTGGGACTAATAACAAGTATGTGTACAGTAAGAGCGATTACGCACTACACTTCCGTCATCCGAGTTCTATCCGTCATCCGTAACAATACCAGCCATTATCTATGACATGTCATAAGCTCCCGTACGAAAAAAAATAAAAAAAAAAGATTCCGACGAATTGAGAACCTCCTCCTTTTATTGAAGTCGGTTAAAAAGGAACATATTTTCACGGACTCGGATCGGATAACCGCTGTAAGCGAGAAACATGTACAGTGTACGAGAGGAAAACAAAGCAGGTCTTTGCGATGCACTCTTTCCTAAAACGCATTTGTCGTCAATTTAACAAGTTTCAGCAATGAATTCGTCAACAACTTTCCGCGACAAGTTTCTGCACCAAGTTTCGGTGAATAGTTTCAGCAACAATTTTTAGCAAGAAAAATTCGTCAACAAGTTTCGTCAGGAAGTTTCAATAACAATTTCGTCAATAAGTTTCGTTAACAAGACTGACAACAAGTTTCAGCAACAAATTCGTCAACAAGTTTCCGCGACAAGTTTCTGCAATGTTTGGTGAACAACCAAATAACAACTTTGTAGCCTTGCCTAGCAAATAACTCTTACATGTCATATTTTGACGAAACATATTGGATATATTAAAATTTTCATAACATTCATATAATTTACAGTAGGTTTTCTGCAAATAAATTTTGTTTTATTTTATCTGTAGTGAGAGCGCCACATTGCTGCATCAGTATGCACACAACGATCGTCTCGCACGCATATACCACGCATACGATGTGGTCCATAGGTGCGTTCACGAACCGTTCTCCTTGGCCCAACCCGATGCTCTACTGAATGCGGCTCGATACGTGCTAGCCCTGCTGGACGGAGAGCCGCCCCCTGGTGTATCTATGTTGTATCCTTTATTATTAAATATAATGCGTACATTTTGAGATCTCACTCGCCATTTTGGCTTTATGTGTCAACTGTCGTGTCAAAAGTAGGCTTATAGTCCTTATTTTAAAGTGTTTTTAACCGTGTTTAATATGTGTTCGATCAACAATTAAAGACCGATTCATTAATCCATACTTCCATACTAATATTATAAATCTGAAAGTGTGTCTGTCTGTTTGTCTGCCAGCTTTTCCTGGCCCAACAGTTTAACCGATTTTGATGAAACAGAGTCAGAGTCATCAAACATCCCTGGAAAGGACAAGAGGTTATATTTTATCCCGGAAAATTGAAGAGTTCTCAGATTGAAGATTCTCTAAGGCATATCCATTTAACTAATTTTTATGAAATTTGGTAGAGGTAAAAAGTTGCATAGGCAACTTTTTAGCCCGGAAAAGCAAAGAGTTCCCATGGGATTTTAATAAACTTAATCCACGCGGATGAAGTCGTGGTTATCATCCAGTTCTTAAGCACTGTATCGATTTCTCTTAACTATGACCAGTTGCCTGTATCTGTGCCTAGCAAAACAAGCGAAGGTGCTCAATGCCAATACTCTAGCGCGACAGATGTTGGACAAGATATTAGGCCTTCAAGTTCCACAGAAATTTCAGGTATGTTACACTTTACGGCCGTACTCAGAGTCGCGTAATAGCTAGTTAAGTTTAGTTAAAACGAGACAGAGCTATCTTACATAAACCTGTCTCGTTTTTACTCAAACTTAAGTAACGATTAGCGACTCTGAGTGCGGCTGTTAGAGTTTAGTTTATTGTATAGCGCATCATTATTATGGTGCTAATTCTGTGACGGGCTTAAGTAAATTGCTGTCCCTTTCACAATGCTCCTACAAAAAAGGTTAGCACTAGATTAGATCTGAAAATTTAGAGATTGCAGCTAACTAACCTACAATGACAGGCCTGAATGTATTGCTATCCCTTTTATAATCCTCCCTACAGAAAACGGTAGCACTAGATTTAGGCCTGTCAATCAGTTGAGAGGTTGTGTGCAAAAGAATTAGCCTCAAATATCAAGGTTCATATCAAATCCAGCAATCCAGGATTTTTTCAAAGTTGAGACCAAATTTTTTTCGAAGTCAAAAATATGGTGTTTTATAAGATAGATTTCAGAGAGTATGGTCAAGATGCTTTTCGAATTTGTCTTGTCTTTACCTTTTTACCACTGTGCTGTAAGACGCCAGGCACACGCCCCACATACGAAATCCATGCGTAATTTTCCTCATACGCAAGGCTAGGGTTTGGAATACTCTTTTCTGGATTCAAGATTTTTTATTTGCAGAAACATATTATACAATAAGATGTTTATAATTGTCCAGTAGAAATGTTTCACCTTACATAATAATTTCTACGGGATTTAGCGATCTGTTTCCTACCAATTACAATAGAAGCGGGCTAACCTGGAAGGAAAATGGCAGGCAGTTTTTTATTAAACCCATGCCTTTGGATTCTATTTGACATCGTACCGGAACGCTAAATTGCTTGGCGGCACGGCTTTTGCCGGTAAGGTGGTAACTAGCCACGGCCGACGCCTCCCACCAGACCAGACCAGAAATTTAGAAATTATAAAATTAAAAACCCCTGCCAGGAATAGGACCTCCCACTAATAATAACTACAGTGAATAGAAACATTCTTGGCAAACGTTTCCCATCTCAGGCCACATCATCACTTCCCATTAGGTGGTCAAACGTACTGTGTGTCGATAGTGAATAAAAAATTTGTTTAAATTCCATGGACTAGAATGTATTTACTGACTTACTAGGAAGGTGTGGAACTGCTGATGCTGAAGAGCGGCGGCAGCAGCGGGGGCAGCGGCGGCGAGGACGAGGTAGCGCCTCTTTGCTGGCGGTGTCGGCGTCACCTGCCGCCGCTCGCCACTCAGTGCTCGCGATGTAGGCACGACCTGACGCACTCCCTGGCCACACACGGTTAGTGCAATATCTTAAATATATAAAAGGAAAAGGTGACTGATTGACTGACTGATCTATCAACGCACAACTCAAACTACAGGTCGGATCGGGCTGAAATTTGGCATGCAGATAGCTATTATGATGTAGGCATCCGCTAAGAAAGGATTTTTGAAAATTCAACCCCTAAAGGGGTGAAATAGGGGTTCGAAATTTGTGTAGTCCACGCGGACAATGTCGCGAGCATAAGCTAGTCATATATATGAATATTTTTTGGGACAGGACTTGCCTTTGTTGCTCTGTACCTGTCATGTCAAAAGTATGGTTTACCCTTAAATTAAGGACTACGAGGATAGTCCGTACACGCGCCATTTTAACTCAGGGGTCAACTGTCATGTCAAAAGTTCGGTTTACCTTTCAATTAAGGACTAAAATCGTTCGTTTGACATGACAATTGACCATAAAGTTAAAATGGCGTGTGAAAAGTCATTTTGTACGCATACTAAACTCGTACATTTGATATGATAGTTGACACATGGAGCCGATATGGAGAGTCCTTTGTAAACATTCATTTGCACTATACCTACTAATAAATAAATACGTAAAACAGTCACACAGAAACACTGTAACATGAACTGCTTACCTATATTTGTTTATTAGTTTAGAGTTTATTTATGTAATTATTATTAGTATTTTTTAATTAAGTAACTTATTTTTAGTAGTAAAATTACCTGACACTTTATTCGCATGCGGTGATTACCTTTAATTAGCTCGTCATTTTATCTAAGAACTTTTGTATTTTTAATTTTGTGTTTGATTTAGATGATTAGCTGTTGGTGATCTATCTAAAATCTTTTATAGAGGTTCTACCGCTGGTACGCTTTGAGCCCGCGGAGGGCATTTTGCAAGAAGAAGCCATGGATTTGATCGATCGCATGCCGATACCAGAAGTTGAGAAGGGAAAAGCTGAAGGCGCTGACATTTTGCGAATAGGGGAAGATATTGATTACACAGACCCCTTCCTTGATAAAGTTGATGAGGTTGGTGGGTTTACTTTTTTACAATTTTATACTATAGTGCCTGTCTAGTCTGTAAGGGGAGAGCACTGATGCCTATAACACGAGTGTATAACTTATTTTAGGCATCGGTGGCTTAACCTAATTTTGGTTGTTATTTTGGTGAAACAATAAATTATCTATTTATTTATTTATTATTATTACCAACTTATCAGGTGGGCAATAACTATTCGTTTCGATTCGTTTATTGGCATGAGTTTATGCTAAAGGAACTGTTTACTTCAAAACACGTCCTCAGGGTTTTAATAATACTAAGTGAAATTCTTGTAGGAGGACGAAGGAGTCGTGGTCTGTAGCCGATTGGCACTGCTAAGACTGAGCCCCGCCTGTGTGGTGACGGTGCAAAGGCCACCGTTACTGCCAGTTTTCTACCGGAACATGCTGCCTGAGTTGCCTGTTACGCCCTGCCCAGTCTGTCAGAATGTGAGTGATACAAATTTCAATCAAACAGCCTGCTTACTGCCACTGCTGGACATATGCCTTCCCGAGAGCGCGCCACCACATATGGCCCCCCGTCTTCCTCATCCACCCACTTCCCGCTTCCTTTTTACGCGGCATCCTACGTCAGCGAACGCGTGTGTTAAACAACATACTCGATATCTATTGAATTTCGCAATCGAGTTCGTTTTGAATCGGCTACGTAAGACGCTGTCCAGCGGGTTGCCCTCGCCCTATACTGCACTTGCTGATACGGTGTCCATTTCAGAACACGTCTGCCCCAACGGCCGCCGGTTCTGCGACGAAACCTAATGTTTGTTTTTGTTTTAAATATCAGTATCTCAACATCCTTCGGCCCCCCTATAAAAATCTAACAAGAATTTAGTATTACTTTTAATAATGCTAGGGCCTCTGTTTTCTGATATTTGTTTTCTTTTAGCTCTTCTACCTCGAGGACTTTGAGATACAATTGGTTACGAAAGGTCAGTGTCCGTTCTGTAGACACCAACCTGAAGATTTGAAGAAGGACGAAGATACAAGTAGTAGGGATGACTCGATGGTCAACGGATCTGGATCTTCTACACCTCGCAGCCCAAGCGATGGACGCAGCACGTGGCGGTAGTCACCGACCCCTATCTAGTTGGTATGATTGTGAAAATAGGTATCGAAAATAGATAAAATCGTCATGATCGTAGAAAAGTGACGGATGTGCGATTTTTTAACAAAAGCTCTGTAGTCAGCCGGAGGAAACTTTTCGGTCTTGCGCAATTATTTTGTTTTTCGGATTCTTATGTGGGGTTCACTCCTTTATCATCTAATCAATTCCTGCTTCGACGGTCAGGTACCCTTTTTATCTTGCCTTCGAGGATCAACCGTGAGAACTCGAAGACAGATCCTCGTGGGAAAAATGCGTCTTTCTTCCATATGGCGATTGTCATGAGCATCCGTTTGCAGTTATCTCATTCCGGTATACGACCGTTAGAGATAAAGTCTCTCCATGGTATCATCTGCATAATGCCCACATCTCAAACGCTTGCGACCTTGCGCTCATGTTGCGCGGCAATACATAAGAGTAGACCAGACATAAGCACTTGAGAACGCGATATCTGGTTTGAAATGTAATTTTAGGGTTACATAGCACTTTGGACATTTTATAAATGCTGATTTAGCTTGTTCAAGTTCACATATTTTGATCTTTTCTTGGTGATCCATTTTATCGCCAACGATAAACAGCCTCGATGCGTTGACCGTCAAAACGTCAACAACCCTCTACTACCTTCTAGTAATATATCATCTCCAATCCTCTACTATCCTCTAGTAATATAACACCTTCGACCCTCTACTACCCTCTATAGTAATATAACATCTCTCTGTTACATCAGGCTCAGTAGGCGAGGTGGAAATAATGGGATCACTACACTGTTAAATATTAATTTCCGGAATGCAACACCTGCTGTATTAGAGTCCGTGTGATAATTAATATTCCCTGCGGTCAAGGATTTCGTGTTTAGTTTTGGTTGTGGTTCGTGCTACCTTATTAGTATTATTGATAACATAAATTTTCCGGCTAAGGATTATTTATTTATTAGTTTCGTGCAATTGCTAAATTAGTTTTAAGAGTTGCCATGCTTGGATAACTCGAGCAGTTAATCGTTGAACAACACATAAGGAACGCTCGAGCAGTAGTTTTCAACTGCAGTTGCATTATGGATATCGGAGGGTAAAAATGGTCTGCGTGAGTCCTATAAGGCCAATTACGCAATCCGATCTCCGCGATCCGAAGTACTCATAGAACTATTTGTATGGTAGCTTACGCATTAGCTCCTACTTCTGTCATCCGAGTTCTCTCCGACATCAGTGAAAATATCTCGGATGTGCCTCGGATACATAATGTTGCCCAACCCTATTGCAAAGGAATGAATTCAAAAAATATTTAAATTCATTTCTATTAATTTTAAGCCTTATAACAAAAAAACGGTTAAGTCCGTGTTGGACTCGCACACGAAGGGTTCCTTACCATTGTACAAGAAATAACACTTTAATATTTAGTTTGTAATGTACCCACAAATTCACTGTTTTCGGATTTTACCTGTGCTATCTTTACCTGCCTAATTTCATTATTCTAGGTCAACGGGAAGTACCCTATAGGTTTTTATTTCCTTGGCGCGTGTTAACAGACAGGCAGACAGACAGGAGCATACAACAGACAACCAAGTGATCCTAGTATAAGGGTTTCTTTTATTCGCTGGAGATACGAACTCTTAAAATGATATGAATGAAAATGATCTGAATAAAAATAAAAATAAATAAAAAAATGGTGGATTAATTCAACCAAATAATTAAGTAGGTATAAGTTTCTTTACATGCTACGGAACCCTCGGTGAGACTTCTATCAGTTATATGGTGTTACAAACATTTTGTAACCACAATATAGCGCCATGTTAAAAAGAGCTAAATGCTTACCTTATTATAATAATAATATCATTATTGTAAGGCTTTTGTTAAACGCTTCTGGACTCAGGGACATAGGGTTTTTATGACACTCGTGTTTACAGCATGTCGATTTCTCGACAGATGGTCCCGTATGCTTATGGTTGGCCAATGCATCGACAGCTGCAATGTCTCTACTCTCTACCCACAAAATATACAATCCGGCCCATAGGTATACGAAGGTAATTTAAATAATTTACACCACAGTTAAGTGTTGCGTCTAAGTTAAGAATAATAAAGTATTAAAAAAAAATTAAACCAGATATTTTATAAAGTTAAAAGTATGACAAATAGGGCCAGTTGCATCACAGGCTGTTAAAATTAAGCTATGGTTATCACATGCACCTAAAAAAGCGTAAAGTTGGAAGAATCCAGACAAGAACCATCGTAGTAACGTTGATGAGGTAAATACGAAACCCCAGATTGGCTTTCAAAGGGATATAGGATAATAGGGAAGGGATGCATGAATTATTATTTTGTATGAACTATTTTGAAATTTTGGATTATAAGCTACATTTTTAGGGTTCCTTATTTGGATAATGAGACACAGTCCAAGTTAAGGAAAAATAAATATTATTTATAAAGAGTGAATACTGATTAACAAACCATGTTAACAAACCATGACTTGGGCAAGCCGTTTTGCTTTTATGGACGGAACTTTAACCGCCTGTCATGCAACTGGACCTTAGATAAAAGAAAGTACCGTGTACCTACTTATAACGAAATCAGAAATAAAGAAACAAATCGAAACGAAGCGGCACTAATCATTTCGCCTCACTCACACGCTTTACATAGATATACTGTGGAAAGCGATTAGTTTTTTTTTTTGGCACGCGTCATACCTATAGACTTGGAGTCTGTGAGGACCAAACCTTCGTTCTTTTATAAAAAGCTGAAATTTTCTCTGTGCATTTCCCCAATCACAGGAAGGAACAATCAGTGACTATGATCATGGTGGCTTTGGTAGATAACAGGCAACAAAGACGGATAAAATCTTTCGTCAAAGTATATTTTTTAATATTTTCTTTGGAATAGTGTTAGAAATCGCGTCACGCATTGCCAGACAGATTAGTATCCCCCTGGCAACCCCCTGACAGATACCCTTAAAGTTTAATATGTCTTTGTATATAATATTTAATAATGTTTATTTTCTAAAACTATCCAGATCAAAAAGAACAAAAAATATTTTCTTGGAAAAGAACACAATCTTTTTTTTTCACTATATTATAAAGTGAACAATAAACATTCCACTTAGGGCGTGGACACATCACCACGGCGCGGCGCCGCCACCGTGTAACGGTGCGGCGCCGTCACCGTGAAACGACACGACGTCGTGCCGCGGCACGGTGCCGAGTACGGCGCGCCGCACCGGCTGACGGTGCACCCGCTCGGTAGTTAATGTTTCGCTGTCACTAAGTTCGGACGTACGTGTGCAAAAAAGGATGGCTGATAATATCGATATTGATTTGCTAATTTCATTAGTGGAGGCACGTCCAGTTCTCTGGGATAAGTCGATTGATGATTACAAAGACAAACTGATTGTTGCTGCAGTGAGCCGGCGCGGCGCACCGCACACGGCACCGTGCCGCGGCACGACGTCGTGTCGTTTCACGGTGGCGGCGCCGCGCCGTGGTGATGTGTCCACGCCCTTAGAAATATTAAATTTCATTCACTGTAACTGATGTTTACTTCAACTGAGGTGTTCATGATTTTAACGCCCCAGGCGCTACATTAAATGTAAAGGATCCGTTTTCAGAGAGAGGCGCAGAAGCAGCGCAAATGATCGTATTTAAAATTGAGTTTTAGGACATTGAAATAAGGTTTATTTATTTTCTTTACTAGCTGATGCCCGCGACTTCGTCCGCGTGGAATTAGGTTTTTTAAAAATCCCGTGGGAACTCTTTGATTTTCCAGGATAAAAAGTAGCCTATGTCTCTCTCCAGGTTTTATCTATACCCATGCAAAAAATCACGTCAATCCGTTGCACCGTTGCGACGTGATTGAAGGACAAACCAACAAACAAACACTTTCGCATTTATAATAAGGGTACTGATGAAGGTCTGGCCCTTATGGGCTCTTTCTCTATTATTAAGAGCAGCCGATTGGCTTCCCTTTCGTGCTTGAGCTGCTGACCAGCTCTATTTATCTGCTTCGAGCGAAAATATCCTGCACCACGATCTAGTCTGTAAAAGTGTAAAAAACTTTCTCCGAGCCGGTCTATCTGAACGGGCCCTTATAGTCAACTGTTTTCATATTATGAGCTTTAAAATGTAACTGTCCGTCCTTAATTATTATACTGATACAAGTACAATAACCAAGTTAGTTAATTTTAAGTAATAGGTACTAAGAAGTCAAATCTAGCGGTAAAACGCGTGGCTCTCTGATAATGTGTCACCTAATGCGTAGGACAAAATTCATTGAAAATAAATTGATCAAAATATATTTCTAGTTAAGACGACACGACATGGCGCGGAAACGTTTTCCTTTTTTAATTTGAACGAGTCATGTTGAGACTTGCTTATGCTCGCGACTTCGTTCGCGTTTCTTACGGGTTGAATTTTCAAAAATCCTTTCTTAGCAGATGTCTACGTCATAATAGCTATTTGCATGCCGAATTTCAGCGTTATCCGTCCAGTGGTTTGAGCTGTGCGTTGATAGATCAGTCAGTCAGCTTTTTCTTTTATATATTTAGATGTTAGAAGAGGGACTACATGCCATTCGTGAAGGTTTGTCCGCGCGTCTGCGGCTCTGCCCAGTTGGCGTGTTTTTGCACTTTAACTTATGCAAATGCAACAGACACTTCTTTACCAAAGCCGCTCACATTTGCCGCTAAACTTGAACTAAAGAGCATTTTACAAAAAAATTTATTGTAATACCAAGTAGTTTATGAAACAGTTGTAAAATATGAGCGTGGGTTTAAAAACGGACCCGCAGTTGAGGTTTTAGTACCTAATATCACATGAGTGTTTTAAGATCGCGCCTGCGACGTGGTTTTTAATCGCACACGAGTGTTTTAATGACCCCAATTATGCAACCATTTAATAAACTATTATTATGACATTCTGTCCAATGTCCATGCAACAAAGACGAAAACAGGGATTTATATTTTTGTACATTTCATTTTATACATGTCTAAGAACTAAAAGTGCAAAGTAAAAAAATATATTAATTGATCGTTTATCGTGATAATACAACGCAAAACAATTGTACAGATGTCATACTCCACATCCGGAATTATTAAACAATGTTCTGAAGAAAAGGTAGAGTATTGAATACTCGGTTCCGTCCACTTTGGTTAACAATGTTTCGTAATCAGCTACGAAATAGGATTCATACTTCGTAATTTCGTAACTAATTGTTATTTATTAAGAACTTTTATCCGGCTTCGTTACGGAATTACTGGTTACGAAACATTGGTTACCATAGACTTAACCGAATACTCTACCTTTTCTTGATGTCTCAAATGTCTCGATGGAGGCTACATTTTGAGGAGGAGACCTTGCGGGCTGAAGCCTGGGGGCTTGAATAACTTTTGATCTTTCAAAGGGATTAATCTAAATATACGTATAAAAGGAAAAGGTCTGACTGATCTATCAACGCACAGCTCAAACTGCCGGACGGATCGGGCTGTAATTCGGCAGGCAGGTAGCTATTATGACGTAGGCATCCGCTAAGAAAGGATTTTTGAAAATTCGACCCTTATGGGGGTGCAAAAGGGGTTTAAAAGTGTAGTTCAGGCGGACGAAGTCGCGAGCATAAGCTAGTAATTATTAAAACGGGATTCAAGAGCCTAGCAGCTTTTTTGGCTGAAATATTACCGGGACTTAATATTTAATATTTTATTATTACTCAGATGCTTTTAGGTACGAGAATCTCTCGTCTTTCTCTAAACGAAATTGAGAGTATCTGCATCTTTTTCTTTTTAATATTGCTAAAAAAGGACGGAACATGAATTTTACATTTAAAGACTAAATTTTAGAGCACGCTACGAATTTAAACAATAGGCTCGCGACTGGCAGCTAAGGTCACGAGGTTTGACAGCTCTAAATTAAAAAAACTGTCAAACTGTGTCTGTCCTTTTCATATTACATTAGTAAGAAGAGGATGCAAATACTCTAAATTTTAGGTGTGCTCAGAATCAGCACCATTATGTAATATAATTTAGTTTATCTATTATTTCGAGTTGTGTAAATATTAATGTGTAATAAACAATGATAAGTGCTCATAAAGTGCCTGTATATAAGTCCCGCAAATTACTATTGCGCGTGGCCGCCATTTTAGTGACGTCAGCACTAGACTGAAGTTTCGAGCTGATGGTATATTTTTATTTCGACTGACGTCAAAATGACGTCATTTCGATGTTAATGAGACATGGTTTCAGCGCAAAATCAATTTGCGGGACTTATACCTAATATTACAATGAAATCGCAGTATTTAGTACTGCCATCAGTCCGTCAACTCATGTTCTTAATTTTTAATTGTTAATGATAAAAACAAAATCAAATGTACATAGCTAGAGAATGTTAGAAATTAGAATATGTATATTCAAGATTTGAAATCTTGAGTTACAAGGTTATTGTAATTTTAAAAATAAAATAAAAATAAAAATCTTTTTTATTCGAATAAACTTTTACAAGTACTTTCGAATAGTCGGATGCATCTACCACTGGTTCGGAATGCCTTTCCTACCGAGAAGAACCAGCAAGAAACTCGGCGGTTGCTCTTTTCAAATATTTGATATAGGTACAAAATTATGCCATGTATAAAATAGTATTTGCAGTCTTGTGCGTCGCCGGAACGACCTGCAGGTCAAATCCACGCTCTTTTATCATTTAGATAATCTTCAATTGTGTAATATGCTTTTTTCAGGAGCATATTTTTAATAGATTTTTTAAACTTGTGAAAAGGTAAGTCCAAAATAGTTTGCGGGATTTTATTATAAAAGGTAATACCCATACCCACAAATGACTTTTGGACTTTCCTGAGGCGGAAAGTAGGAGCTGCAAGTTTGTCTCTGTTTCTAGTTAGCCTATTGTGTAGATCACCAATTTTCTTGTAACTAAGAATATTTTGTCTTACAAAAATTATGTTATTATAAATATATTGAGAGGCTACAGTAAGGATATCTATTTCCTTAAATTTCTCTCGAAGGGAATCGCGTGGTCTTAAGTTATAAATTGCGCGTATTGCCCTTTTTTTGTAAAAATTACATAAGTACGTACAGTACACGGCCGAAATTAATGTACATCGGCCTTTAGAATGAAATTTCAGCCTTGTAGAGCGTTGTCTCTGTCACTCATACCCATACGACGTTTTGTCGGTCTCAACGACCGAGACAGTGCTCTACAAATCTATCTTCTTCTAAAGGTCGATGTACATTACTTTCGGCCGCGGACTGTACTAAGTATATTTTGTATTTGTAACATTGTAACATTTTGTGATAAAACCACCGTCCTAGTATATAAATGAATAAAACGAACACGGAAACTCGTAAACTAGTGTATTCATTTAGTCCCCTTTCTTAAAATTTACACCTGCCTGATTATTTATCTGATCGGGCCCCAGGAGAATTCGTAGGAAATTTTAAGGAAGTTCTTCATAAAAGCTGAAATTTGCTGGTTCTACCACGAACCAGCTGCTAATTCTTCATTCTCTGATGAGATAGAAAAACCATAAAACCGCCTAGAAATTTTCTACGAGCTTTCAGCTCCTTACAATTAATACACTATCCGCGGAACCGATTTCGATGAAATTACTTATTGTATATATATACGGTACTTGAGATACAGTTTGCACCTGGAGACGTATAAATGCTACTCCTCCTAGTAGGTACCTACTTAGAATAAATGTTACCCACCGGATTTTTATAAAAACGTCCACGCGGATGAAATTGCGGGAAAGATAGTTTAAAACATTGTATGTTCACTTGTATCTACCTACCCTATTCAAAAATAATATGCATTGATAATGATTATGTATTCATATATTTT
Organism: Maniola hyperantus; assembly: GCF_902806685.2. Lineage (NCBI taxonomy): Eukaryota > Metazoa > Arthropoda > Insecta > Lepidoptera > Nymphalidae > Maniola > Maniola hyperantus. The sequence goes on from NC_048564.1 coordinate 5,909,496, forward strand.
ATAATTGGATACACGTGGTTGTCTTGCCAGTTTAACCTTGTATCACGAAACAAAATGAAAGTCGTAAAATATGCGTGGATACAGCTTGCAGCGAGCCGCTAATTTCCGTGTTGCTTTAATTATGTACAACTTACTACTTACGACGGCATTGCAAAGGTATTGTCGAGGTACGTAAAAGTACATAGGGTGCACTGCCGCTTTGCAGAGCTTTCTTGCTGCGCAGCCAACGTGTGTTTTACAAACGGATATCGACGGTATTGCAAAGGTGTTGTGGAGGTATGTAAAGGTAAGGTACATAGGGTGCACTGCCGCTTCGCAGAGCTTTCTTGCTGCGCAGCCAACGTGTGTTTTACGAACGGATATCGACGGTATTGCAAAGGTGTTGTCGAGGTATGTAAAGGTAAGGTACATAGGGTGCACTGCCGCTTCGCAGAGCTTTTTAGTTGCGCAGCCAACGCGTGTCTTACGAATGCATATCTACGGCATTGCAAAGGTGTTGTCGATGTACGTAAAGGTACATTGGGTGCAATGCCGCTTCGCGAACTTTAGAAAGCTCTGCAGTTTTCTAAAGTTCGCGACAGGTCGAGATGGCAGTCGGAGTAAGGGGAGGAGGGACGACCCGCACACCCGCACGTCACCCGCGCTCGCCCGCACCTGGTTAACGCGGGGGCTGTGCGGGTGTGGCACGTACCTCTAACTTTTCAGAGTTACCAATTAAGTAAATTATATCACTTGCTTTAACGATGAAGGAAAACATCGTGAGAAAACCTGTATGCCTGAGAGTTCTACATAATGTTCTCAAAGCTGTATTCTGAGTCTCAAAGTTTTTTTTAATTTTTATATTTTTTTTGCAACACTTACCTACATCTAGCTTTACAGGCTTATTCCTAATACGCTAGTGTAACATAATATGTACTTCATAATTTTTTTATAATTATCTAATGTAACATTAAAAAACAACACACAAAAAAAGTTGTGTGAAGCCTGCCAATCCGCACTAGACCTCAGATCCTTCTCATTCTAAGAGTAGACCCGTGTAGTGCCTATATTACATGACAGGTTAAGATGGCATACGGGGCGGGAACCACCCACACAGCCCCCGCGCTAACCCGATGCGGGCGAGCGCGGCTGACGTGCGGGTGAGCGGGTCATCCCTCCGCCTCATACCCCGATTGCCATCCCAACCGGTCGTGGACTATATTAGCGGCGATGGATTGATCATGATGAGTATTAGGTACCTATAGTAGCGACAGGTCGAGATGGCAATCGGGGTATGAGGCGGAGGGATGCCCCGCACACCCGCACGTCACCCGTGCTTTCCCGCACCGAGTTAACACGGGGGTTGAGCGGGTGTGCGGGGCGTCCCCACCCCGATTACCATCTCGACCTGTCCCGTACTATAGATACACTTACTGTGATTAGCCGAAACTGTAAAAATTAAATTTTCGAGGTTAACCGATACGTAGTAAGTAGGTACCTACCTATTTAATATCGATAGTCGATATTCGACGAGCAAGACGATGCAGCAGGTGATGAGTCCGACTGTTCGTTTTTGGCGAATCAGAGGCGGGCAGGTGTGCGCGCAGGTGTCGCCGCGATCTCGGCCGATATCGATATACAGGTTGTTGTCGATCGATAAGCTGGTCCCTTGAGGTTGATATAGAAATCGGCATATCATAAATACATTAGCTGTACCTACGTTGTACCTGTTATTTACTTACCGACGGCGACGTAATTTATTTTAGTTGGTCGGATAAAAGTGATCATTTTTTACATCTAGGTAAATTGATTTTTGTAGATCACTAACCATAATATTATACGAAAGTGTGTTTGTTTTTTGGTTTATTACTAAGTTCCAAGTTCTATTTGGGTTTTGCATTTGTCTGTTCGTGCGTCTATCGTCTTGTAACTTCTGAATTAATAGATACACATAATTAATTAAAATTTACTACAACGTAAACTACAAACGTCACTACAATGGCGGCCACGCGCATTAGCAATTTGCGGGGCTTGATACCTTTATGTGTTTTGGACCGTTAACATGGTACAAAACAGGTGGCCCGACTTATAAGAAGCGCGGTCTTAGATTGGGGCGGACCACTAGCACAGAATATTATAATATATATATTACCTACTACGCTACTAGTAGGTAGGTAGGCCCATGTAGGTGCGTATTACTAAGGCGCACGATGCTTATGCTATTAAATAAACGAACATCCTGTAAAGGATAATCATGACGCGTGCGCTACTTTGTACAGTGCACAACTCACGAGATAAGACAGATGGTGGACGGCATATGGCAATACGCGCCCGCGCCGACGGCGGGACCACGTCTCCCGTTGGGATCAAATTGTATATTTTAGAAGACATAGTGTGTAATTTTGCTGGTCATTACCGTCAATGTAAAATTGCATCAATTCTTCCATACATAATATATTCTTGCAATGATATGAAGTTCGCTCTTCACTACACCAAAATAATTAATATTAAGTAGGTTATAAGATTAATTAATTTTGCATTGCTACTTAGGTATATTATTGCACATGCCTGACATCCAATTCATATTGATAATATAGGTATCCAATTGTATTAATTATATTTGTGATTTATAGCTATGTACGTATTGTGATTATTATCTTTTTTTGCTATGTTGTAATTGCCTCTTAGATTCAGTAAAAAATATTTTTGCACGCCATGCTTGCCATCAACATAATATGCCAGTACCTACTAATAAATAGTATAAGTAGGCACCTAGTCTGAATTGACTGGATTACGGGAAGGGAAATTTCTATGAAAGTTTCGTTATTGAAGTCACGTAAAACGGAAACACGTTGAATGGATTTTGATTGCACTGTGACTGCAGGCTGCTTGGAAATTTATCGCGTGAAAAATAACGGAGATATACATTGTAAAACCTTATAGAGCCTTTTTTAACGCTGGGAAATGTGTTTATGCATTCCTCCTCCTGGAAGCCAGCCAGCTACCAAATCGGCCAGCCAACTGGAGGGAAGGTATGTTGGACTCGCCGGCCGAGAGGCGACCGGAATACCCACTAAAACCCAGCGGCGCTCCTGCGCGTCGCCTGGTGACTGGGTCACGGGAACACCGAGGCAATCAACCGCGACCCAGCCAGCGACGTCTGCCGAGGCGGATACTCTACCGGGGACCCATTCACGAAGTCTCCCACCACACGTCCGAGGTGCAACGAAGTGCGCCTTCCCCCCCGGGGACTCAAAGGGTGACAACGCGATCCCGCGCACGTCGCCCGTGTCTCATCATTCGCCTCGTCTACTGTGCCCTCTACTAGTCAGAGGGACACGCGGAGAAAACTCCCCCCTGCCAGGTCATTAAAAATAGCCAAAAATATTCGAAAGAGAAATTATTAGCCATGTTACCAGGGTGCACCGGCCCGAAAACTGCTATTTCTTTCTTTCTTTACCGAAAACGTATCCAAAAGTGACCAGCAGCACCCAGGCACACTTTGAGGTTACCTGGCTGGCACCCCAAAACCTTATAGAGCCTCAATAACTCAACGGAACGGACTGAAACCCGTTGCACTAATTGACGTTTACCTATTCCTAGCACAAGCTTTTATTTCCTTTACGGTTACTTTGGAGTTGAAATAGTTATAATTAAATTGACTAAAATTCTTTTAAAATAAACAGTCAAGTGCGAGTCGGACTCGCACACGAACGGCTCTGTAGTCCATACCATCGTAAAAGGAATCTCAAACCAGTATACTTGATAAAAAATTTGCTTTCTTTTAAATATTATAGACCAGCGCTTGGCTGCAATCAGACCTGGTGGCAAACTTCAATAGCATAGGACTTTCATATAGACTTCCAACCCCTATTTCACTAGGGGGATTTTCTCGAAACCATTTCTAAGCTGACAGCTACCCCTTTAGAAAGAACCTACCGTCCAGTAAATAATAACAATAATTAAACCTGCCAAACGTTCATCCCCTATTTTACCACTCTTAAGTGGGAATATTCCAAAATAACTTCAGGGCTTTGAATTTTATAAGTATACTAGCTTCTGCTCGCGGCTTCGCCCACGTGGCCTACAGGAAACAAATGGCATTTTTTTTCAGAAAAAATCATTAATAACATCAGGACACGCAACCTGCACCAGCACCGAATAACACATATAACCTTCCAACCCGTTTATTAGCTGACACCTAACCTCAAGAAAAAACCTACTTTACAAAATTTCAAGTTAATAATATTAATAATCAAAACTGTCCCATACAAACTTTCATCCCCTATTTTACCACCCTTATGGACCAATTTTCCAAAAATCCTGAAACACGTATTTCTTCATTTGTGACCGAAAACCCAAGTACCAATTTTCATGCAAATAACTTGAAAAATGACGGACTTTCATACAAACTTCCATCCCCCATTTAACCCACTTAGGGGTGGAATTTCGAAAAATCCTTTCTTAGTGGATACCTACTCTTTACAAAGAATAGATCCTCCAAATTTCATGTCTTTAGGACCAGCGGTTTAAGCTGTGCGTTGATATATATGTTAGTCAGTCAGTCAGTCAGGACTTTGAATTTTATATATATAGAAGATACAAATTGCATTTCTATCATTACCAGCTTGATACCTACCACATAAATGTTTTGTTATTAAAATGCATAACTTTGAAATTGGTACTAGATACAATTTCATTAGAAGTAAGTGTAATGTAAGTCGTTAGCTTGTTTTAGTTTCAAAGGTATAGGCGAAGCTAAGTCGTGTAATTAGAATCGCCACAAATAATCTAGGTAATCAATTCGTGGCTTTTTCCACTCGTCAACAATTTTTGTACTTAGCTGAATAAAACCGGCCAAGTGCGAGTCAGGCTCGCGCAATGAGGGTTCCGTACTACAGTCGTATTTTTTCGACATTTTGCACGATAATTCAAAAACTATGATACATAAAAATAAATAAAAATCTGTTTTAGAATTTACAGGTGAAGACCTTTCATATGATACCCCACTTCATATAGTTATATCACTTCGAAAGTTGAAAATACTAATTATTAGTTCATGACCACAATTTTTTTTTTTTGTGTGATCTAACCCTAAATTCACGGTTTTCAGATTTTTCCCCAAATGTTAGCTATAAGATGTACCTACCTGCCAAATTTCATTCGACGGGAAGTACCCTGTAGGTTTCTTGACAGACAGACAGACAACAAAGTGATCCTATAAGGGTTCCGTTTTTCCTTTTGAGGTACGGAACCTTAAAAATAAACATACCTATAGAACCCGTCAGGTCGAGATGGCAATCTTGGTGGGAACGCCCCTCACACCCGAACTGCCCCCGCATTAACCCGGTCCGCCTCATTCCACGATTGCCATCTCGACCTGTCGTATACCCTGAATAATATAATTAATAGATAGTATGAAATAGAGGCACAATCCGCGTTATTATATATGTACGAGTATATTCACCACATAATATTACGGTTTTCTTTTTTAATTTTTCATTAAAATTAATTTTTCACCAGAATTTCAGGAGAAAGTTTTACTTAGGTAACTGAATTTATAGCACCCGAGGAAGGCCAGGGCGAAGCAGCTAGTCTTTTATGATGTAGGAAGAAGGCAGGTCGAAATACGTACTAAGACTTCATCATCATCATGATCAACTCATCGCTGGCTCACTACAGAGCACGAGTCTCCTCTCAGAGAAGGGTTTTGGCCATAGTCTACCACGCTGGCCATGTGCGGATTGGTAGACTTCACACACCTTTGAGAACATTATGGAGAATTCTCAGGCATGCAGGTTTCCTCACGATGTTTTCCTTCACCGTTATAGCAAGTGATATTTAATTAATTAAAACGCACATAACAACGAAAAGTTAGAGGTGCGTGCCCGGGATCGAATCTCCGACCTTCGATTAGAAGAAAATTATTAGAAGGCAGATGTCTTAACCACTAGGCTATCACAGCTACTTAGAATTAGCTCTTCGTAAATATTATTGACTAGCTTATGCTCGCGACTTCGTCCGCGAGGACTACACAAATTTCAAACCCCTATTTCACCCCCTTAGGGGTTGAATTTTCAAAAATCCTTTCTTAGCGGATGCTTAACTCATAATAGCTATCAGCGTACCGAATTTCAGCCCGATCCGTCCAGTTGTTTGAGCTGTACGTTGATAGATCAGTCAGTCAGTCAGTCACCTTTTCCTTTTGTATATTTAGATTTCTAATTTCTAACTTCGACTTTTATTCCAAACATTTGAAATCCAAATTAACTATGTATAGAACAGCGATATAAATGTTCTGTGGTATAGAGTGTCATTTTTGAACGACCGTGCCCGAAGGAAACCAAAAAACTGTACCTACCTCAGGTAGAAGCATTTGTGCTCATTTTTTAATAGGAACGTGCTTTGCAGCTGCTCCTAATAACAATGTGTTTCGGCCTAAATGTAGCGGGGCACGCGGCACGCACCGATATCTAGAGGCTTTGAATTTACGGACATCTGCCCCGCTATCAACATTCGAAATTACTTCAAAAAGTATTTGACGCCACGTCATCTGTAATCTGAAATATCTTGAGTGGATAGGTATGGAATTATTTGGGAACTACAACAAAAACATAATGCGTATCTTTAAGTGCAGTTGAAGTAAAACTACGCCACGTTCCCGACGTGCATTTGGGAATTTATAATTTCTAAATTGGCTCTGATCAGGTCTGATGGGAGGCTTCGGCCGCGGCTAGTTCTATCTATCTATCTAAGCCCTATCGCCAAAAACCGCTAAATGATTTAGCGTTTCGGTACGATGCCGCGTAGACACGGATAAAGGTATTGTATGTGTTTAATAAAACTCCTATATCCCTTCAAACTTCTTCTTGAAAGTCCTTCCCATTCTGAGGATTGGCAGACTTCACACACTTTTGAGAACATTATGAAGAACTCTCAGGCATGCAGGTTTCCTCACGATGCTTTCCTTTACCATTAAAGCAAGTGATACCTATTTAATTACTTAAAAAGCACTTAACTCCGAAAAATGAATTGCGTGCCTGGGATCGGAGTTCGAACCCCGGCCTCCACTATGCTATCTATCACCTGTTGATATCTTATGTTTTAACGATTCCCTTTTTAAAGTATACTAATATATGATACGTATTGTCCATATACTCGTACCTACCTATTATAAAGTAAGTAGGTAGGTATATCATATACCTATTATAATAAAAAATCAGTGCACATATTAGTATAGGTAGGTGCTGAACGTACAGCTACAATAATTAGAGATAGTTTATGATCTGATATGGGTACCCACAGCCGGATTCACCTGGCGCTCGCGCCATCTGCTGTAGGCAAGGATTTGTGATGTTCTTAATAATAAAGTAAGCTTTACACTATACGACAATATTTAAATATGGTTCAGGCTGTCAATGTCTAATATCCTAGAATATTTAGTATGCTACAGTGCCCAGTGTCCTATGAAATTGAAATAGGTATAGTACGCGACAGGTCGAGATGGCAATCGGCGTATGAGGCAGCGGGACGCCTACTACTTTTCAACAGAAAATGGGGGTTTCAAAAAATTTAAATACATGCCGATGAAAGTGTGGATGTTTGGATTTTTGGATGTTTGTTCCTCAATCACGCAAAAACGGCTGAACGGATTTAGATGGAGGTTACCTGGCTGGTACTTCAGATAGATTATACCCTAGATTAACACATTGGCTACTTTTTATTCCGGAAAATCAAAGAGTTCCCGCGGGATTTTGAAAAATATGATTGTGATGATTAAATCCACGCAGATGAAGTCGCGGGCATCACCTAGTTATTTATATTTTCTTCGGAATAGTATAAGAAATCACGTGCATTGCCAGACACTTAGTTTCGGTGCAACTCCCAGCCAGAACTTTAAGGATGTCTGGCAGGAGGTTGCCATGATACTAAATGTCTGGCAATGCATGATGTGATTTCTTATACTATTCTGAAAATAATATTAAAAAATTAGACTTAATACTTTGACGTCAGATTTTGTTCACCTTTATTACCTGTTATCTCCCAAAGCCACCATGATCCAAACAAAGATCCAAACAAATGTTCGTCCCAGTATTGGGGACAATATGCAGAGAAACTTTCAGCTTTTATAAAATAATGAAGGTCTGGCACGCGCTGGCTCTTAGTCCATAATATTATTATGTATTCTATGGTATAAGATCGGTTGAAGTTACCTAAGCCTCTACAGCCTCGACAATCGAAGATTTCCTGACGAGTTTCGAATAAATATCGAGTATCCAATTATTTCGGTGCTCATATTCCGCGTATTGCAAATATGTACTACAGGTAGGTACGTAAAAACTGTCTAACCTAACCAAATTGGTACGATATTCCGTATTCATATTGCAATTCGAGCCACCGTTTCAATTTCATTTTTATTGGTTGTGTTGTGGACACCACCCCTAGCGTGGACGATGTATTTGATAACCTCTCCGGCAACAACAGTACCTACCCCTACGGTATTAGATGTATTAGTGGAAGGTCCCGGGTTTTATTTTGGATATTTTTTTTAAGTACTTACTAGTTAAATTCATCGATCTGATTATGACATTCTAATTTGGTGGAAGGCTTCGACCGTGGCTAGGTTAAGGTATGATTCCGAACCACGCTGCACGCAGCAGCGCTGCCGCAACAATGCTATCACCAGCTGTCACAGTCCCGGCACTACTCTCCTCTATACTAAGCCTCAATAGCTCAACCGGTAAAGGAGTGGACTGAAAACCGAAAGGTCGACGGTTCAAACCCCGCCCGTTGCACTATTGTCGTACCTACTCCTAGCACAAGCCTGACGCTTAGTTGGAGAGAAAAGGGGAATATTAGTCATTTAACATGGCTAATATTCTTTAAAAAAAAAAAAACTACATTCCGAGCTAGGCAGCAATGTTCCGCTACATTCCTGTCGCGACATTGCTGCCTAGCTCGGAATGTAATGTCATTTAAGCTTATAGAGATTGTATGGGGACCAGCTGCGCGATTGCGGGAGAATGACAGCTACAATGTCACGATCGCAATAATCTCTGATTGGTTAACGCTCGCTCACTATTGGCTACAATGCATTGTTGCAACAAGAATCGCACAAATTCAGCCAATCAGAACAATTGAGATTGTAATAATGATTGATGCAGGTTTTAGACAATCGCCCTACAGTAGTGCCGCGACAGTATTGACAGCTGGTGACAGCACTGTTGCGGCATCGCTGCTGCGTCCAGCGTGGTTCGGAATCATACCCTTACAAATCATAACTGACGCTAAAAGGATAGCGTCATATTTATCGGTACAAATATTAAATACGCAACCAGTATTTGATATAGACTTTGATCAAAATATTAAACATGTCACTAAGGAAACCGTCTCAGGAAATTGCACTAGGTAGATACGTATTTTATGTCTAGTAAGTTCTTTGCAACGCCGGAGATTACAGTTAAGACTTATTTCGAGGATATACCTACTCACGATTTTCCGAAAGCTGCTTGTATTTACATATTTACGTATCTACATATGAGATTATAGAATAAAATTGCGAGTTTCAAGCTTTCTTTACATACTGTAGGTACATGACATACTGTATATTAAAAATGATACTATATAAAATTATATAAAAGAAAAATTATATATTATTACGTAACTACTATAGCTGATGCCCGCTACTTCGTTCACTTGGACTCTCCAGGTCTTTGACTATATCCATGCAAACAATCAAGCCGATACGTTACTCCGTTTCGGCGTGATTGAAGGACAAACAATCACGCTTTCGCATTTAAAATATGGGTAGTGACCAGCTTTAGCTTGGCAAGCGACTCGCTCTCTACCTATTGCACTATATTAGAAATCTTCCATCCAATTCCATCGAATAAACGATGTGCGAACACATAGGTAACGAACACATAAGTAGGCAAAAGACAGACTAACAGACTTATTTTTTTAATTTTTATTGTGAGATAGACTGCCGCTTGACGCCTGCTATGCCTAACCAAGAGCAATGATGTGGACAAGGTCGGAGCGCGCTTGCCTAGAAGATGCCTATTCCCTATTCACAGACGAAGAACATTATTTTTTGTGAAAAAACCTGCAAACCTTCGAAAAAGTTAGAGCAAACTGCAGAGCGGCACGGGACAGCCATCAACAGCAACTTCTAGTGTCGAAACTCAGAGGGGAAGTGCCCCTTTCTGAACCCAGCAAAGTAAATTATCATCATCATGATCAAGCTCTACTTAGCTTTTTCTTCACTTGAATATATTGTACAAGTACGCGGCAGATAGTAATGAACGACATCGACCTTTAGAATTAGATAGCAGATTTGTAAAGCATTATGTCTCTGTCGTTGAGATCGACAAAATGTCATATAGGTATGAGTGACAGAGACAACGCTCTACAAAGCCATAATATCATTCTAAAGACCGATGTACATTACTTTCGGCCGCGTACTGTACCTAACCTTGTCTCTGTAGTTAAGTTACCATACTAATCATATTTAGAAATGCGCTAGTGTGTCTCTCTTTCTGTTAGCTTTTCATGACTCAACAGTTTATAACTGATTTTAATGAAATTTGGTACAGAGTTAGCTTAGGTACATCCTGGGGACGGACATAGGCTCATTTTATGCCGGAAAATCAAAGAGTTCCCACGGGATCCTTAAGGGCCCATCTGTTTAACCGATTTATATGAAAGCAGAACAAGGATAACTTATGTCTCAGAAATTGAGATAAGCAACTTTTTATCCCGGAAAATCAAAGAGCTAAATCCACGCTGACGAAGTCGCGGGCATCATTTAGTAAATAATCTCCAGTTTACCTAGTAGTGGGTAGCATAGCTGTTCTCTGCATCCACATCCGCAAATGCGGAACATTCCCATTAATTCAGACATCCGCATCAATTAATGCGGAGCATTCGCGGATGCGAAGAAGCGGATTCATATTTGTAACCAGTAACAACCGGCAAAGAACGTGGGCGGGGCCAGAGTGGCACCGTGCCTCGCGCGTTGATGTCTTCGTTCGCTAACTGACCAATTAAAAAGTCTACAATGGTACCCAACAGAGGTGTTACGGATAATCGCATCCGCATCCGCAAATGTGGAACATTCGCATTAATTCAGATATCCACATCCGCATTCGCATCCGCCGTCCGCGGATGTCAAAATATTGGCATCCGCAACAACCCTAGATAGTCCTTAGCCAGTATGTTTGTCAAGTTTTTTTGGCGTTACCTGCTGTAGTAGCCTAGTGGTTAGGACGTCCGCCTTCCAATCGGAGGTGGGGGGTTCGATCCCGGGCACGCACCTCTAACTTTTCGGAGTTATGTGCGTTTTTAAGTACTTACATAATTAAAATATCACTTGCTTTAACGGTGAAGGAAAACATCGTGAGGAAACCTGCATGCCTGAGAGTTCTCCATAATGTTCTCAAAGGTGTGTGAAGTCTGCCAATCCGCACTTGGCCAGCGTGGTAGACTATGGCCAAAACCCTTCTCAATCTGAGAGGAGACCCGAGCTCTGTAGTGAGCCGGCGATAGGTTGATCATGATGATGATGAACACAATTATTTTTCAATCGCAGAATAAGACTTTAGTTTTCAATTTCACTTATTTGTGTAATTTATAGGAACGTGTAAAATAATAGAAGTTACCTAGCTATCCTATTGTGTATGTCATCGCTTGTCATATTACAAGCGAACGACGCATTTTGTTAGTAGGATGTTGGAACTCCATGACTCCTTATAATTAATCCCAATTTTGAAAATGCTTTTTTTTAAATCATCATCATCACGATCTACCCATCGCCGCCCCATTACTGATCACGGGTCTCCTCATACAAAGACACAGCGTGGTGAACTATGGCCAAAACTTACTCATTCTGAGAGTAAACCAAGACGATTCTGAGTGACGGCGACAGGTTGATCATAATGATGATAATGATGATTGTATAGAAGCAGGCGTTACTTTGCGGAAGTCCATGATATGAACCAAAAGCTTAATTTGCTATAATCCGCTGAAACGGATCAACGGGTTTCAGCGGATTATAGCAAATTAAGCTTTTGGTTCATTGTAGATAATGATGATTGTACTAAAGTGTGATCTTCTTCTTCTTTGCGTGCCTCTCCGACTAGCGAAGGTTGGCAGTCAGCTTTGTGTATTCCACTCTGTTCTTCGCGAGGCGAAATAGTTCTGCAGCACTCGCGATTCCCGTCCACTTTTTCCGCGACTGACGCCTCTTCTTCTGGCAACTTTTCTCATCATGAAGAGTTGTAGGAGTTCGTACCTCTCGTGCCACGCCGATTTTCTAAATTCCACCAAAGCTAAGCCGGGGTCAGCTAGTTATTATCACTACCCTGATTATAATTACAAAAGTGTGTTTGTTTGTTGGTTTGTCCTTCAATCCCGTCACAACGGAGCAATGGATTGACGTGATTTTTTGTGTATAGTTGAATACCTGGAGAGTAACATAGGCTACTTTTTATCCCGGAAAATGAAAGAGTTCCCACGGGATTTTTCGAAAACCTAAAACCACGCGGACGATGTCGCGGGCATCAGTTAGTTTAAAATACATAACCAAGTTTTACTATAATACTTATCTTTGGCTTGGTATGTTCGACTATCAAAAATATAATATGACGTCCAATATAAAAGTCAATGGACGTCCAGCTCACAGGACAAAATGTCCGTCTAATATTATGTCACCGTGTCCTGCTTTTGCATTTTTGGGTCTGGTAACTCTAGGCATGCACACGAGTATTTTTTGCGAAATAGGTCAACAAAATGCGAATGTAAACTTGTGCCAATATGCTTCGAACTTCAAAGGCTTCCCGAATATCATATTGCATGTATGTCGTGTAATTCAAATAAAAAATAGATAGAACCTATAATTTTACATGTGCCATTGAAGTTTTTCTTGTATTTCAAAAGCCTACCGCGTGGAGCATATTGCAAGAAGTAGGTTTTTGAAATACAAGAGCTTATCATTTTAAGTTTTGCCGCTATTAAATTATTATTATGCTTGTTGGATAAGTACCCGAATCCTGCTCCTCTCCGCTGAACTCCGCTGTCTGTCTGTCCGACTGTCTGTCAGCGGACTGTATCTCGTGAACCATAATAGGTAGAGAGTTGAAATTTTCACAGAACCGCTATAACAACAAAATAATAACTATTTCAATGGGGCCGCAATGAAAATAAAAAATAATAATAAGTGTTATTTCTTGTACTATGGTAAATACCCTATATGGTAATGACCTTTTACAGGTCATTGCTTCAGCAAGCTGGTGGTCATCCTACACTGCGCTTGCTAGTTAGTGGGATCCACACCATAATGCATCCGCCTACCGATTCTGCGATAGACATGACCTTCCCACTACCAATCTTTTTATTCATGACAGTCACTTTTGTTATCTACGAACTTCCCCGTTACGGATTTTATCCTTGAAAAAGATACCCAAAATACCTCACTCAATAGCTGAGCTGAGTGACTTTTAATTTGTGGACCAGGCCAACTGTCTGTCCACGCACTTGAGTACCTTTCTACCCTCATGGGCTTGCTGACCACTGACATCAAAAATGACATGGAAGACATCTAAAACCAATCAAAGCAGACGTAAGAGTGCTTATTCATCTCATAGATACTACAATGTCGCCTACAATTCGTTCTTTTTTCAATACGTCATATAGTGCATGACTATGATCACACCTGAAACGGTAAGTGAAGTGCAGCGTGCAGCGCGCTTGCCTATAGAAGAAGCCTATCTTTCAATGTATAGTTTCACGGTGCCCAGTCCGTGCTTGGGTTCGAGCAAATATAAATCCAACATTCTTTGTATACTATACGCTGGCACTGAATAGTCGCATAATTGGCAGCGTAAATCCAATTAACATACAGCTTTGTTGAAGGCCTGTAAGCTCCAGCGTAATTCGCTAATGAACTTATTGCGCGCTTGATTTTTCGTCATCGCGTCATCTCGCCTAACGAACGTTACAATGTAGCCTGAAGACACACCTACTCGTATCTGTCGTAGTTTCAATAGCGAATAGGTATCGTTTTAACCGTAAGATGTATTCAATGGTAACCGGAGATATCTATTTCCCAGATGAGACCAGAATATTACATGTCCCAAACTAGCTAATCGGGGATTGCATAACAGAACTTCTTAATCAAACGTTCTCGAGGCAGAGAACGTGGTGTAGCTATCACTAACAAACATAAAGGTGTTTTGATAGAGTCGAAAGTTGTGGGATTTGATTCAAATTCAGGCATGGTGCAGATTGCGAGCTTGAACTTCGGGCTTCGGAGCAACTGTTGAACGCATCTGCGCTTACTTAAAACCTTAAACGCAGCCTGCATTCTGTATAATATTAAGCGTTTGGCCGGCCCGCGGCTCATTCCTGTCGGGACTGTCGAGCGATTCAGACGCTCACTCGCGAACTCCTCCTAACATCCGAGTTATAACTTGCCGCCGCGAAAATGAAGTGCGTACACGTTTGTGTTCTTTTTGCTTGTATATGGACTGTAAATGCGCGGGAAACCACGTTCAAGAAAGAGTTGGCCGCATTGACCGAACAAGTTGAGTTGCTGAAAACTATGCACTTGGCTGATACTTCCCGTCTCAAGAAAGAAATTGAGGAACTCAAGTAAGTTTTTAGTTAAGAAAAATAATTCTCTTCTGTATAATATTTTAAATTATTAAGCTTAGCGTATGCGAATGTATAAATATTAAATTTCAGCATATCCTGCCCCAGCGAATTTAAACTAAGATTTATTATATTTACTTATACAATAGAACTACTATTTGTTATATGGGTGTATAAAAAAGCGAGTACCGGAAATAAATTTCCGTTACGTTCAAATTTAGGATAAACGAGTCGTTTAAAAATTTTAAATTTGCATTGCGATTAATGTTCAACGACATTTCCTCGTGGCATGATCCGGTATGGTTAAAAAATTGCCACTGAATGGTAGGTATTTATAATTTAATCTGTTTTCAGTTTAAAAACTATATACTTAGATAAACTATATTTTAAGGTCACTCATTAAAATCTGCTGAATTACTGTAGTGAAACTTTTGCCACTATCAAGAACGATATTATGCCTTGTGTATACGATGCATACCTACCTATGTATAGCTAGCTTGCGAAGGTAAACCGCTAAAAAGGTTAGATCCTTGCGCGGGAAGAAAATGTATGGGTTTTCAGTTTTCACGTGCGTGTTACCTGGCACTGTTGGTAAAAAGCGTAAGTTGAGGCATTTTTGCGAGTTACATCATACTGTATGCATCGTGTATAGAAGCATTAAGATAAACTTAGCTTTGAAGATTTGAAATTTAAAAGATAATATACTTGGTAAATAACAGCTATACTTAATTGAAACAGTGATAAAACGGTTTTTCTATTCATCTTTTAGTTTTTGTCATTATTTAAGTCACTAGCTTATGCCCGCGACTTCGTACCTATGCGTGGATTCAGGTTTTTAAAAATCCCGTGGGAACTCTTTGATTTTCCGGGATTAAAAGTAGCCTACGTCACTCTCTGGTTCTTGAACTATACTCATGCAAAAAATCATTGAAGGACAAACTAACAAACCAACAAACAAACACACTTTCGCATTCACAATAAGAAGCGCACGCGGGCCATCAAAACTAGTTTTAAAAATTAAATTAAATTACTTTTTCCTATCAACTAAGTTATAGAAAAACATTACACCTACCGTCGATACCTACCTACTGTCGGGCGCAAATTAAAAAAAGGGTCAATTAATTTTTTCCTTCTCAGCATCAATTTAGCAGCAGGTGAAGTTTTATCTTCGGACCAAATTCTTGTTAAGTTTAAATACTGATCAACAAGTATCTAAACTTAAAAAGAACTTATGATTTTATTTAAGCAACGTAGATTTTATATAAATAGAAATTTAAAGTTAGCTCTCGTTTTAAATTGTCTAAGTAATGGTCTGGCCAGATGGACTGCATTTGGATTGCCAGTTGGGATGCAATTATTGCAGTTGATTCAATTGTCAACTACGCTTTTGCGCTCGGTTTGCACACCATTTATAAAGACCAATAGCTTATGCTCGCAACTTCATCCACGTAGACTACACAAATTTCAAACCCCTATTTCACGACCTTAGGGGTTAAATTTTCAAAAATACTTTCTTATTGGATGTCTGCGTCATAATACCTAGCTATCTATGTGCATGCAAAATTTCAGCCCGTTCCATCCAGTAGTTTAAGCTGTGCGTTGATAGATCAGTCAGTCAGTCAATCTGTCAGTATGTCAGTCAGTCAGCCAGCTTTTCCTTTTACGTATGTACCTACCTATATTAAAGCTCTGCTCAGCTGCTACCTTACACCGAATTTGAGAATTATCAAATTGCGTTCGTCGCATTACTGTTGTTAATGTTATTTGTGGAAATTATGGTCGTGTAACGCCAGGAACAAATCTAGTGGAAAACTGCGGAAATTCTCTTAAACGTGTTATCCGCGCATATGCCGCGGTAATTTAATAGTGTCTCTATAGGACACGTTCGAGTGGGCAACTCGCGCGTATTTCTCTCGAATGAAAATTCGCATGGTTTGTCCCTCATCGTGGATTTTGACCAGTAGTGGGAAAGTTAATTTAATTAAAAACCGGCTAAGTGCGAGTCAGACTCTCGCACCGAGGGTTCTGTGTTTTTGCACGACAATTTGCACAATAAATCAAAAATGTTATGCTTAAAAATAAACAAA
Organism: Maniola hyperantus; assembly: GCF_902806685.2. Classification (NCBI taxonomy): domain Eukaryota; kingdom Metazoa; phylum Arthropoda; class Insecta; order Lepidoptera; family Nymphalidae; genus Maniola; species Maniola hyperantus. Next base: position 5,926,211 of record NC_048564.1, read on the forward strand.
ATCTGTTTTAGAATGTACAGGTAAAGCCCTTTGATAATATTATGATAGCCCACTTTGTATAGTAATCTTACTTTCAAAGTTGCAAAACTTACAAATTCATGGTTTTAAGATATTTTCCCCTTATGCCTGCTATAAGATTTACCTACCTGCCAAATTTCACGATTTTACCATGAAGGTACCCTGTAGATTTTTGACAGACACGACTGACAGACATACAGACAACGAAGTGATCTTATGAGGGTTCCTTTTTCCTTTTGAGGTACGGAACCCTAAAAAGGGAAGTGAATTATTACCCCAAGAAAATGTCTACTCACCTCACCTTACCAGGTTAATGAAAAGAGGTAATGAGGTATACAACGCAAAGAAAGAGAGAGAGGAAAAGTAAATGCAGAATGTTAGTTCTTTCTGACCGAATTTCGGCCAATCTCACAGGGACTGCGACTAACAGACTACACAACCGATTATAATGCACAAATCTGTATGCAAAAAACACGTGCACTTTTTATTCTTTCGATTTCTTCATAGACCGATGAGATCTCACAGTGAATATTGTTACGCTGAGGATGGGGTCATCATCATCGATATCCGTTAAATGTCCGTTGCTGGACATTTGTCCCAACTCCCATGTAGGTAGGTACTTCCACACGTCACCGTCTTGCGCCCCCTAAACCCAGCGGCTGTCTGCGAATCGTTTGATGTCATCTGTCTACCTAGTGGAAAGTCTTCCAACGCTGCGCTTTCCAAAGCGAGGTCGCTATTCAAGTAAATTCCACCGATCCCAACATCCATCGGTTTTTCGAATCTAGTGCCTTGCCCATTGCCACTTGAGCTTTGCAACCTTATGTTAAAAAGCTATGTCGGTTACTCTGGATCTCTTATTTCTGATTTTATTGCCTATAAACTCCAAGCACAGTTCTCTCAATCGCCCGCTGAGTAACACTTATGCTCTTTTAATATGAGACCCATAGTTAGCGACCATGACTCGAATCTACAAGTCATCACTGTCACCACACACTGTTCAAAGACTTTTGTCTTCAAGCAATGAGGAATTTTGGACGAGAATATATCTCGATGGAATAGCATAACTATTGGTACTAGGGCTCCAGCCTCCAGTTTCAACAAAGCTTTTTAAAGTAGTATAGTAGGCATCATAAGAATTCAGGAAAACTGCAAACCTAACATTATGTAAGAGTACCTACAAGTTTACAATAAAGTTCCATTGAACATCACTCATCAACTCAAAGTGGCGTAGTGCCTTGAAACTAGGTCATCTGATGGACATAAATTTTTAATGTTCTTTCATATTTTTACCACCTCTGACTGATCAGTAAAGATGCAAGCAAATGTTTTAACTACTTTTAAGATTTGATTCCTAGATAGGGCATTTTTCAAATTCATATAGACATAGACATGATACAATAGGTACACTGTAGATGTAGTACATTTTCACCGAGTGCATAAATCTTTTATGCAAGCGTGTTCTACCTTAGTATGCATCACCAAGGACAAATCTTAAAAATCTAGTCTGGTCTGGTCTGGTCTTCGTCCCTGGATTGAAATCACCTTATCTGCCAAAAAACTGCCTTACTTTTATACCTCTTTTATAGTGATAGATTGGGAGTGTCTGATGTAATTTAATAAAATTGAGAGAGATTATCGTTTAATATGCATGAATTATTAATTTAATCAGATTGAAAACAATTAAAAATAAGAAACCAATTAAAAATTCCAAAATTTTATAATATGCTAGCTTTTCCCTGCGAGTTAGTCCGCGTGTGTTTTTCTCGTTGGGATTTCACAAAATCCTTTCTTAATGGGGGGTCTCCATGACACACATGACCATTTGAGTTGTACCTACGTTGATATGTCAGTTAGTCAGTTTCTCAAAACCATTTCTTAGTGAGAGTCCACGTTATAGAGGGAACCTACATGCAAAATCTCGAGTTTCTAGACTCAGCCATTCAGGTTGTACCTACGTTGATATGTCAGTTAGTCGGTTTATCGAAACCATTTCTTAGTTAGAGTCTACATCATAGAGAGGACCTACAAGCAAAATCTTGAGTTTCTAGTACCAAAGTTGATATGTCAGTGACACTAGTGAGTAGGTAGATATTATGAGACATGGGTATAACATAAAAAAATGCTTTAGTCCCAGACATGTTTATCTCAATTTTCGAGATCTCGATTTTAGGCATGCAAAATGTTTATTAAAACTAGAATTTAAACATTGTATGTAAGTATTGATGACCTTACAAATTGTGGTATAAGGGCCCCAACGTGCTATAATATACAAGTTGAACAATAAGTGCCCTTCGATGATCAATTCCAATCATGAGGGTCTCTTATTGAGAACCAGGCCTTCTGATCCACTTGATATTAAAAGAATTTTTATAAAACACGTTCTTAAAATAAAATAAAATTATTAACCACTGTAAGGACAGCCAGCGCGTGCCAGACCTTCGTTATTTTGTAAAAGCTGAAAGTTTATCTGCGTATTGTCCTCAACACAGGGAGCAATAATCAGCGATAAAATATTAAACATTTATTAAAAAATCACACGTTACGTAACTAGTTTATCTAGTAGGTACACTGCAACTAACAGCATTAATTTTTCAGATGACGAAAAAACCAACTGCGTCGCCCTGCCCCAATTCGTTAACTAGTTTAGTAACTCGATGTCGAGGTTGTAGAACGTTTATATTCCTGGCCTTTATTTTTTGCATGACGAGCAAACATACTTGATCGAAGAAGCAAGTAGGGAAAATGTGTACTAGATGGTCCCCTTGAGGTGAACGCACACTTAGATGCGCGCACAAGTGCCGCAGTCATCGCATTTTTGTGGTCTTGCGCAATACGTGCCGTACGCGCCGAACAGATTACTACTAGCTCTACGTATGCGATCTATTCCCTCCCTACAGTATTTTTAACCGACTTCCAAAAACAAGGGTGTTTCTCAATACAGCTCGGTTTTTTTAAATGTATGTACACCGTTTTTTCGAGATTTCTGGACTGATTTGCAAATTTTTTCTAATCAACAGTAGAAGTTTCCGTGGTGGTCCCATAAAAAATCTGGATTAAGCGTAATGCTGCAGGCTGCAGGCTGCCCGCCTAAGTTATCAAGACTCACTAAGTGTTCATAGTGAATTAATACGATTTCATGCTTGGACTCCGAGTCCCAACTCCTCAACCCTGATGATGTAGGGTACAGTACCGCAGGGAGGGATACAGGGTAGGGATGCGGGGTCCTAAACTATAGTGATGAAAGAGCTGCGGATGGTGCAATATTACTTTAGGTACCAAGCATAGACTACATCATTGAACTTCGGATGCCTACTCTTCAATCCTGATGCTGCAAGGTACTGAACTCCTAAACCGTGGGGACTCGGGAATTTCTGATGGTGAATTGATATTTTATGTATGAAACAACGGCTTCATGATAACACTCCGAGTCCGAACTCCTCAAACCTGGTGATGCAGGGTACAGCACCCCTAAACCATAGAGATTCAGGGACTATTCCTGGTCAAATAATATTGTAAATGCCGAGCATGTACTTTGTTATTGCATTCCAAGTTACAATTTTTCAATCCTGATACTGCAAGGTATTGAACTACTAAGCCATGTGGATTTGGAATTTTTTACTGGTGAATTGATATTTAAGGTACCAAGGTACAAAGGAATATTAGGATATTTTAAGGAGCTCTCATCCCGTCTCCCGGAATCCACGGAGGACCGGAGGGCTGGCAGTTACCTCGGTCAGCATATTACTTTGGCCATTCAACGAGGCAACACAGCCAACGTTGGGCACTCTGCCTCGTTACGGAGGTTTATATGATATTTTCGATTTGTAATTTTAATATTTAATTGTTTTCTTGTAGTATATTCTTGTATAAATAAAATTAATAAAATGAATAAACTATAAGTAAAATAATATTTTTTTACTTATAGTTTAAATTTTATAAATGTGATGACTGCAGCGCTTGAGGCTTCTGCGGTGCGTTTGGATGTGCGTTCACCATAAATGATGAACTATCTTGCTATTTTGATACTCTGTATTTCATTATAATTTAAAGTTAATATTTCATTGTAAAAAAAAAATTTTAAAACCCCAACCAAAGAATAATTTTTAACATCTCGATATTTAAGTTGATTTCTGAGGTAAGGGAGGGTAGAATATGAATGCAAGTGATTTTCTGATGTCTTTTTGCTCACGTTATCATTATGAATAAATTATAATAATTATAAATTATTATTATTGATGTAGGATTGGGAATTAGGTACATTTTACTAAAGTAAAAAACTTAAATGGTCCTCATAGTTTCACCGCAATTGAAGAGAGATCATATCATCCCGATGTATCATTTCGTACACCTTTCCCATACTAGGAGTATGGTAAAAATTACGACATTACTTTTTTAGCCATTCATAATCATCATCAACCTATAGATGTCCACTGCTGGACATAGGTCTCTTGTAGGGACTTCCACACGCCACGGTCTTGCGCCGCCTGAATCCAGCGGCTGCCTGCGACTCGTCTGATGTCGTCCGTTCACCTAGTGGGGGGGTCTTCCAACGCTGCATCTTCCGGTGCGAGGTCGCCATTCCAGCACCTTGACCCCATTATAATTTAATTATTTATACAAGATCCGTAATTTTCTTAGCTAGTAAAACATAAAAATTAATAGTTATCTTGAAATTGTAAAACCAGAGGCATCTAGCGGTTTTATTGATCGAAACTTGATCATAAACCATGCGGCATCGGCATTTTTGAACACCTGCTCCGATAAATGCGTCGACTTAAGAACTGGCTTTAGACGATGTGCAAGTAATGATCAGTGCGCGTGCATACATTAATGTTCGGCTGAGGTACAAGCACATCGACCACTTTCCCACTTTTAATCCCCTTTATAAGATCGTGAGCCTGCGCGTCTGGTTTAACAAGTTCAACTAAATTGCAAAAATGAAATGAATACAAAATAGGTTTGCATGCTTGGAATGTATCGATGCCAGCTGTTTTCTTAAGTTTTGTTGGTCGATTTTAGTCACGTTCATTTTTCTACTAGGAGCCAAACCGGCATCTCAAAGCCACTTTAGCATTGGTACTTTGCGTCTGAGAGATTTAATACGTATAGCGTAGGCATATTCGTAACTTATTTTTAACGGACACACCTGCCTGGAGTACCTATAGGTACCCGTACTCATATAATATATTACTTATTATATAAAATATTATTAGGTACAGCTTTGCCGTAAATTGCTCTCGTACAGCATCAAAAATCTATTATGGTATTAAAAGGTAATTCTTGTTTCATACTTATATAAACTTGTTACAGTACGCGGCCGAAAGCAATGTACTTATATCGGCTTTTAGAATGACATTTCGGCTTTGTAGAGCGTTGTCTCTGTCACTCATACCTATATGACGTTTTGTCGGTCTGAACGATACAGACAATGCTCTACAATTCTGCTATTTCCTTCTAAAGTTCGATGCACATTACTTTCTGCAGCGTAAGTACTATAATCAATATTCTTTGGAACGAACTAAATAAAATGATATGAAGGACATAAATATTTTAGTACATATTATCCATACTTAATATTATAAATACGGAAGTGTGTCTGTCTGTCTGTCTGTCTGCTAGCCTTTCACGGTCCATCCGTTCAACCTTTTTTGCGATAGCTTGCACCCCGGGGAAGGAAATAGGCTACTTTTTATCCCGGAAAATCAAAGAGTTCCCACAGGATTTTCAAATAACTATAATACGTACCTATCTAAGTAGGTATAAATGATTTGTTAAGCAATTTGTTAGTGTACAAATTCACTTAAAAACTAATGTTAGTAACTATGTAATAATAATAATAATGTATGTAATGTAGTAGTAGTAATGTGGCAAACAATTAATTTTTTTTTTAATCAAATGAACACTATTTATAAATCTAAATATATAAAAGGATTGACTGACTGCCTGATCAACCAACGCACAGCTCAAACTACACGACGGAGCGGGCTGTTTGGCATACAGATAGGTAGCTATTATGACGAAAAATTGAACCCCTAACCCCTTAACGTCCACGCGGACGAAGTCGCGAGCATAAGCTAGTATTTTATAAGACAAAGTAACATGTACTTTCAATAATAAAATTACTTAAATAATTGGGACTTGATTGGGATGCAACGTGTGTAGATACTTTAGCTGCATCCCACATTCAGGCGACCTCCTCTGTGGCGGGTGCAGCGGCCATCAGCGCCGAACAGGCCAAGAGGCGCAAATATGAAAACCTCGATGGGGGCTTCATATTTGTGCCTTTTGGTGTGGAGACCTTGGGGCCGTGGGGCCCGGGTTCTCGAGCTCTTTTTGAGGAAATTTCGAAAAGGGTTATCGAGTCAACCGGGGACCCGAGAGCTGGCAGCTACCTTGGTCAAAGAATTAGTTTGGCCATCCAAAGAGGTATAATGCTGCCAGCATCTTGGGTAGTACAATGCCTCGCTGCGGTAGTCTCGATGAGGTTTTAGATTTAATTTAATTTATTTTAGTTTTAATTTAATGTTGTCTTCCGTGTCTAAAAAAAATGACTATTATATAGACTTATTAAGTAATACACTTTTATATTTGATGCACATTGTAAATAGGAGCTTGTCGACGTTTTGTTCGCTCACGGCGAGCTACCATTAAGTACTTTAAATAATGGCAACATTCACTAAAATCTCTTTGAATCCTCTTTGCCCGGTTCCGTAACTGCTTTCTTGTATTTTACAGTAATTGGTGTACTCAGAGTAGGTAGGTACTTTGTAGTTATTGTACGTGGGTAACTATTACAACATAATATTTTAATACCTATATTTCAAACTAATTGGCTGAAAGCTGTCTATTGTGGTTAGTTATATACCCATTATATAATCATAAATCATTGACATTTCTTTACTCCAAGGCTAAAATATGATACTTTACTTTATAAAATATGAGCTTATATAAAAATGGCATATCCTAAGTACCTACCCATATTTCAGGGTTATTTCACTACCCATATAAATGCGAAAGTGTCTGTTTCCACGTATTTTTGCACAGATACAAGGTAAAGACCTGAAGAGTGACGGGCTAATTTTTTCCCGGAAAATCAAAGTATTTCCATGGGGTTATTAAAATCATAAGTCCACGCGGACGAAGAAGCATCAGTTAGTAAAATAGTAAATAATAAATAAAAAGAAAAATATTCGCCTTTGTGCGAATTTTTTGAGCCTTTAACTTATTTATAGGATCGTTGTATTTTATCAGTCATCTAAACATATAAAAGGAAAAGGTGACTGACTGACTGACTGACTGACTAACTGACTGATCTATCAACGCACAGCTCAAACTCACGATGGATCACGCTGAAATTTGGCAGGCAGATAGCTATTATGACGTAGGTATCCGCTAAGAAAGGATTTTTGAAAATTCAACCCCTAAGGGGGTGAAATAGGGGTTTGAAATTTGTGTTGTCCACGCGGACGAAGTCGCGAGCTTAAGCTAGTTCTATATATTATAGTAGATAGGTACTCAAACCTAGCTATCTGATCCATGCCACCGGTGTATTTATAATAATTTTTCGTATAAGGATCTCTGACTATTTATTTACGTAGGGGTACTTTTTTAAACTCTGCGATGGGGGTGAACATCTGGCTGTTTGTGTTTATTTATATTCTAAGCGGAAATAATGTGCCGCCAGCCCACATCCGGAAGTACGATACACAATTGCGGGGGCGGCAAATTTTGAAATAAATAATACGAATAAAGGTTCTTAGAACTAAGCGAATGTTGATTCGATCTTAATTTCTTTTTTTCAATCACTATTATTTACCTCAGTTCATTAGATAGGTAACTAGCGTATGCCCGTGACTTTGTTCGCGTTGACTACACAATTTTTAAACCCCTAGTTTACCTCTTAGGGGTTGAATTCTCATAAATCCTTTCTAAGCGGATGTCCACGTCATAATAGCTATCCGCTTGCCAAATTTCAGCCCGATCCATACAGTGAGCTGTGCGTCAGTAGATCAGTCAGTCAGTCTGTCAGTCACCTTTTCCTTTTACATATTTAGATAAAATATCAAACAAGAACAAAAAATTGAATACGCAATTTGTAACAAAATTTTCATTATAAAACGGATTGTAAATAAGGTATAAACTGGTCAGATAACAGTTCGACTTACATAAGAACGTATTTAGATCACGAGAGAGTTAAAAATTCTAACGCCCAACCGAAAGGACAGGTGGTGCGTTTTTTATGACAACATATGGCAAGCGATCAATTCGACCGTCTCGCGTATCACGATAACTTTCGACAAACCAAGATAAGGTTAATGAAGAGAATAAAATTAATCGGAATTCAACATATTTTTTTGTATATGTCTTGGAATTCATAATAATATATGTCTAATTGTAGTTCTTTGTAGATTGTAGACTAGGGATATTTACGTTCATACCTCACAATTTACTTCGCTAGTTATATACTGTAGTTAATTTTATCATCATCATCATCAACTTGGCAATCAATCATGGCCGGCTCAGTAGGAGCACGAGTCTCCTCTCACATGATAAATAGTTTAGACCGTTGTTTACACTGGTCAAGTGAGGGCGGACTTAACAAACCTTTGAGAATATTACGGAGGACTTTCAAGCATGCAGGTTTCCTCACGATGTTTTTCCTTCACCATTGAAGCAGGTGATATTTAGTTGACTCAAACGCATATGACTTCAAAAAGTTAGAACCCCGAACGCCCCGAATAGGAAGCCGACATCAACTACTTGGCTAACTATTTCGATTATTGTTATTTAGGCTCCGAACGCCTTAATGGGCCACCGAACACAACCACCGGTGGCTGACGACAAGCTGCAGTTTACAGCAGCGGCAGAAAGTAATGTATATCGGCAATTAGAATAACATTTCACTTTTGTAGAGCGTTGTCTCTGTCACTCATGCCTATATGACGTTGTGTCGATCTAAACGACAGAGACCATGTTCTATAAGTCTGCTGTCTCCTTCATCACATGCATCATTCACATGGTCATGGACATGGTCGATGCACATTACTTTCTGCCGCGTACTGTATATGATTTTTAACACGTTTTGTATGGAATCGACACACACGTGTAGAGTGGCGTCCACTCGCGACACGAAACCGGTGGCGGACACTCCCGACTCAGTGTCTGCGACATACCACCGTTGTTGCCAGCCACGCGCTACGTATAGTAGGAGAGTGCTACAAATTCACCGACCACCTTCGTTTGCTCGGTACCAAAGGACGTGGCGCGCGAAAACCATGGCAACCACAACACAGCCACAGGTGCACAGATTGGTGGCCAGTTTGTGCGGAGCCTTATATAGTCTAAGTACGTTTATATTATAGCATAGTACGTTTATTTTATTGAATAGCTTTCTCCCGCGACTTCGTTCGTGTTATGTAAAATAATATTCAGAATCGGATCATCAGTCGCGGAGATTACTGCTCACATCCAAACTTAAACGCTTTACCTCTTTATAATATTAAAAAGTAGACTCAGTGGGTATGTAGGTATGAAAAGAATCGTTTACAAATGAATTTCCGTGAACATGCAATGTGATTTAAAAATCGGACGAGTGCGAGTGGGACTCGCACACAAAAGGTTCCGTACCATCGTACAAAAAATTGCACTTTTTTAAATTTTCATCTCGCTATTACAGTTCACGAGGTACAATAATCCGGTATTTAACATGTAGTATAATCAGTAACTTTTTTTTCAAACGTGAAAACGCGTGCTTAGTATGCGAGCTTCTATGAAATACTGGTATGTGACGTCACAATTGACGTGCTTTTTAGTTTAATCGATAATCTAAAATGGTTATTACACTTAAAACCAACAAAAGACGTGGATGTTACGTATTTTAGAAGACCGTCTATTAAATAATCACTGAGAAATATATTTTTTTTGACAGAGACGTATACCCAATAAGAAGGCGTCCCAGGAAAATGCCAGGAGCAAGTACCAAACGGGTGCCCTCTCGTGATTTGGCTCATATAACCGAGAGATTGAGGGTGGGGCCATGGGAGATGTAGGGTTGTCCCTGGTTCACGAGATACAGACCGCCGACAGACAGACGGACGGACGGACAGACAGCGGAGGCTTAGTAATTTGGTCAAGTTGGTGCCATTCGGGTACGGAACCCTATAGAGCAACATAGCCCTTTATTATACAGCGGTAATGGTTAGGGGAAGTGGAAGGGATGCAAGGGAGATACGGTCAGCGCGCCTGGCTTGGCATATCATCAAATCGTGTTCGCTCAGTGCCAGTGATTCAATTGACACACTTTGCATCTACATACTATGTATAATCCGTACAAAATGACTCCTCACGCTCCATTTTAACTCTATGGCAAACTATGGTCAACTGTCATGGCAAAAGTACGTAAGACTAAAATCTTACTTTTGACATGAAATTTGACACAAAAGCTAAAATGGCGCGTGAGGAGTTAAATTTGTAAGGAGTTATATTTCATTTGAGTATACCATGGCAACGTAGTTTACAACTCGTATATAGTCCGTACAAAATGACTCCTCGCGCGCCATTTTTATGGGTTAACTGTCATGTTAAAAGTATGGTTCACCCATCGATATAGAAAGTAAAAGAAGTAGTACTTAAAATTTATTTGGGTTCACCTTTAAAATAAGGACTAAAATCGTACTTTTGAGATGAAATTTGACAAAACGCGTTATAGCACCTATCATCGGGGTCGGGGATTGTATTGTAAGGCGCAACGCAGATCGGCAGAGCCGGCGCGTGGCACCTTTTTTCGATACCAACTCAAACTAAACTTTATTTACTTTTCCACAAGAGTGACTCAATCAGCTTATTTCGACATCTTAGATAGCATTGACTTTAATTTTCGTTACTTGTATGTAGATTATAGAATAAAGAATTAAGTAATCGTTATAATAATTAAGAAATGAGTGTAACAAAGTTAAAAGTTCTAGTAATCAAGTAGTGTTTTATAGTAGGTAGGTACAACATTTTAATAACTTCTCAAACAACTTAAAAACGAGACTCACGATATAATAACTAATAACGTCGCATTGCTGAGATTGTAGGTACCAGTAATTTGTTCTTATCTAAAGCTTATTAATAAGGAAGTCTAAGAACTTCTTGCCTTTGAGTAAAAACAAAACCTTCCTTTGTAGGAATTCCGACTATAAAGCTTGGTACTTACTAAGATATTCAAAGAAGAAAGATAATGACATTAAAATACTGTAACAACTTAATTAAACGCGATCATACTAATAAATAAAATTAAAATAATTTTGATTTCAATTATATACAATTACCTAATTAAGTAAATATATTACACCAATATTAATAATTACTAACAATTAGGTTTAAGTTTCGTGTAATTACTAACACCAATATGATCCTTGTTGGTCGAAATACAAACATTTTATTTTTTATTTATTTATTTATTTATTTTTATTAGAAAATAATGTAGCATGTAGCTGGTAATTAAATTAATCTACATAATTATAAGTTAAAAAAAATTAAAGTGTCCTAATATGTGACCTAATACAGGTCTCCCACTCTGCATAATGCTGCAGCAAGCTGCACCGCTGGTTTTCAGTCGATTAAAAAGAAACCCGGGAACTTACTCTTATACGTCCCGCAAATTGGCCGAGACGTCAGCACTAGACTGAAGTTTCGAGCTGATGGTATATTTTTACTTAAACATAGTCAAATGACGTCATTTCGATGTTAATAAGACATGGTTCCAGCGCAATAGAAATTTGCGGGACTTATAAAACCACAGCGTTCACCTGCGCCAGGGAGGTAGTCAAAGATCTTAGTTGTAACAGCTGTGTTTTTTCAGGCAGAGGGCAGTATCGGGATGCACTGATAACCACGAGCGCAATGAGAAGGTCACTCTGGACTGGGCGAAGAGCTCTATGAAGGAGATCCGCGTCGAAATGCGCGAACTGAGCCGCAGCATCAATAGCTCCCAACTTCTTCGACAACTGCACACTATCCGCAACGCGGTAGGTTTCTCTTTATATTTTACTAGCTTATTCCCGCGACTTCGTCTGCGTAGACTACAGAAATTTCAACCCCCTTTTTTACCGGCATTCCGAACCAGTGGTAAATTAAAACTACCTGACTATTCATAAGCACTTGTTAAAAGTTTACATGAATAAAAAACATATTCTATTCTATTCTATTCTATTCTATTCTACACCGTCTTAAGGGCTGAATTTTCAAAAATCCTTTCTTAGCGGATGTCTACGTCATATTAATAGAATGCCAAATTCAGCTTCATCCATCCAGAAGCTTAAGCTGTGCGTTGATTGATTAGTCAGTCAGTCAGAGACAGAGTCAATCAGTGAGTCAGTCAGTCAGTCAATGAGTCAGTCGGTCAGTCAGCCAGTCAGCTTTTCCTTTTATACATGTAGATACACTTTTATTTGACCTAATAACCACAAGCACAGTGAGCAGATTATCTGGACTATAGCCTAATCTAGATAATCTGCTCCATGAAGAAGATCTGCGTTGAAATGCACGAGATGAACCTTATCATCAACAGCTCCTAGAAGGTTTGGTAGCTAAGTGGTTAGGAAATCCCATATATTCAATGTACTCTGTGGGACATCCGCCTTCCAATCGGAGGTCGGGGGTTCGATCCCTGGTTCGGAGTTATGTGCGTTTTTATTAAAATATCACTAGCTTTAACCGTGAAGAAAAACATCGTGAGGAAATCTGCATGCCTGAAAGTTCTCCTTAATGTTCTCAAAGGTGTGTGAAGTCTGCCAATCCGCACTTGGCCAGCGTGGTAGACTATGGCCGAAACCCTTCTCACTCTGAGAGGAGACCCGTCCTCCGTAGTGAGCCGGCCGCGATAGGTTGATCATGAACATGATGATGATGATGATGATCAACAGCTCCCAGCTCGTTCAACAACTGCACACTACTTTCTTAGGGAGGATCTACGAAACTAGGTATTTACTACAATTCAAGTTGGCAACTCAACATGGCTTTGAGCTGAAGGTATGCTGATTTGTTTTCAGTAAGTTGATGTCTGCTTTGTTTGCATACAATTCAGCTGCTCAATCTCTATCTCCGGTTCTATTGGACCGTTTTAATCAAAAATGGAGTCACATGATATAATATTTTTAAGTTTAGGTAATCTATTATTATGGACTAGCTTATGCTCGCGACTTCGTCCGCGTGGACTGCACAAATTTCAAACCCTATTTCACCCCCTTAGGGGTTGAATTTTCAAAAATCCTTTCTTAGCGGATGCCTATACCTATACGTCATAATAGCTATCTGCATGCCAAATTTCAGCCCAGTCCGTCCATATATTAAACAGTTCAATGAGCGTATATCGAAATCACTTTGACAATTTATTACAATAAAATTATCCACTGTAGTCAGTTCCTTAATTAACGAAGCTCTTTGATTTCAATATTTTCGTTTGCAATATTATTTATGTTTCGTTAGTAGAATACTGCGTTGATGAGAGCTTTCAGGTGTTTAAATTAAATTCTCTTTTCGGTTCAATTTTGCAAACGCGAAATTCTGTAAACCGACAGATATCCATTAGCCAAAATAAAAAACAATATCGACATTAAAAGGTTCATTTCGTACGAAGTCATCAGTACTTTTAAAAATCATTCATTATTTGTTTATTGGTATAGCACGCGACAGGTCGAGATAGCAATCGGGGTGGGGTGCCCCGCAGTCCGCACACCTGCACAACCCCTGCGCTAACCCGTTGAGGGATAGCGCGGGTTACGTGCGAGTGTGCTGGGCGTCTCCCCCCGCCTTGATTGACATCTCGACCTGTAGTGGACTATGTACATAGAGTTCGTTGGGTAAGTAGAGTAGGTACTTATTCAAAAAGTCAAGTAAGTATCGGGATGGCATACCCCGATTGCCATCTGGACCTGTGGCGTACTACACGCACTACTAATAAATTTTTGAACCTTCCAGGATTTTGTGCGAAGGATCAGCCTGGCATGGTTTGTACAGTAATTAGATAAGGCTACCCTTAAGTTTTATTGTAACTTTTTATTTATAAAAAAACAGATTTAGAAATTGTTTAGTTCCTAAAATGATCCGAGACCTGGAACGTTCCACTGACCACAGCGTCAGGGAGTGTGCCGAAAACTATTCTGAAGTGAAGTATTTGTTGCAGCTGAAACGGGCCTTGTCTGAAGCACGTGACTCGAGCCACCTAGCTCGGACCCAGGAGGCGAGGGTGGACAAGCTGGACGGCGAGGTGGAAAGGCTCAAGTACGAGGGACAAGAAATGAGGAGCACAGCGGCTCAATTGCGTACGCACTTTGGAAAATTATCCAAGGAGGTAAGTTCTCTATGATTCATTAGCTGACATGCCCCAGCTTCGCTCGAGCGAAAATTTTGAAAATCTTTGAACACATATTACCTACTTAAAACGAAAGCTCAAAGACTCTCATGTTTTAACGAAATTTGGTACTGAGCTATCTTGCAGCTCGGGGCCGGGCTACCACGGATAGACTACTTTTGGTCCTGGAAAAGCAAAAGTTCCATTTTTAAAAACCTATATCAACGCGAGCGACGCCGTGGGCATCAGCTAGTTTTTAAATAAGATCAAATAAGGAAGGTACGTTTCCCCACAACTTAAATAAATTAGGTAGGTACAATTTTAACTTGAAGGAAATGGGCATGGAAACTTGTAGGAAAAAGGAAACTTAGTCAAACGGCTGCTTCACTCTCCAATAAAATACCGGAGATTCACGTCATTTTCATTCCCTTAGGGAATATACAACCCACTTGTTTTTATAAAGTAAACAAGAAGGAAGGTGCGCTCCTCCGCAATTTAAATGAATTATAATTTTAACTTGACGGAAATGGGTATGAAAACTTGTATGTAAAAAGAAAACTTAGTCAAACGGCTGCTTCATATGCTCTGGCCTCTGACATTTTATTGATTGCATGCTATATAAGACTAACAATTTCATTTGAAAATGTTCAATAACTTAATTTTTGATCTATATCTCTTGAAATATTTACTATTAATTTAGTCGAATGTTAAGGGCTCTTTATACTCTATACCTCCATCTTAACGTTCTTGCAAATAAATGATTATTTATTATTTATTTATTTCACTCTCGAATAAAACGCCGGAGATTCACGTCATTTTCATTCCCTGGGAATATAATATGTGTGTACTGGTGTGTACACACTGACAAAACTAGACAGACTAGTGGCCCAACATGTCGTATTTGACATTTAAATCTGAAAGTTTGTGTGGTGAGGTGCCTGATTATGGAAAACTAAACCTGAGACAGTCTTTGCTAGGTTAACAATTTTAGAATTTTACGGCAAACTTCTAGGCATTTAACACTCTATCCATGGCATAAAACAGATGCTAGGTACGGAAAACGAATTTGAAAAATCTCATAATCTGCACGTGCCAACCAACCAACCCAAACTTACAGCTGGCTATATAAGCACCTCGTCAAAATTTCCTGCGGTCTCTCGAGCCATAGTGTACCCTATCAGGGCGCCGCCACCCACTCGTAGACGCTGAAAAGATCAAAGGGGTCATTGCAGAATGCAGCTTGTTTTTACACACAATAGAAAAGGCGGTGCCAGACGTCGCGTCCACCGACGCGACTTCGTTAGTATTCTGATTCTGTCGATAATAATATTATTATTTTATTATGTTATTCTTATATTTTATAGAATAATATTTAATTTCCATGTCTCGTGGGATATACTTCAGACTCATCAGACTTAAGCGGTACTGAAACTCTCCTCTAAATAATATCTTAAACGCCAACTAGAAATTTACGAATCTTAATATTAAATAGGTATTAAATCTTTACTCTAAAGTTGTAAAAACAAGCGGCACTCATAGATGCAAGTAGGTACCTAAGAATATAGACCAATGGGTGTTCGTTTAAAATATCTCTTTGTGCAAAGCATCAAACTATTTTCAAAAATTCTCTAACTTTTTATACTAGCTACTTTTTAGTCTAATCTTATACTAAAAATGTAAAAACGTACAGTTTTCACATCTGAATCAAACTACATTTAATTATTAAGTTACTAGATGATACCTGCGACTTCGTCCGCGTGGATTTAGGTTTTTAAAAATCCCATGGGAACTCTTTGATTTTCCGGGATAAAAAGTAGCCTATGTCCTTCCCCGGGGTGCAAGCTGTCGCAGTACCAAATTTCGTCAAAATAAGTTGAACGGATGGGCCGTGAAAGGCTAGAAGACAGACAGACAGACACACTTTCGCATTTATAATATTAGTATTGAAGTATGGATGAGATAGTCAGACAACAGGAGACTCTGAGGTATTGTTTCCGGTTCAATAATTGTAATTATTTATGCGGTAAACCGGAGATGGGTCCTATGGAGGTATATGCACTAGGAAGCTCTAATAACAGGTGCCGCCCCTCTTCACGCTCAGTGATTATAACCGTCGCTAACCGTTGCGCCTGCGACTTTTTACCGGTCAATATGATTGTGAGGGAATACCATTGTAACAATTATAATTAACCATCGTGTCGTTATTTATGACCCGACTACGAGCGTATTATGACTTATGAGTCTGTGTGCATGTTTGTCGGTTCATACATTCCCTCATCATTGCAAAACTACTCATTATTAGGATTCCATACCTCAAACGGAAAAAAGGAACCCCAATAGGATCACTTTGTTGTCTGTCTGGCCATCTGTCGTGTCTGTCAAGAAAACCTACAGGGTACTTCCCGTTGACCTAGAATCATGACATTCGGCAGGAAGGTAGCTCTTATAGCACAAGTGAAGGAGGAATAAATCCGAAAACCGTGAATCACATACATTATTAAAAAAATTTAAATGTGTTTGTTCATTAACAAATAATTAGTATTTTCAATTTTCAAAGTAAGATAATCATAACTAGTGGGGTATTATATGAAATGGCATTTTACCAGTAGGTACATTCTAAAATAGATTTTTATTTATTTTTATGCATAATTTATTTCAATACAAAAAAAACTATATGTAGTAGGTATATACATACAGAAAAAAATTATCACAAAAAAAATTATATTTGCAAAAAATATACACCGTCCAAATGGTCATTTATGGGCATTGTGCCCAAAACACTGGCGCTATTACCTCGCTGAACGGCAAGGCTCAACCGATAGTGTATTATCTATGGCACCAGCTCTTGGGTCACCAGACGCGTGGATCAGCTTTTGGGACACGACGTTTATAAAAGCTTTCGTGTCCGATGACCATGGGCCCAGAGTCTCAAACGCAAGCGCCGCGAATACATAGACTTACTAATGACTTAGTATTTACGGCGCTTAAGTTCTTGAGCAGACTGGGCTGCTGCATAATAGTTTTTGATTTATCGTGCAAAATGTCAAAAGAAATACCCGAGTACGGAACTCTCGGTGCGCGAGTTTGACTCGCACTTGGTCGGTTTTATTTGTAAGTGTGATCTTGATGAATAATATGGTGGATATTTTGGTAGTCAAATCCTACATTAATTAATTATTATAATTATACCTACAGATTTAAAGGAAACTATCGTTTTGTGCGAGCATGCTTGAATCGTGAGCGTCTATCATCGTTCTTGCAAAAAGCAAAATTATTGTCAGCTGGCTTCTCTAGCTTGCAGTCAAACGATCTTTTTTATTCACTCTGAATCATATTTAAAATATTATTTTAAATAATATCTGTTTACAATAATATGTTTAAGTTAGAATTACATATTTATCTACTAAGTTAGAGTTAGAAAAGATATTCCTACTCTTTTTACATCTCAAAAACTCAGAAATATTAATTGTACCTACCTATGCACTTAGGATATATGAATCGATGAATCATAGCTACATATCTTCATAGGTAGGTACTTAGGTATACCTTGCTATTCCCTTTTCACACAAAATTCCATTTAGTCTTTATTGTGAAAAAAAACTGTAACACCACAAAACAAATGCCGCAAAACGAACGCGAACGGTACATGTAATTGTATACTACATGGGCATGGAAAAAAACTGTCGCCAAATCTGAATGGCGTCCACCTGCGATGCACCGCGGAAATTCCATTGATCGCCAGTACAATGGGCCGCCGGCCGGTGGGAAGCGAGCCGCCAACAAACGGGTACTACAAAAGTATATTCCACAGATGATTTGTACAAAATCTGGCGGCGTTGTGTCAATGGATCGTATTATTCAATGATGATGAGTGATGAGATGACCATAAAATTTTAATAACCAAAAATATTTATGACTAGATCTCAGAAACTAATGTACGGATTTTCATATGGTTTTCACCAATAGAAAGATGAATTGTCTTAGAAGGTTATATACGCTTAATTTATGAAAAAATTTCGGAAATAAACTACTGACCAGTATGATGATAATTGTGAAATATCGTCTCATCTAAGATTCCCTGTACAAATAGTTAAAGTTACACGAAAATAATGTACTACAGTAGAATACTTAGTTCCTCTCCTGTGCAAAACCGGGCGGGTCACTAGTATAAACTTTAAAAAAAATACTCTCAAATTTTAAGAGAAACGGCCGTGGGAAATTATCCTTCGAAAGCCTACAACAACCCGTTTTGCGCACTATATTGTTCAACCGACCCTTGCACCGCGTCGACAAAAACTCAGGACCCCACACCGTACCAAACAATTTACATGAAAGTTGATCACCGGCAGTAATTGATTAAGTTGACGTGATTGAATTTTTGATACAGGAATTTGTCCCAGGGATATTAGTTAGTAGTTAGTACGTATGGTCCACACATTACTAATATGTACTTACTAGCTGATGTCCGCGTGGATTTACATTTTTCAAAATCCCGCGGGAACTCTTTGATTTTCCGGGATAAAAAGTAGCGTAGTATGTGTTAATCCAGGGTATAATCTATCTCCATTCCAAATTTCATCCAAATCCGTTCAGCCGTTTTTGCGTGATTGAGTAACAAACATCCACACTTTCACATTTATAGTATTAGTAGGATTAGGATTAGGATTACATAATACAAAGCGAGTATTATAGAAAGATGTCTTTCATCCTTGAGACGTATGCTATAGAGTAGTGTTTATATTCAAGGAAGGAAGTAAATTGGAAAAAAGGAATAGTATATTTGAAAATCTTAAAAACATGCGGCCTAAACAGTCCATCCCAAAAATAAATTGAAATTGTAGAACTAGATAGAACTTGATATTTAGAATTTCATTCTAGTAATCGTAACTAAATAAACAAATGAAATAGTCAAATTATTCGAATCTCACGAGAAAATTAAATTATTATAGTAGATAGTAGCAAGTTGGAGACACCTTTTTGACTGGCCAATTAATAGGGACTTTAAACAAAGAGATGTCAACTTGTTACTTGTTCTACATAATATTGAGACTCCTTTAAAAGTTAGGTACCCTGAGAAGTTCGTTGTACCTTTGCTACGAAATTACTTACTGCCTCTACAGTTCTATTTAGAAAGTGCTTGACGAATGGTTATTTCAAGAGCTGTTTGTAATCTTCTCCCACACGACACACATATATCGGATTTTCATAATACCATGGCGCTGTGATTTTTAGGAATGGGAGGATCCAGTGTTTGAGAATTAGTCAAATCAGTAGGTAAGTATCTTTTAATCAAACGTCAAAACACGCGCTTAGTATGCGAGCTTCTATGAAATACTGGTCACAATGATTTGACATGCTTTTTAATTTTAATCGATAATTTAAAATGGTTATTACATTAAAAATTAACAGAGGGTGTTGAATTTGCGTATTTTGGAAGACCCTCTATTTAATAATTACTGATAAATAATTTATTTTTGACACAGGCAAATCTCGTAACATCGATGTAAGTCAGATATTAACAAGTTCAAAATTGGCCTAATGGTAAATTTGGCGTAGTCGCCACCCTATTAGTAAAAACCGGCCAAGTGTGAGTCAGGCTCGCCCAGCGAGGGTTCCGTACTACAGTCATTTTTTTCGACATTTTGCACGATATTTCAAAAACTATGATGCATAAAAATAAATAAAAATCTGTTATGGAATGCATAGGTGAAGCCCTTTCATATGATACCCCACTTGATATAGTTATCTTGCTTCGAAAATGAAAATACTAATTTTTAGTTCATGACCACAATTTAATTTTTTTTTGTGTGATGTAACCACAAATTCGCGGTTTTCCGATTTTTCCCCTAATGTCTGCTATAAGACCTACCTACCAAATTTCACGATTCTAGGTCAACGGGAAGTACCTACCCTGTAGGTTTTCTTGACAGACGGACAGACAGACAACAAAGTGACCCCCATAAGGGTTCCGTTTTTCTTTTTGAGGTACGGAACCCCAAAAACGTACTGCCAAGCGATTTAGGATCGCGTAGACGCCGAATACGTTTACATATTTAATTAAACTGCTATATTCCTATCGTATTCTTAGATTGCAGGTATCGGTATTGACTAGATAGGATCAAAGTCAAAGACTAACTTGGAGTCAAATTGAATTAATCTTACCCATAGGTATGTATTGCATCTATAATCAATAGAAGGTATGTTATTGAACAGCAAGATGTACCTAATAGACGATACATACTCGAATGGCAGAGGAATATATTTACTCTGATTGAAATACCAACAGAACTACCAGGTATATCATACAGTAATACCTGGGAGCTTTGTTGGTATACTACATACGTGTACCTATACAAAATAGGTAGGTACCATACATTAATTTGTAGATAGACGTTTCACGTTACATGTAGGTACACAGAGATACGTATTTAGGTAAATAATAAGAATATAACAGAGATTACTCGTGTACAGTACGCGGCCGAAAGTAATGTACATCGACCTTTAGAAAGAGGTAGCGGTTTTTTAGAGTATTGTCTCTGTCGTTGAGACTGATAAAACGTCACATAGGTATGAGTGACAGAGACAACACTCTACAAAGCCGAAACGTCATTTTAAAGGCCGATGTACATTACTTTCTGCGGCGTACTGTACACGAGTAATCTCTGTTAAAAAAGGTAGGTTCGATCAATCAATAATACGTATTGATGATTCAATTTGACACAACATGAATACGCCTTTGCATTTGTAATATATCTATTCAGGATAAGTAATGACTTTTTTAACGTTGGTTGACCTCCATAGCGCAGATATACTAGCTAAGCTGAGGTTTATAAAAATCCCGTGGGAACTCTTTTATTTTTCGGAATAAAAAGTGTATGTCACTCTCCAGGTCCCTATCTATACCCATGCAAAAAATCACGTCGACCCGTTGCACCGTTGTGACGTGATTGAAGGACAAACCAACAAACAAACACACTTTCGCATTTTTAATAAGGGTACTGATTTATAGTAATAACAGAAACTATTTAGAAATGGTGTGAGTTAATTTGAAATTTTCCTATGAAATTAAACTAATATGATAATATAGATAGTTCAATCCACGATGATGCGCCCCACTCTTTGACCCAATCGGTTACAATGCAAATGTGCTACGTACTTTTAGATTGTAAGTTCTATCGTAAGTCGTAACGCACCGATCAGCGATGTGGGCACTCGCACAAGAAGATAAATTAGGCAAAGATCACTCCCCGCACCCGTCGTTTCCCCGCACGAAGAATAAAATAAAAATCTTTTTTATTCGAATAAACTCTTAAAAGTACTTTCGAATAGTCGGATGCATCTACCACTGGTTCGGAATGCCTTTCCTACCGAGAAGAACCAGCAAGAAACTCGGCGGTTGCTCTTTTCAAATATTTGATATAGGTACAAGATTATGCCATGTATAAAATAGTATTTGCAGTCTTGTGCGTCGCCGGAACGAGCTGCAGGTCAAATCCACGCTCTTTTATCATTTAGATAATTCAATTGTGTAATATGCTTTTTTCAGGAGCATATTTTTAATAGATTTTTTAAACTTGTGCAAAGGTAAGTCCAAAATAGTTTGCGGGATTTTATTATAAAAGGTAATACCCATACCCACAAATGACTTTTGGACTTTCCTGAGGCGGAAGGTAGGAGCTGCAAGTTTGTCTCTGTTTCTAGTTAGCCTATTGTGTAGACCACCAATTTTCTTGTAACTAAGAATATTTTGTCTTACAAAAATTATGTTATTATAAATATATTGAGAGGCTACAGTAAGGATATCTATTTCTTTAAATTTCTCTCGAAGGGAATCGCGTGGTCTTAAGTTATAAATTGCGCGTATTGCCCTTTTTTGTAATACAAAAATTCTCCCAATATATAGTGGGGCGCGCCTTCGTCGATTAAACTATCTATACCGTCAATTAAAAAACAAGCTTTTATCTAAGCCTTGTTCCTACTAAAACTAGTAGGATTTACGCTCATTCGATTGTTATTTTCAAATATAATTCACCTTCGATTCTACTAGATTTATTCATAAACATTCAGCAAACTCATTAATTTAATAAACATTCGTAAAATATTGGTACTACGTTTTCAACATTGCGTTGTACCTACATAATAAGATTATACAATTATGCGATTACATGCATTTAATTTCAATCAGTAATTTTATAGTAAAATTTGTGGAAAGTGGAATAAAACGTGGAAAGCAATAAATTATAGAGTGTGTACTAATTTAAACTTACATATTTGAATTTTCCAAAGCTAGAAACGTAGATATTATATAAAACTCCTGCTATGCAAAGCTCATTCAATGAAATTTGAAAAAATTAAACTGTCTGTCTGTCAAGAAACCTACAGGGTACTTCCCGTTGACCTAAATTCTAGAATCATGAAATTTGGCAGGTAGGTATGTTTTATAGCAGACATTAGTGAAAAATCTGAAAACCGTGAATTTGTGGTTACATCACAAGAAAAAATTTAAAATGTGTTCATAAACAAATATTGCTATTTTCGACTTTCAAAGTAAGATTGCTATACCAAGTGGGGTATTATATGAAAGGGCTTTACCTGTACATTGTAAAACAGATTTTTATTTATTTTTAAGAATGATAGTTTTTGATTTATCGTGCAATATGTCGATAAAATACGATTGCAGTACGGAACCTTCAGTGCGCGAGTCTGACTCGCTCTTGGCCGCTTTTTTTAACCCCATAAAGGTATTATTACTACTTTAATCCTAAATCAGGTAATATAAAATAAGGTATTGGATGTGTACTTATTTGTTTTGCAGTAAACATGTTTGGGCTCAACATTTATTCATAGTAGAAGTTTTACACTGAGGCAATTAATGTCATATTGATTTATAAAAAGTAATACTAGTACCTATGGATATCATTAATGGTTTCATTTATACATTAATAATACCATTAAAATAGCTTGCATCTGCCGCTTGGCTTAGTACCTACAGACTAAAGTAGAGGTTGACCAAAGTTGGAGCTGCGCGGTGTAAACTGGTCCGGCTTCCGTGGTACCTACCTACCAGGTTAAATTGAACGAGAATATTTTTATTTTTATTAATTTGGAACAATAGGAACGGATACGGTCCCGACGTGGAGATCACTGCAATCGATGGCGTTTTTTTATTCATCTTTTGGGCTTGCAATGAAAGTAGTATCCATATGAGAAATGCTGTCAGCTATTAAGTTTTCAAGGTTTAACAGCTGAACAGATCATGGAAAAAATCACGTCTCTGCATCACGATCTTGGAAACATGCATAAGCTTCTTTATATCTATCTCACTAGCTTATGCTCGTGACTTCGTCGGCGTGGACTACACAAATTTCAAACCCCTATTTCACCCCCTTAGGGGTTGAATTTTCAAAAATCCTTTCTTAGCGGATGCGTACGTCATAATATCTGCATGCCAAATTTTAATTGATAACTTAGAGGGTTGAAATCTGGGTTTGAGAAATTTTTGAAAATTAAAAATTGGAATTTAAGCCCAATTTTCTGTTTTCTATCTGATTCAATAAACGAAATCACGAGGATTTACAATAATGTTATTTGTTTCAGGTTGTTTCAAAGACCAATAAATTCGAAAATATGAACATGAACAGTCACAACGAGGTTCTGGAGCCGCGTGAGAACCAAGCGGGAAATCCAAAAAGGGGACGCAATCATAAGTTACGCCACAATAAAATGGTACACGCACAGATCTCCCGCTTGGCCCGCAGTCAAAACCAATTAGACGAGTATCAGCAAAATCTACAAACGCAATTACTTGATGTACAGAGACGACTCGACCGCGTCGAAGAACCCAACTGGAACCTTATTTCAGCAAAAGTAGACTTTCTTGAACTGGAAAAGAAGTCCTTGCGGGATGAAATCCGTAATACGAGCCAGAAAATTTCTGACTTCGATAAAGTACATGCCTCAGTGCTAGAACTGCGTGAAGATATTGAAAGCATTGAAAACAAAGCCGATAAAACTATCCCAGAATTCAGAAAGGAAATCTCAAAACTGGACGTCAGTTTTGCACAGGTAAATACTGTATTAAAAACACTTGCACTTTGTGCTGTGCACTATCAGACAACGATATATCTTTACCTACGTACTAATAACTTTGTATTTTGCAGCTCAACGCTCAGTCATCTTACTTGAAAGAAGATCAGGAGCATTTGCGACAATCGGTAAAGGCTATCGCCGTAAGCGTTAGCAACACTATCGACCGCGCTGAGATGGACCGTCTCGCCATTAGGCAAATTAATGACACTGTGTGCGAACTAGAAACCAGGTCCAAGCAACACTACAATCGGCTTAACGACCACATTCTCAAGGTGACTTATTTCCCTTAACTTTAAAACTATTATTAATATTATCTATGAATTTTTTACTTTGTGCTAATAGAATTACTGAGATCATCAATATAAATAAAATCATTGCTACAAATACTTATATGACGTTTATTTTTGATTGTTACAGAGTGAGGCTAACAAGTCAGGTTTGGTGAACATCACCTCTACGGAGATACCTTTGCCTGAGCTCATGGGAGAAGTTAAGGAACTGCAACGTGTAGAGAAAGAATACGAAGACCTAGTAAGTCAACTACCTAAGGATTGCTCGGAAATCTCGGCACCAGCTGGGGCTTATCTAATTCATCCAGGACAAGCTCCCGTCGAAACTTGGTGCAATAATGGAAGTACTATTCTTCAACGTCGGTATAATGGTTCAGTTGAGTTTAATAGGAAGTTTGCCGAATATGTTAAGGGTTTTGGCAATGCTGATTCTGAATTTTGGCTGGGCCTAGAATCAATGCACCAACTAACCTCTGACAACTGTTCATCTATGATAATCGATATGACTGATATTTATGGAAGCGTTTGGTTTGCCGAATATGATCATTTCTTCGTGGGTAGCGCTGACTCTGGATATATTCTAGAACTGAGTGGATTTAGTGGAAATGCAAGTGATGCTTTTGAATACCAAAATCACATGGAATTTTCGGCTATCGATCGTGACAGAGATACTTCAAACACCCATTGTGCAAGCAACTACGAAGGTGGATGGTGGTTCTCGCATTGCCAGCATGTGAACATTAATGGCAAGTACACCTTAGGACTTACTTGGTTCGACTCGGCCAGGAATGAATGGATCGCAGTTGCTTCAAGCGAAATGCGTTTACGCCGTCGACCGGGATGCGCTTAAATAAATAATATAAAAGTCATTAATTCATTATATAACTAAAAATATAGATGCACTTTGTGCTTATAAACTTTTATCAGTAATTATACCAAAGATAAACTAGTAAGCATCAAATCGTACATATATTTAACGTTTCTGGATGTTATAAGAATCTTTTAATTACCTAAAATATACTCCATCTTGTTGCTATGCAAATATTTCCTAAATTGAGTTTTTAAATGCTTGCTATGAGTACGACTTGCTCAATGTAAGTTTTTATTCATACTGACTTAATTTTCACTAACCAGTTTAATTTAACTAAAATTATTTAGTTAAAATTCATTGCTTTCATATTTTAGTTATTGGATTGTTTACGTTAAAAGACGAACAGTTTTTCATTTAAATTCTGCGTTTTTTAATATTATATTGAGCATATAATGCGATCGACACTTTCATTATTATTTCTTTGTGTTTTTTATTGGGTAGTGTTAAGAGTTTCTATAATTTTTATAATTCTTTTTCTTTATTTCAAAGTATTTTATCTTTATATGCATATAATATATCATGTACATAATATTATATGTCATAGCGAGATAATTTTTATGCGATAATGTAAATAACGGATACGTACCACGATTCATACGATGATTTTGAAATATCGATATTTCCAAATCATCGTATGAATCGTGGTACATACCCGTTATTTACATTATAATATGTCGTTAGAAATAACTATTATGTTATGCATACCTACCTACTACTTTAGATTAGTTTCGATATTAATTTTTGTTAAGTAAGTAATTTCGCCTAGTTAAGGTACTTTGTCATTGTTTTAGAAATAGTGCGATTTTATCCATAATATATACTAATATTTTTAATGCGAAAGTGTATTTGTCTATTTGTTCCTTCCATTTTGATATTTGGCTTATAATGATTTGTGAAAATCACAAATTTGCAAAAATATAATTTCGACGTACCTACCTACACTCAAATTCGCGGACAAAAACTAGTTATTATAAAATATTGTAATAATGTGTAGTTATAATGTTTAACGTGTCATATTAATATAACCTCGAGTTTTTAGATATTTAATTCATAGTAGCCACGTTTGATTGTGGACCGTAGTGGAATGTCCACCAGTGTCTATGAAATCACTTTACCAAATTCAAATAAATAATCAAAATCAAAAAAAAAAATTCAAATTAATAATGACATTTGTAGATGAATACTGATGATGATTGTACCGTAGATAATACCAAGGAATAACCAAATAAAATTATCAAAATTATACTTACCAGTCTTTTATTCCTCCTAATTGTTTTAAAGTAATTAATTATTATTATGACATACCAACCTACCAAGAACAACACAAGAACAGTACTTATAGAGAGAGAGCCAGCGCGTGCCAGACCTTCGTTATTTTATAAAAGCTGAAAGTTTCTCTGCGTATTCTTCCAACACAGGAAGGAACGATCAGCGACTATGAAGTTTGGATCATGGTGGCTTTGGGAGATAACATGTAACAAAGGTTTTACACCTTTAATAATCAAAGTATAGAGTCTAAATTTTTTATATTTTCTTCTGAATAGTATTAGAAATCGCGTCATGCCAGACATTTAGTATCGTGGCAACCCCCTGCCAGACTCCCTTAAACTTTAAAACTTTAAGGGCGTCTGGAAGGGGGTTGCCGCCATACTAAGTGTCTGGCAATGCATGGCGCGATTTCTAATACTAAGTATTCCGAAGAAAATATAACAAATAGACTTAAGATTTTTTACACCTTTGTTTCCTGTGCCATGCCACCGTGATCCAAACTTCATAATCGCTGATCGTTCCTCTTCATGTTGGGGACAATACGCAGAGAAACATTTTAGAGATAATTTTTTTATGCAGTAACGAAGGTCTAGCACACGCTGGCACTTAATCCATTAAACCAATATAGAAACTTACATCTCGAACTTATTATAATCATTACCAACCGATAGACGCCCATTGCTTGGCATAGGGTCTCTGTAGGGACTACTACATCCCCACGTTCTTGCCCCGCCTGAATCCGGCGGCTCGTCGGCGGCGCGGCGCGGCGGTTTGATATCGTCTGTCCGTCTAGTGTCTTCAAAGGCTGCGCTTTTCGGTGCGAGATCGCCATTCTAGAAAAGGTTCTAGAATGGTTGGGGTACCAAGGGGTACAATAATGTCTATCAGTTTCATCACTATGTGCGCTGCCCATTACTACTTTAAATTCGCGACCCGTTGCGTTATGTTCGTTACTCCGGGTCGCCTATTTTATTTTTAATTGAAAATATTAGTCATCATCATCATCAGAATTTTCGTGATCATCATAGGTGAAACCTCTATGTAATAAAAATTTATTGCTAAGGAACGGCCTGGCTTTATGCATCAATGCTAATTTGGAAGAATTTTTAATGATTTCTGCCTTGGAGAGATTTTCCTCAAGCGTTTTCTTAACTTCTTCATATAATTGTAATTTTTTGGAGTGGAATTCTGTCTCGTAAATGTAGTCTCTTATATCGTATGAAGTTCCTTGCAACTTGATGAGCTCTTCATCAAACTTCATAAGTTGAAGCTCTTTATAGATGTTCGCGTGATTATGTGGTACCGGCATTGACTCTCTGGTCCTCGAAAGCCAGTTGAGGATCACATACGATTTTGTGGCTTGAAATAGTTGAGTAAAATCGTTCTTCGATAATCTTCGGAACATTACAATGTTATGAGTGATCCAACTGAAAGATAAAATCATCATTATCGATTCACTATTAAACAATGATCTCCTTTCAGAATGAGAAAGACTTAGGCCACCACGCTGGCCAAGAGCGGATTAACCGACATCACACAACTTTGAGAACATTATGAAGAAGTGTCAGGCATACGTGCAAGTTTTCTTACGATGTTTTCCTATTTATATGCTTAAAACATACATAGCCTCGAAAAGTTAGACGTGCAAAAACGAACTTGAATCTCAAACCCTCGAATAGGAGGCTGAAATCTTAACCACTGGACTATCACCACCTACCAACCACATATACCAACCTACCAACCATATATTACACAGGAAGATAAAGGACTTGATATTTTGGGGCTGATTTAGGATAGATTGCGCTGTCCAATAATATTAGTTACTGAGATGGTCCAGGCAAAGGTGAAATATGAGGTGAGGACAATCATCAAAGAAGACTTTAGGTAAGTATATGAAGTTTTAATATCTGTATTGAACCATCTGGATAGTAACCTTGTATAATGCTGGGTGCTGGTGTAGATAAGCGGTAAGTCGTGTAGAAAGCCACAACCGAAGCCCCACGACAAGATTCCGACTAACTTGGCGTTAAGCACGAGGGGAGCGCCGGGTACAGCAAGACATGGATACGCTGAGTTTTCTTCACGAGCTCCTCCAACGCATAGCATACCTTTGCCTATATTTGTTTCATGCTGAAACATAAAGTAAACATACGGTACTGAGTAACTATACTAAGAAATTATATTTTTTAGGTTTCCGTACCTCAAAAGAAAAAAGGAACCTTTATACGATGACTTTGTTGTCTGTCTGTCTGTCGTGTCTTTTCGTATTATCTCTAAAACGCACAATGTGCGCGCTACGCTACTTATAATATATAAGTCCCGCAAATTGATAATGCGCGTGGCCGCCATTTTAGTGACGTCAGCCCTAGACTGAAGTTTAGAGCTGATGGTATTTTTTTATTTTGGCTGAAGTCAAAATGACGTGATTTTGATGTTAATGAGACATGGTTCCAGCGCAATAGCAATTTGCGGGACTTATAACACATTCTTTGGAACAAAATAGCATATAGTAGCATTGTGTTTTCCAAATTCTATAATATATATACGGCTTAGTACTTAAATGGCCAAGCACCGACTTAGGTGTAGGTTGAATTAAACAGTATTAATTAATCCGCGATATGCAAACCAATTAATGCTTTTGCACGCTCCATGAACTAGAGAGGTGAAATTTGTAAGTTTGTTGGTAGGAAGTAATTTCTGGAACTACTTTACCGATTTTAAAAATTCTTTCATCAGTAGAAAGCTACATACTGAGTGACATGGGTATTTGCGAAGCAGGGGCAGGTCGCTAGTATTCTATAAACTTATAAAGCATCGATCCCATAGCCAACGACCAACGTTGCTACAATATTGAGTTCAGAGTTCTTTGGTACTCAATACAGAGTATGTATAATAATTATAATATAGACCAAATAATTAATATAAGTTACTTCAACTCCTCCATATAGAGTGTACACTGTATATCTAACGTAACAGAAACGACCACTTACAAGTTTGTATCCCTCGCAGTAATTGTTCTGGGAAGTAATAGTAACTGAAACGCTTCTCAACATCGGGTCTATTTTTTCGTCAGGATAGTACTGGGACGTTCGCGGTAAGCACGGCTCATTTCCCTTATATAAAGACATAAATTAAATTATTTCTTTTTAGATCAATTTCATTATCATTATTATTTATTACTTATCCATACTTTAAAACTTTAATTTACTTTAAATACTTTTGCATTACTTTCATCATCATCATGATCAACCCATCGCCGGCTCACTATAGAGCACAGGTATCCTCTCAGAATGAGAAGGGGCTTGGCCAAGTGCGTATTGGCAGACTTCACACGCCTTTCAGAACATTATGGAGAACTCTCAGGTGTGCAGGTTTTCTCACAATGTTTTCCTTCACCGCTAACCAAGTGATATTTAATTAATTAAAATGCAGATAATTCAGAAAAGTTAGAGATGAGAGTTAGAGAAATTAATTTTAGTGCCCTCTATTTAAATTATTATTCTATGCACTACGATTCCAATTAGTTCACAATAAACCTACCCGCAGATCAACATACCGTAAAATCGCACCGACCCCAGCCCGTAACAAAGGCTGTACCAGATAGTGTCATTTGAGGCATGACCAGTGAAATGCTTTTTACAGAAGACCTGAAATACACAAATACAGAAAATCATTTTATTCGCATTTTGTTTTCATACCCTTCCACGACAACATTCTTCCCTTTTCAATTTTAATTGATAAAAAATTTATCAAAGAAAAGTTCTGATTTACTGGACGCTACTGACTGACTCATCAACGAACAGCTCAAACCTTGTGCTTAGGAAGCTGAAATTTGGCAGACAAGGCCGCATTTTTCAAAATTCCTATACGTCCCATAGGATAAGGAATAAGGGTATTATGTTTTCGCCAAGTGAAGCCGCGGATAGTCATTGGTGTACTATAATTTCTGAAGATCAATACATATCATGAGTAGGAAATTAAGTTCTTGAGTACCAAACGGCGTTTTGTAGGGTTCCGTACCTCAAAAGGAAAAAAGGAACCCTTACAGCATAGATTAATTATTGATCTCGCTCCGCTCTACCCTTACAGGATCTCTTGGTTATCTGTCTATCGTGTCTGTCAATTCAAGGGATCAAAACGTATAGGGTGCTTCTGGTTGACCTAAAATTATGAAATTTGGCAGGCAGCAATGCACTATTATAGCACAGATATAGGAAAAAAAAATGAAAATTGGTTACATTAAAAAAAAAATGTGTTCATGAACAAACAATAAGTTTACTAAATCACAGAAGGCGATGTCCGTCATTAACTGTCAGTATTGTACAGCTGTTGGAGCGATAAGGTTTGTGGGTTTGAGATTTGAGAATCCTCCTTTGAGGTTTGAGAATCGACGACCTCTCTGGCGCAGTGGTAAGTGCTGCATCACAGTTCACGACAGTTAGGGAACTTCTAACAAAACGTCAAGGATTCAACGTCACTGGCAGGCCACAAATATTCGTACATTTGACGCAGGTAGCCCTAAAATAGCCCTATTTTTCTTTGATTTTACGACATAATATTTCCCCCACTCTAGTTCAACCCTAAAAATAATGCGCACTTAGTGGAAAGTAAATATGAAAAAGAAAATACTTAATGCAATATTTTGCACAAGTGCCTACCTAATCAATAAACCACTACTTTAATAAAGAATTTCACCGGAAAATTCTTATTAAATTGTAATATTGCAAGTCGCTTCAACCAGGCACAGCGCAGCGTCTCGGCTAGGACGCTTTACAATAGGGCAACTTCTTACTTACTGCACAATTTCTCAAGTAATCTAAATATATAAAAGGAAAAGGTGACTGACTGACTAACTGACTGACTGACTGATCTATCAACGCACAGCACAAACTACTGGACGGATCGGACTGAAATTTGGCATGCAGATAGCTATTATGACGTAGGCATTCGCTAAGAAAGGATTTTCGAAAATTCAACCCCTAAGAGGGTGAAATAGGGGTTTGAAATTTGTGTAGTTCACGCGGACGAAGTCGCGAGCAAAAGCTAGTTCCTCACATTAATGTAGCTACTTCTATAGAAGGTATTCTCATAAGAGAAAAAGGAATCGCGTGCAAATCGTAAATTTGTAGATAACTAGTTAATGCCCGCGACTTTGGTACTTTCGCGAGCATTGGTTAAAAAATCATGAGTATACATTCAATTTTGGTAATCACCAGGTTGGTAGTTCGTTCACCAGAACCAATGCGATTCATGGCGGCTCGTTAATTTTGCTTAGCAAACAATTAAAATTCAAGAATCGAAATGACATAGAGAGCCTGTCTGTTGAGCGAACAATAGAACTATCCTCAGTTGAACTTGAGCAATTCATTGTTGTGTCTGTATATAGACCACCCTTGTCTAACTTTGATCTTTTTGAAAAGGTAATGGATGAAGTCTTATTCAAAATCTCAAAATCAAATAAAAAGCTGATTGTGTGCGGAGACTTTAATGTAAATATTTTGGAAAGTAGCCCTTTAAATGGCAAATTATTAAATCTTTTCAAATCCTACAACCTATCCAACATGTTTATGGAGCCTACAAGAATAACTGTAACTAGCGCCACATGTATAGACAATATTTTTACAAATATAAATCCAATTACTAAAACCATAATTAGCAAATTGGATTCGGATCATTGTGGACAGTTGATCCAGTTTGAAAATTTGAAGAAAAAAAATTCTAAACGTAGAATAACCTTTGTACCAGTAACGTCTGACCGAATTGAGAATATGAGACTAAGCCTTATAAAACACCTTCCATTTTTGTCAAATGGGTTTAGTCCTGATGAAATGTATAATACATTTTTTAATATATTCAATACTATATTTAACTCAATATTCACCAGTAAATCGGTCTTGACTACTGATGCAAAAGTTTTTAGTGAATGGGCAACAGTAGAACTACATAAAAGTAGACAAAAACTATATGAATTGTATGCGGAGCGACAATATGATACTGGTGACGAATTCAAGCAGTACGTTCAACTGTTTTCCAAAAAGTTTAAGAGAGATTGCATTGCAGCCAAGTCAAAATATATCCAGGCAAAAATTAAAAACAGCTCCAATGTAGTAAAAACTACCTGGAAAATAGTTAACGAAGAAACAGGAAGAGTGACACATAAAACTTGTAATTTTGAACTAAAATATCATGACAAGTTGATTACGTCAGACCCCGAGGTTGCAACCGTTTTCGAGACCTTCTTTACAGATATTCCTGTTTCTACTACAAAATCATTGAACTCTTCAGCAGCCGCCGCTCTCTCACTATTGGAGGATAACGTGCCTGAATGTAATAAAATGTTTGAATTCAGTCACGTTAGTTGCTCTGACGTTATCAAAGCTTTTAAATTAATTAATAATAAGAAAACAAATGATCTGTGGGGCATTTCCGTTAACGTTGTGAAATCATTAATTGATATTGTTGCACCCGAGTTAGCATTAATATTCAATAATTGTGTTGACTGTGGTGAGTTTCCAGACTTAATGAAACATAGTAAAATAATTCCATTATTTAAATCAGGTAGTACTAGTGACCCCACTAACTTCAGACCGATATCTGTACTACCCACTTTTAGTAAAATCTTTGAAAAAATAATTTTAACTCAACTGCTTAATTTTTTCAACATTAATGATTTATTTCACACCAAACAGTTTGGTTTTACACGGGGTCGCTCAACAACCGATGCTGGTGTTGAGTTAATACTAAATATATTTGAAGCCTGGGAGGAATCACGTGATGCGCTTGGCGTTTTATGTGATTTATCCAAGGCTTTCGACTGCGTTGATCATGAAACATTGGTCGCGAAATTGCACCATTATGGAATTAGGGGTGCAGCATTGGAATTGATGAGTTCTTACCTAAATGATAGAATACAAAGGGTAGACGTGAATGGAAAGCGATCTCCCGGATCCGTTGTAAAAATGGGGGTGCCACAAGGTTCCATCTTAGGACCTTTTCTGTTCCTTATTTACATTAATGACCTTCCTTACCTCGCTAAGGACAATTACGGGATAGTCTTGTTTGCTGATGATACATCACTTTTATTTAAAATCAATCGATACTTAACAACTTTTGATGAAGTAAACAATTCTCTCACCAAGTTAGTACAGTGGTTCGAAGCTAATAACCTGCTTCTCAACGGGAAAAAGACAAAGTGTATTAAATTCACTTTACCAAATGTTAAGCAGGTGAAAACCACTGTGCAACTTAATAATGAGGAATTAGATTTAGTGGATACCGCTATTTTTCTTGGAATAACGTTAGATGCAAAACTTCAATGGGGCTCTCATATAAATAACTTATCGAACAGACTTAGTTCTGCCGCATATGCGGTAAAAAAGATTCGCCAGTTGACAGACATAGAAACTGCGAGACTAGTATATTTTAGTTACTTTCACAGCATTATGTCATATGGTATATTATTATGGGGTAATGCTGCTGATATTAATTCTATTTTTGTGCTGCAGAAAAGGGCTGTTCCAGCCATATACAGTATGGGGCCACGAGAGTCGCTGAGAACTAAATTTAGGGAAGTTAAAATTTTGACAGTGCATAATCAATATATTTTTGAAAATTTACTGTACGTACATAAAAACATAAATAAATTTAAAAAAAAAAGTGACTGTCATAATATAAATACTAGAAATAAAAATAAACTTGTAATTCCCGCCTCTAGGCTCAGTAAAGTTAGCAATTCATTTGCTCGTAATTCCATACGTTTCTATAATAAGCTTCCAGAAGACATATTGGAGATGTCTCTTAACAAGTTCAAAGTTTTCATAAAACGTAAACTAATTGAAAAATCCTATTACAATGTAAAGGATTATTTAAATGATAAGCAAGCTTGGGAATGAGTTGCTTAACGACTTTGTGATAGTTCTAATAAGTTTCAATAATTTTGTAAAGTGGTGATAATAAAAAGAATACCCGGCTGAGTTTGTTGTGGGCTCTTCTCAGACCTGGGCGCGTTTGGAACCCTCGTAGCTTTAGTTTTAAGTTTGCGTTATAATTATCACCACTATATTATCTTACAAATCTAACACTATACCAGACAATCAATAAGAGTAATTTATTACCTATTTTGAATAAATCATTTGACTTTGACTTGACTTTATTCGCGTGGATTTAGGTTATTGCAAATCCCGCTAAAAAAACTCTTAAATTTTCCGGGATAAAATGTAGCCTATGTCACTTTCCTGGTCTTTGACTATACCCATGCAAAAAATGACGTCGATCCGTTTCCGTTGCCACGTGGTTGAAGGACAAACCAACAAATCAACAAACCAATAAACCAACAAACCTACAAACTAACACACTTTTGCATTTATAATAGGGGTAGTGATCACTACCACTGTTGGTTGGTTTGCACAGTTCAGAGTACTACGTATTATTCGGATAATAGCTATCCGAATAATGTCTGTCTGTCAGCCGGGTCCGATTTGAACAAAAGTACTTACTCGTGAAATTACATAGAAATTATGAACAATTCGTTTCATTTTAGAAACTTTATCTCATTTTCTTTAAATGCATTCTATTATAAGGTTTCTAGCTTGTGCCTGCGACTTCGTCCGTGTGGACCACACAAATTTCAAACCCCTGTTTTACCCTTTTAAGAATTGAATTTTCAAAGATACGTTTTTATCGAATGTCTACGTCATAATAGCTATCTGCATGCCAAATTTCAGGCTGATCCATCCAGTAGCTGTGCGTTGATAGATCAGTCAGTCAATAAGTCAGTCAGTCAGCTTTTCCTTTTATATACATACATATTTACTTCCAGCCTGGTTAGCTTGGCTTATTTGATAGCTCAAATACATTAAAGCTTTGGATAAGAATTAATTATTTCTCTGTGTACAAAAGATTGCAGGGGTGCGTCATGCTTTAATAAAATATTCTACTTGATTGATTTTTCCACAATGAAATCTAAAGCTAAGGAAATTATCTAAACCCGAGCTGCGAGCAATTTTTTTTCTGTCGTGTCGTTTTGCTTCAGTTCCTTTGATAAAAAGTAGGTACTACAGAATATTGAGTATTGAAGTCTTAGGGCAAGTACATAATAGATGGAGTAGAATGGAGTATTTTCAATAATATACTTAATTTAAACTCAGCTCCATGTATGTTGTCAAAAGGTTGAAATTCGTAAAACCAAAACCCTCTCTGTCTGTTTCCATAAGACGTTTGATATAGAGACAGTTTGCATCCAAGAGTAAACAAGGTAAATAGTTTTTATAAAATCAGAGAGGAATTTTTAAGACCAAAATCCACGCGGCTGAATTCGTGGGCATAATCTTGTTAGCTATAAACGCTGACAAAGTTTTTTTAAACATAGCTATCTATTTAGTACAAATACAAATACAAATTTAATGCGAATCTGGGTAAACAGTGGAGATGTTACAAAAACAAAAAGGTACAGCCAAATTCTGCCTATTAGCATGCAATATGTTATGATATACCTAACAACGTGTATACGTGTAAGTAAATAGGTATATAAAGAGTGCTCTTCAAATGTCATATGAAATAAACCTTTTTATATTTGCATTAACTAATGACCACGAGACCTATCCAATTGCAGTAGAGAGTTCGACAGGGAGGCGTAATCTCCCTTTGGAACGCAGCTTTGGAAGACATCTTGCTTCTGGATTGGAACGGACTTGGCATTAACATCAGGCGTGTAGATACATCAATCGCCTTCGATTTTCCGATGACATAGTCGTTATTGCAGAGACTCTGGAATACCTCAATACAATACTCAATGACCTTAATAGTTTCTCAGCAAGTGGGCCTAAAAATTAACATGAGTAAGACGAAAATCATGTCTAATGCTTATGTCCAGCCCCACCCAGTAATCGTTGGGAGCGCTCCATAATGCATTCAAAATTCCTGCTGCACCTAGGACACACAATCCATTTGGGTAGTTCCAATTTCGAGAAAGGGGTCAGCCACCGAATCCAACTCGGCTGGGCAGCGGTTAGGAAGCTTCGAGATGTCTTCTTGTCCTAAATTCCAAAGTCTTCGAACAGTGCGTGTTGCCAGTGATTTACATATGGATCCGAGACATGATCGCTAACTATGGCCTCATATAACTGTTGGGCCGTGAAAAGCTAGCAGACAGATAGACAGACTGACAGACCGACACACTTTCACATTTATAATATTAGTATGGATTGATTTACCTGTAAATTATGTCTTCAAAAACTCTCAACATGCAGATATCGGCGGCTAAGGTAAACGGATCAAAATCTTGATGAATTAATATGTTTATTACAGTCGAAAGCGATGTGCCTCGGTCAGAGTAACTCTCGCCTGCAACCACTCGCAACTCGTAAATCGGGACACTATAGGGTGGTATGAAATGAATAGTATTTCTCTATAGTTACTGTGTTATTAAGCTGAGAACCACTAGGCTAGTGGTTAGAATGTCCGCCTTCTAATCGGAGGTCGGGGGTTCGATCCCGGGCACGCACCGTTATAATATGGGTACTGGGTAGATAATAACACGCGTAGTGATCAAAATTGAACTCAAAACTGAAAACTAGTAGCTACTAGACAAACAAGATAACCACATCGCTATAGAAATAGTTTTTATTGGCATAATAACGCAATTATTATATCTAGTTATAGTCTGTCTTTAATTTAGTATCTAATTGTGAAAACTTTTATTAGCTTGTAGTTACTTAAGTTTAAGATTATAATAGATTAATGTAAGCTGTTGGTTCTCCTAATAAAATAAAAATAAAATAAAATTAAATAAAAGGTACGAGCTGAAAAACTTACTCCACAATAGGATGCGCCAATGTCAAAACTAAGTTCTTTGTTATCAAAGTTCCTGTCAAATAATGACCGCCGTTCCTTCGTATGCTTACAACGTAAGGATGTTCTCTTACATTTACGCGGGTACCTCTGAATATCTAACAAGCAAGAAAAATAATATAATAATACTAGTAATTTTTTAATGAAAATCTATAAATATATAAAAGGAAATGGTGACTGACTGACTGACTTACTGACTGTCTGACTGACTGATTGACTTACTGACTGGCTGTCTGACTGACTGGCTGACTGACTGATCTATCAACGCACAATGCAAAGTACTAGATGGATCGGGCTGAAATTTGGCGAATAGATATTTGAAAATTCAACCCCTAAGGGGGTGAAATAGGGCTTTGAAATTTGTGTAGTCCACGTGGACGAAGTCGCGAGCATAAGCTAGTAATACAATAAAACTTAAAGCTAGCTTTATCTAATTACTATACAAATCATGCCCGCGTGGAATGGTGCTAATAATGGTGGAATACTGGCTGCATTTCCGCGCTGGACAGCTAGGCCGATCCGTTGCGCAAAAAATGAGCCAGCTCTTCTGTCACCAGGTGAGGCAATCAATCGCGGTGAAATTTCTCAAAATTTTTTGAAACTAAACTAAACTACATATTAAATTAGTTTTATTACACAGCAGGCCAATATTAATTCAATATCTATAGATAGATGTAAAGTGATACTGATACTCTGAGCCATTCAGACGTCTATTTTTTTTTTTTTTTAATGTTGGGTAGGTCCTGCCTCAATAAGTTTATCAAAATGTTTGATTGGTGATTTAAGATGTGAGCTTTCAGTACGTTCACGATATGAAGATTTTTAATAGCATGAATACGGAACCCAATATACAAGTGTTCTAAGACGGACTCGACTAGCCATTTTAAAATTAATTTTGACTCATCATCATCATGATCAACCCATCGCCGGCTCACTACAGAGCACGTGTCTCCTCTCTGAGTGAGAAGGGTTTTGGCAATAGTCTACCATGCTGGCCATGTGCGGATTGGTAGACTTCACACACTTTTGAGAACATTATGAAGAAATCTCAGGCATGCAGGTTTCCTCGCGATGTTTTCCTTCACCGTTAAAGCAAGCATTAAATTACTTAAAACGCACATAACTCCGAAAAGTTAGAAGTGCGTGCCCGGGATCAAACCCCAATCTCCGATTAGAAGGCGGACGTCCTAACCACTAGACTATCACAGCTTAACTTTGACTAGGTATAAAAATAATTTTCTACAAAAAGTTCCTCTAATAATAAAAAGGAAAAATCTTTTCCCTGAAATCTTAGTGTGTACTCTAAGTACTTCGAAGAATGTGCTACCACAGTTTTACGAGTGGTACCTACTTACTACTCAAGACATTCTCGAAGTTGAGATAATAAAATACGAACATTTTAAAGCTCCGTTCAAGCGCAAAGCATTCATTGCCTGCACATGTATGCAAATTGCAAATACCTACTTGATACAGCCCACTGGTTTTAAATTTAGTATGAAGTAATGAACATTTCATTCGTTTTACATTTTAATTTGGAATAACCGATAATATTTTTATATCTTTAATCACTACCCTTATTATAAATCACTACCCTTTATTATAAATGCCAAAGTGTATTTATTTGTTGGTTCGTTAGTTTATTGGTTTGTTGGTTTGTCCTTCAATCACGTCGCAACGGTGCAACGGATTGACGTGATTTTTTGCATGGGTATAGATAAAGACCTGGAGAGTGACATAAGCTACTTTTTATCCCGGGAAATCAAAGAGTGCCCGCGGGATTTTTAAAAAACCTAATTCCACGCTGACGAAGTCGTGGGCATCAGCTAGTCGTTATATAAATTTTATATAAAACTAACAACTATAGTATGCGATAGGTCGAAATGGCAACCGGGGTGGGGAGGGGACACCTTGCGCACCAGCACAGTCCAAGCGCTAATGCTTGCTTTAACGGTGAAGGAAAACATCGTGAGGAAACCTGCATACCTGAGAGTTCTTCATAATGTTCTCAAAAGTGTGTGAAGTCTACCAATCCGCATATGACCAGCGTGGTAGACTATGGCCAAAACCCTTCTCACTCTGAGAAGAGACCCGTGGTTTGTAGTGAGCCGGTGATTGGTTGATCATGAAGATCATGATGATATTGCCATCTCTTTCTCTACAGTGAATGAATCTATTCTTCTAAATTTTAATTTTTGCTGAAAAGCATTATCGTTACCACCCAACGGGCAACGGGCACTCATATTACGGCTACCTTTCGGTTAAGCAAAGGTATATCGCCAGTCAGCGGATATCCAGTGACATCGAACAGAGACTCGTTCGAGCCCTCTTCAATCGGATTCGACCACACCTCATCGCAAAGGTATTTTGAAATACATAACACTGCAACAAAGTGTTAACAAAGCAAAACATACACTGATAATGACCGATTTACATTATTCCAGTACAATATCATGTTTATCGATGACCTGTCTAGCATAGTTGTGAGCATTGCGGTTTTATAAGTGCGTGGTCCCAGGTTCGATTCCTGGCAGAGGCGATCTGGGAATTTATTATTTCTAAATTTTCTCTAGTCTTGTTCGAGGTTTAGGCCGTGGCTAGTTAGTAGTTACGATCCTACCGGCAAAGCCGTACTGTCAGGCGATTTAGCGTTCCGGTACGATGCCGCATAGAAACCAATCAGGGTATGCATTTAATGAAACTGCCATACCCTTTCCAAGTTAGCCCATTTCCATCTAAGACTGCATCATCACTTAACACCAGATGAGATATCAGTTAAGGGTTAACTTGTCTCGGAATAAGAAAAAACAGTAAAGGCACGTAATCCAGGTTTCGCAACTCAGTGATACACAACAGCTGAAACAATGTAGATGGTGCCATCAATTCCAGTCCTGCCTTAGAATTCAGTGGGTCCATGCTGGAACTATGTGAACTGGTCATAAAGCTAGCCCGCCCGCCGCGTTCGGCCAGTTGAAAGCGCAACACTATCTCAAAAAATGCTGAACAGATTTCGCTTGCGCAAGCCAGATCAGATCACAAAACATTCCATGCGTCAGATTACTGAACGTGCTGATATTTGAATTATGTGTAAACTTCTCACATATAGATATCTTGAACATATTGTTTGATTTAATATTAATTATTTTTTCTGTAGGTCAGTAAGTAAATTAGAAGTTAGGCTGTCACAATAATTAATTAAATTAACTCTATATGGTCTTGATTGTAGTTCAGTAATTCGATAAGTAACTCAGGTACCTAGTTCAATTATTCCCTTCAAAACACCGTGAAAATCTATGTTTGTAGTTG
This sequence comes from Maniola hyperantus, assembly GCF_902806685.2. Classification (NCBI taxonomy): domain Eukaryota; kingdom Metazoa; phylum Arthropoda; class Insecta; order Lepidoptera; family Nymphalidae; genus Maniola; species Maniola hyperantus. The sequence continues at coordinate 5,967,237 of NC_048564.1, forward strand.
TTTTTATTAACAAAGCTTGCTTTAGCCACCCACGACTTTTACCTTGTATATTTTATGAAACAATTTTTTTTTTCAGAATATACCATTTTCTTCGTTAGATGTTATTTTCTCTGTGAAGATCGTCTCTATCACGAATCGGTTTCTTGTTTGGCAGTATAGTTATTTGTTATTTTGCCGCGAGAGTTTGTATTGAATTCCGAGACAGCGAAGGATTCTAAGCTTGAAAAATAGAATCTTGAGCGTAGTGAGGAATGCTTACAAAGGCTCGAGCGCAAATAATTTTGCAGCCGTGCGAAAATCCGTAACATTTTATCTCACTATATGCAGCGAAGAAAACGGTGTGGAGATTACAAACTTTCAACAAGACGTTTCTATAGTAATGAGGTGCAAGACTTACACCTCATTACTATAGACCGTGAGACTATACAGACCGTGAAGGAGTTCAGATTCTAAAATCTGTCCTTTATGGTGTATATTTAGATTTCATTTTTATGTTTTTAAGATAGATAAATAAAAAAACAACGTCTATTTAAAATATTATATTAGTGAATTCCCAAAATATACTTTAGATGCTAGAAAAGATATACTTATACAAATTACAATGAATGAGATTAAAACTAACCTCAATAATAAAATATATTCAAAACATTATCTAAATATCATAACACCTAATATAAAAACTGGTAAGTACTCTGTACTTCATTACTAAAACCAAACAGTCCAGAGAAATTAAACAATGTGCTTAAGAAAAAAAATCTGGAATCAGGTGTTTAGTATGAACCTTGATAGGTTATGTTGTTCCAAATAGGTAAAATTTAAAATGACCTTATGGATTCGAGTACCGCTCAAATTGTAAACAGGGTCAAAGGTCACCAAAAACGGGTTTTCAATTTCATAAATCTTAGTGGTCACTTTTATAAAACCTTATTATTTATTGGTATTATGTGTTATCTAATAGTAAGTAGCTTAAGCCTACAAAAAAGATACATTTAGTTATCATAGTTTAAAAGTTAGGGAAGAGGATATGCACCTCTTACTGCGCTCATTATTTCATGAACCATACCTAGTTTTTTTCGTCAGTATTAACCAAATCTCATTAAGACTCCACTCCGACTCGGCTTACAGTTATGGTAATGTGAACTTTACTTACCTACTATAAGTAGGTACAACAGTTACTTACGGCGAAATTTTCATTTTAAGGTTCGTACGCACCTAAGCGGCGCGGCGCGGCGCTTCAGTCCGACTGCAGAACACGTCACCTCAGGCCGCTCGACGGTGCCTACCGCACTACAACTTCAGCACGCGGCACCTCGCGTCACTTGCGCGTCACTTTTATACCCGTTCGCGTACGAGCGCGAAGCGCCGTGCCGCGCCGCTGGGTATGTCGCACTAGCGTCACTGCACTGCGCGTCGCTTCGCTGCGCTTCAAAATATTCTCTCCAGCCGTGCCGCGCGGCAACGCGCGGTGAAGCGCTGTGCAGCGCCGCTCTAGTGCGATATGCGCCATACAAAATGATAGAAATGATATTTTGACGCTCTGTGCCGCGACGTGCAGCTCGCTGAAGCGCCGCGCCGCGCCGCTCAGGTGCGTACGAACCTTTAAAAGTAGTGTAGGTACGACGTGTATGTAGACGAGTCGGAATGGAGGCAGCAGCGTCGAGTTTGTGTGACGAATAAATTCCTTAATGATTTTTAAAAAACCTATTCAATGAAGTCCCACTCGAAGGGGTACATCGTAAGTTACATGTTCAGGAAATAGCCTTTAAAAAATTTAATGAGAAAAAACAATTAAAATAACACCAGAACTCAACAGTGCGTTCGCGTCTTTAGTCCTTTGCTAAGGTCGTAGCTTTCTTGTCGTTGGTGCTAGGAGTGCCCACATGTACAACGGTATACATGGGCCAGGCTGATGTTCGCGCTCGCTCCATGTGGACCAAACACGACGTGGCACTGCTTTCTCGGCTTACACAGCTGTATGGTTGCGTACCTGTAGTCGCCGAGTGCACCGATATCATCTAAATCATAATTAATTTTAAATATACTTATTACAATAACACCTTATCTATAATTACTGTACAAATCATGCCCGCGTGGAATGATGCCAAGAATACTGACTGCATTTCCGCGCCGGACAGCCAGGCTGATGCGTTGCGCCAAAAATGAGCCAGCCTTTCTGTCACCAGATAAGGCTATTAATCGCGGTGAAATGTCTCGTAATTTTTTTTTGCACTAAGACTCCATGGCCCCAGGGTTTCCAGGGCAAACGGAACAAAATATAACTCTCGATAAGAGAAGCATACTTTCGCCGCTACCGTTTTCAGCTATTTCTGCTGCGGCGCCCGGTCTTGATGCTATCTCTCTGATATGACACGGGGCAATGTGTCAACGCACGTTGCGTCCCACATTAGCACCCGTCCCAGTTCCCAGGGAACCAGCGTCAGTCCATCAGGTCTATTGCCATTAATAAATTAATTTATGCCATTCTATTTAATAATTTTTAATTAAGTAGAAGCCCATGGCTAATAAGTCCACTCTTTTGGCGTAGTTTTGGTATGGCAGCCAAACTAGTGTGTGCGCACACTACTTATCATCATCATCATTTCAACCTTTCGCCAGGCCCACTACTGAAGGACTACACACTTAGGGACCCTGCAAAAGAAATATTATGAGGTTTTCTGGTCTTATCTTCATCTTCGTTTGTGACTTCACATTGGCACCAATTCCAAAAAATAATATCATAGAACTACATTAACTCTTGTGTATTACATAGTAATAGATTAAATTACTTTTTAAGTTTTAGTGTTTGTGGTTATTCAAGTCGGTTTTATTTTTTATTTTTAAAAGAATCATCAAAGTTGATTCATAAATACTGGAATAATCGCTTAGCAAACATACAGTCAAATTAAGAACCTTCCACTTTTTTGAAGTCGGTTGAAAATTTCATTACAATTTTGTGGTGAAAACTTTTAATTAAAAAAATTTAAAACTCATTTCCCTTTCAGAGAAACGACAAGTTTTAATGAAATGGAATGGATTATCCGTGTATTGTTTACCTGCCTAGCAGAAGTTAAATGCTCGACTAGTACTGATTCAAATTATATGTGCCTTAAAATTATAATAACACGTGAATAAAATTATTAATGAGCAATCTATTTACAGAGAATGTCTTCTAAAACATATGGATATAAGTACCTACTTATCTTAGGGATGTTTCTGTGTACCTACTTTTTTGTTTCTATTCATTGGTGAAACTTTAATAAGCACACTTAGAGTTTTTATAATAGACACACAACCTCTAATTTTCCGGAGTTATGTGGGTTTTAAGCAATTAGTTGTTTATAAAAACCGGCCAAGTGCGAGTCGAGGGTTCCGTAATTCAGTCGTATTTTTTCGACATTTTGCATGATAATTCATAAACTATGATGCATAAAAATAAATAAAAATCAATTTTAGAATGCACAGGTGAAGACCTTTCATGTGATAGCCCTTTTGATATAGTTATCTTACTTCGAAAATTGAAAAAACTAATTATTAGTTGATCACAATTATTTTTTTGTGTGAAACAAATTCACGGTTTTCAGATTTTTCCCCTAATGCCAGCTATAAGACCCACATTCCTGCCAAATTTCATGATTCTAGGTCAACGGGAAGTACCCTGTAGGTTTCTTGACAGACAGACGGACAGACAGACAGGCAGACAGACAGACAACAAAGTGATCCTATAAGGGCTCTGTTTTTCCTTTTGAGGTACGGTACCCTAAAAAAGTCATGAATGAAAACATCGTGAAGAAACCTGCATGGCTGAAAGTTCTCCATAATGTTTTCAATGGTATCTGAAGTCTGCTAATCTAAATTTGGCCAGCGCGGTGGCGGCCAAGCCCTGCTCATTCTCAGAGGAGATCCGTTAGCAGTAGTATTCTGGCAATGGGTTGATGATGATGTATATATATGATGACTCGTAACATTAGAAAGATGTATCGCCGCAAAATCTGTGTTCCTAGTTAAAAATATTGTGTAGAGCTTAAATAGGGCAGAGATTTTCTTTTGTGATACGAGTAGGTATGTGCCTGAGACCTCTTTGTTGATTACAGCAAAAGTGTGACACGAAAACAGGCACGAAACAGTTCGTCGTTCGTTTTTACTTTAATGATGAAATGTTATCTTTGGCTCTTGGCACATTAAAAAAAAATGGTGTTCATTTAATCAATAATTTTATCATACGAAGAGTAATATCTAAAGAAATGTAACACTCATACAATTCGCCGGTATTTTATGTTATAACTATTCCATATATTGATCCGTTGATATTTATGAAAATTCAAATCTGTTCAGTAGTTGAAAGCGTGATGCGCGGACAGACAAACAGGCTACATATTAAAGAAGATGTCACTTAAAGTACGGAGCAAATTATTTCAAACATTTTTGACATTGCTGTAATAATAATAATAAGTCTAAAATGTGAAAAGAAAAATATTCTCTAGAATTGTCTTGATTAAACTCAAGAAAATTGGAAATTCCATTTTTCTTGAGTCAAATTCCAATTTCTCTATAAATGAATGTTTCTAACCCTAGAATGTCGGTGCAGTAAAGGACGGCTTTCAGTCGAGGAGCCATCGTCGTCCATTGTTCTAGAACAATAACCGTGAGCCATCCGCAGGAATATCAGCATGGCCGCTGTCAGAACGCCGGCGTACACAAAGAACTCCATTGCCTATACGACGGGTTTCCATTGAAACAGAACGAATTAGTTTATCACTAAAATTTCACAAAATTAATAGTTTATGATATTTAGGTACGAATAGGTACTGGGAGTAATCGGTTTTCGAGTTATTAATTTGCTATAACGAGGTGGTAAGAATTAAGTAAATTATGAAAGGAGCAAATCCGTTTCTAGGAGACATCGTACCGGAATGGCTTTGCTGGGTGGCAAATGGCTTCTACCAAACTGGAAAGCCTTGAGAGGTTCCGAGACGGTCAAGCAGCTTGACATCAAGCACGTAGATTTGTTTTGCTTGATCAAGCTGCTTGATGCGCGCTTGATGCGTCCATCAAGTGGCTTAATGCGCTCGTCAAGCAGCAAGAGACACTTTTCTCATTTCGTACATCATCGTTGTACTTATAGGTAGTCCAGAGGCGATATTTTTACAACGGCGAGTTCTGGGGCGTCTCAGTATAGTAAAATGAGTAATAATAAAAACTTTTTTCCGGTCCATTGTTCGCTACTATAAATTTCCCTGCTGTCGCATTACAAAGCGTTGACGTCCGCCATGTCTGACAGTTGACGTTCGAATGAGCTATGCTTGACCAAGCCAACGCAAATGTCACGTCAAGCAAAAAATATAAAATCGCATCAAGCACGTACCTAAATGCTTGACTCAAGCATCAATCAGACATTGTAAACAGTCAAAATGCTTGACTCCAGCAAAAATCTACGTGCTTGACTGTCACGGAACCTCTTTACACCAGACCATAACTGAGCCAACTTAGAAATCATACAGTCCCAAAATTGATTTAGCCGCGAATCGACTCCGGAACCTTCCACATCGCTCACCGCTGCGCTACCGGGTGCTGCCCTACACGCTATCATATTAGCTCTATCAAAGCTCCAAATATAACTTGAACATTGTAAGATAAATGAGAAGCTTACTAGCATCGATATAAATGACAAGATGTGGTCAAGCGAACAAATTTTTTCACGGTTTAGGAACCAAATAAATCAGCGCCACCCCTTAGATACTAATGAACGACCCGTTTGAAATCCAGACGTCACTAAGGTTGCATTGGTGCTGAAGCGCCACTGAGTCGGTGCTATTTTGTTTGTTCAATAACCCTGTCCATACGAAGTAATATATAAGTCAATGCTTACAACATTCCTAAGTTGTAAGTAAATAAGAATCTTAGGTATGTTGTCCGCTACCTTTTCATAAAATGCATACCCTAGATTGGAATATCTTGGCTTGTGCAACAAGGATCACGATGAGATTGCCAATCGCAACGGACATGTACCAAGCGGCGATTGTGATAGTTTTCATACTTTTCGGAGCCTGAAAAAGTCAATCAGAAGGGTATTCCGAACTTGTGGTAAATTTACTTGACGATTATACAGCACTCGCGACTTCGTCCGCGTGGACTACACAGAATTCAAACCCCTATTTTGCCCCCTTTTTTTTTAAAGAATATTAGCCATATTAAATGACTAATATTCCCCTTTCCTCTCCAATTAAGCGTCAGGCTTGTGCTAGGAGTAGGTACGACAATAGTGCAACGGGCGGGGTTTGAACCGTCGACCTTACGGTTTTCAGTCCACTCCTATACCGGTTGAGCTATTGAGGCTCGTAACCCCTTAGGGGTTGACTTTTCGAAAATCCTTTCTTAGCGGATGCCTACGTCATAATAGCTGTCTGCATGCCAAATCTCAGCCCGATCCGTCCAGTAGTTTGAGCTGTGCGTTGATAGATCAGTCAGTCAGTCAGTCAGTCAGTCAGTCAGTCAGTCAGTCAGTCAGTCAGTCAGTCAGTCAGTCAGTCAGTCAGTAAGTCAGTCAGTCAGTCAGTCAGTCAGTCAGTCAGTCAGTCACCTTTTCCTTTTATATATTTAGACTAGCGAATACCCGGCGTGTGTTACTATTTACTAAGTTAAAAAAGAATGTGCCTAATGCATTCACATTATTGCCTTTCTAATTATACCAGTTTGGGGCACATCGGTTGGTTGTTTTAAAAAAGTCTATAGCGGACAGTGATAGAAACATTTTGTGTATTTTAGGGTTCCGTACCGCAAAAGGAAAAAAGGAACCCTTATAGGTATGGATCACTTCTTTCTATCGTCTGTCTGTCTGTGTGTCATGCCCGTCAAGAAACTATATACAGGTTATATATATACACATTACATTACATACATTAATATTTACCAAAAATATATTGGGGCAACATATAGGAGAATACAAATAGACAATGTTTATATTCGCCTACATACTCGCTAGTCGCTACCGACTTCTCGAATTGCACCAAATTAATGGCTTGGTATATGCGTAGCGAAATGATTTTATTTACGCTTCGGAACACGATAGCAGTTAGAGCCGTTAGTCATTCATTATTTCAGTACATATTCGTTGTGAGGCACAAGGGAAAACCAAACATTTTGTAGTATAATTTTAAAAGATACACGCAGCGTTCAAGCGCAGGAAACGCAAAGTTGCTGATGCCCGCTACTTCGTCGTTGTTGCTGATGCCTGCTAGCATTGCGCAGCAAGGAACTTACTTACATTGAAAAACCAGTCAAGTGCGAGTCGGACTCGCAAACGTAGGGTTCTGTACCATCGTACAAGATATACCTCCCACAGCATGTGTAACTTTTATGTAGAAGTTCTACAGTAGAACACAGGATAATCCAATTCGCGCTGTTCGCATCCCGTATCGTGCAGGATTCGCTTGAAATTATTTCCAACTGATAGATACTGGATCATATACCTGCGTAAATGAAAATTCCAGGCCCGATACTGCAAACATAATTTCTGCCATGGAAACTAGCAAGTATTGGGGCACTATCCAAGCTAGATTCAATTCGTTTGGAGGGTTGGGCGCGTGCAACACTGCCATGTCGAGCCTGCCGAGTCGCTCCCGGAGGCATAACACGTATACACCCCCAGCACGGAGGTAGCCTTCTCCCGACCCTGACACTTCACCGCCTGCGCTGGTAGCACGCCATCTAAATCTATGGATGGGTTTTGTTTTACTACATAAGTCTACATATAAATTATCTACTATTCCTCCCCCTCCTTCCTGGGGTTCAAGGAGTGCGTATGATCGCAACCGAAAGGCTGATTTTCTTCTCATTCTGACTGGCAATCCAGAAAATAGCCAACTTTGCGCATTTTATAATTAATCTAGAATTAAAATCTAAAGCTGTTAAGACTTGAAACATTTTGGTGTAACATTTCGAGTTTTTGTAACTCTAACCAAAGACTGACTTGTAAGTAACGTTAGTTTGTAATGTATCATTCGTGGCGAGCGCCGCGTGCTCCACTCGATTGTCGGTTAGTTCGCGAATTCCCTTTGAGTGTTAGTCAATGCAGGTAGCGTCGTCGCAAGAGCAAATCGCAAGTGCAAGTCGTAAAAATGGAGCATACTTAAGCTAAGAGCTCGAATGATACACGTTAGAAGTCAATCTGTGTCACCTGTAATATAACAAGATTGCCTCGAATGGTACATTACAAACAAACACTACAAGTCAAGCTAAAGCTTAATAAACCGAATCGAAGTTTCAATCTCGATTTAATTATTTTAAGAGCGATCACGTACTTATCCGATCCAAATCCGTGAAAATACGTTCCTTTTTGTTTTACTTACTATTTGTATGGTAGCTTATGACAGGTATGTCGTAGATATTTTTTATATCCGTATTTTTTTGGATTCGGATCGGATGAGTGCGTGATCGCTGTAAATCTAGATTGATACTACAATTTGCATCGAGTGTCAATTAATGTGAATAAATAAATTGGCAGGTGCCTAAATATTGATGAAATTATAAAAAAATATTTATGTGTGCCTTAAACGGTACCAATAGACCAAATTAATTAAATATTTTTCCCGTAGCTTTCAGTGTAGTTACATTTTTCAACATTTCATTTCCGATTCATTCCGATTTTCCAGTGAGCACTGTAGCGTGCTATCGACAACTTTTATCTAAAGCGAAGAACAGTTCTCACTTTTACAATAAACGCTGACGCTTGAATTGACGGCTAGTGTAATTAGCATACTGTACAATGTCTCAGTAAGTAAACAAAAGCAAATAAAGATGTAAAACTGCTATAACTTTACTTTGTAGTCAAGTATTTTCTCATCGCTTTATAAAAATCTGATTCAGCGGATATAACTATAACACAGAAAGTAGAACAAGAAGCAAAAAAAAATTCGAGTTAGTAATTAAATAGTAGGTACCTATATCAAAAGAAAATCTGCTTGTAGCATACTTAGGTCCTCCTCAGTCTTAAATATAGATTATATTGACGAACAAACTGATAGGTCTTAAAAAATAGGTCTTAAAAAATACCCAAGCAATGTGTCGTGTGTGTGCGTGCGTGCGTGTGTGTATATATATGCGTACGCGTGTGTAAGTGGGTGCATGTATAATGATTAACTTTGACTGGTGGTGTACTCTTACTTGCCGGGCTGAACACACATGTAAGCTGACTCGCCGATGTGATCGACAGGCGCGTCTGACACGAAGTATACATCACAAAGCCGCTTGTCAGTCTCCACCTCTATGGATACGTTCTTGTTTGGCCCTGTATCACCTATGTATACCACCCTGAAACCGAATACTAAGTATACATTACAATTTGAGGAGACCATCGGAAAGGCTATAACATACTAAGTATACCTATTATTGAAACATCGGTAGTTGATGATGCAATGGAACTACATATAATATGAATATAATATGAAATATAAATATTATAAGTACCTACTGTTAAGATGAAAACCACTTTGAGATACTTTAACATACATTTTAATCACTGTTTCTTATTTAATTAATTTACAAGTCGGTACAATGAACTATCCATCCTCCAAGCCTCACCATAGAGTCTAGAGTCTAGTCAAAACCATAGACTCCCCGCGAATGTCAGAGCGTGTTAGGCCGCATCCAGACTTCCATCAGTTCATATAACACCTTATCAACAATCGACCTAACAGTACCTAAGTCAGTAGTTCCATTGTATCATATTAATAAATCAAAAGTGCGTTCAGTGTCATAAATCGAGCCGTACAGTTGACGATGCGTTGCCATGCCCTCGCGCTTTGTAATGATTCTTACTTTAATTTTGGTTTGCCCGTTAATGACTTCGCAAACGGCCCAGGGTCCATGAAGTAGAATGATAACTGATCGTCCGAGTTTTGTCCAACGATGACTGGCATAAACTGAAAACGAAATATTGGATTGAAGCAGGCGCTACTTTGCTTTGTCTTTACTTAAGTCAACGAACTACAAGCTTAATTTGCCGTCTTAACCAGATAAATCTGTGTGGTAAGTGGGGAATACGCTATGCACTATTTCACTAGTAAGACTTACACGAAAACCTACCTACTGCAGATTTTTTTTTAAAGAAGATTGTCCACTGAAATCTCTTTACCGTCAGATTGCATTGCAACACATCTAAACTATTGGAGTAATAGGAACCGAGATAATCACGAAAAACTATTTTTATACCTTTGACCTTGAATAACTTACAAACATACATATACACGAAATTTTATGTGACTTTTGAGACAACTTTTCGAACGCCAAAATGAAGATAGATATACCAAAATTCAGCTTATTCAGGAATAAATCCGCAAGCCATGAATTGGTGGTTACATCACAAAAAAATAATTAAAATGTGTTCAAGAACAAATAATTAGTATTTTCAATGTTTAAAGTAAGATAACTATAGGTACCTACCAAGTGGGTATCATATGAAAGGGCTTTACCTGTACATTCTAAAACAAATTTTTATTTATTTTTATGCATAATAGTTTTTGATTTATCGTGCAAAATGTCGAAATAACACGACTATAGTACGGAACCTTCGGTGCGTGAGTCTGACTCGCATTTGGCCGGTTTTTTTATGCTAAAGTGACTGGACTACTAGTTTTAAAAGCTCAAAATTTCACAGTTGTGCCGTCGCTATCAATAGGTCGGGAAGGTCGCGATGAGTGCAACGCAGTAATTGTTTCCCGAGGTCCTTGATATGGCCTCGTGAAACAATTACCTAGGGTTGCCACATATGTAGATATTGTAGGTAGTGATTTAGTGGAATGGTGCCGACTGACCGAGCATGCTTTCTTTTTAGGGTTTCATATCCGAAGGGTGCCAGCCAATGGGACCTTATCTAAGCCTCCGCTCTCCGTTCGTTTCGTTCGTGATTTATTTGGTTCCAAAACCGTGAAAATTTTTGTTTGCTTGCGCATATCTTTTCATTTATATCGATGGTCGCCACGCACCACGCAACGCGCAACGCGGCGCGTGTCCAGAAAATAGCCCTAAGTGTGCTTGGCTTACTTACCATTCCCGCTACAGTTCTCAATTTAATTTTAATACAGCGTCGTTTCATAATCCTGCCGGCGCAATTCTTCGGGCAGGTTGCTACAATTGCATAGGTGAGACGTGGCAACGGTGTCACAACTGCCGTGCCGCCTGGCTCAACGTGCACAAGTCCTTCCCCGCTCACTGCTAACTCCACAGAGCACGTCAAAGTGTTGAGCAAAATAATGCCGGTTTGATGATGCCCTGGTACTTGTAGTGTCGATCGCTGCAATGGTGCTTGATCAATTTGTTGAAAACTTATTACTTAATCTCAACTAGCTTCCTCCCTTTTTACTAAGTTTGAACTCGATGTCCGGTCTAACATTTTACATCTAACTATTCAGTTAAAGTTTTGTAATATTATTTACACAAAAAATACAAAATGCGTTTGCATGAAATATGAATATGGAAAAGTATCAAATATAAGGTGGGTATAACCATGGAACTATGAATCAGCCTAGCTTATTACTAAGCATTTGAGCCGTGAGAATACGCGTGAGGCAGGGTGTGGGTTGTGGGAAGGTAACAGTTGACGTAAAAATCAAGGAATTCAACGTCACTGTCCTGTCACCCTCTTGCAACGCACAGCTGGTAGGATGCGCCGAGCCGTCTCAGGCAATCAATAAGCACTTAAAATGTGTCATCTAAATGTGATGGTATGGCATAGTCACCCGAAATAGCCGCAAATATCAGCCTGCGACGCATCTTTCAATGCTGGAAATGAGTATTACGTAAAGAGTAAGTGTCGGCTGCATGAGCCCGTCGAAGAAATGACTTCAGCAGAGTTCCTTCTGTTTACTTCCTTAAGTATATAAAATATACTTAACTACTTTATTTCTTGCGCAAAATGTTAGTAACTCTATAACTATACCTACTAATCTTAAGTATCATCGAAAGTTCCGAAAGTTACTGCATGGAGCGGTGCAGGAGGGGTGTCAGTGTGATGACGTGACGCGAGAGCTCAGTGATTTTGCAACTTGAGACAACTGCCATCCCTCACGCACAGCTCTACTAATGCAGAAGCCTACTGAGTTATGCGCTATACCAGCGATTCATTACTATAAGCGATATACTTTTAACTTATCTTTTACAATACCTCTATGCTTATCTGAAGTATGGCAGCACAAAAAAAAGCCATTGCAGCAAGGATTCCTCCAGCAAACATTTTGTGCAGAGACGAGAGTTCAGGTAAAACTGGCCAAGCACCACCGGGACACACTGGTATCATAAGGAGTACCATAGCAGGGTTCATCACTTGGAGCTGATCAGGCATCAGAGCTATACCAAAAAGTTCGCTTCGCAATCTCGAAGCTTGAAAAGTCCAACGGGAACCCTGTAGGGTTAGTAATACATAGTTACATTTCGCCAACGTTGATTAAATTCCAGTGTTGAAACACAATAACATCAGAGTAAAATTAACCGAAATATCCTAATTTAAAGTCTTTATTACCACTTTATTACCACTGCTTTTTATTTCTCAATGTTTCCGCCTTAAATACTGGCACAAGGTGTATGGACAAACTTGACCTTTACAATAAGTCATTTAAGGCCCATCTTACTTTATCGTTAAAATGTGTTTACCCTCGAATTCCATAAACGTTCGCGAGATGTAAAATCTTAATATAAGTAGGTATTATTAAAAGTATGACAAAAAAAGGATAATTGATAACTTTGAACTGCATCAGATGCAGAGGCCTCCTTAATATTTTAATTTTTTATACTTCTTATCTCTTCATTTACAGACAAAGATAATATAAGTAGCGTATCGCATTAATTATCCATCCCGAATCGGTATCTATGCTAACGTACCTACCAGAACACAAAATCACTTGGCGGTTATGCCGGCACCTGCCCCCCAATTGTGTAAGAATAACCATTTCATGGCTATCGCAATCGTCAAGAAATTCTGCCCTTTGATTGGTCGATTCGCTGTTTACATTTTTTCACAGCCAATCAAAGGGCAGAATTCTTGACGATTGCGATAGCCATGAAATGGTTATTCTTACACAATTGGGGTGCAGGTCAGTTAAAACCCCCTTATGCCATTTTAAGTTTAGAATTTTAAAATCCTAAATTAACCCTGCCAGGAATCAAACCCGGAACCTCGCACTTATAAAGTCAACATCAGGGTCATCAAACGTGTGGTTAAAGAATTTTATTCTCAAAAGAAATCAGATATACAAATTTCACTTAATGAGAAATTATAGTAACAAAACTTAAACTAATTTTATCTTTCGGCACAGCGCGGTGGCAAGCAACAACACGATCGTAAAAATAGCGGGTAGTATAAAATATGGCAATACTCATACACTTTGCCGGCAGGGCCGGACTCAGATATTTATAATAACAAAAAAATCAGTTTCTTTTTGAAAATGTTTATCTTACTAATATTTTTAATTTTTGTGGGTATTTTACTAAACATTTGTGCTCCTTCAAAAGTTATATTCTTTTTACCGTAATTAGTGCGTGAACCTTTTAGAAAGATGTTATCAACGTTACGTAAAAGTCGGTCTCCCAGTTCCCTTTTAGTTTTAAATGATAATTTAGAATGTAGTGTCTTTGATATAATTTTTTTAATTAATATGCATGTATTATAGTAATACATTTGTAGGATATTCATTAATTTAGTTTCCGCATAAATAATTTTTGTAGGGGTAAGGAAGTCATAATTAAAACATGTTTTTTACTAATTTAAATAAAACAAAAGCATAAACTAACCTGTTGATCAAAGAGGGACCAAAAAATCGGTACAGGCAAATACAAATATAATATAGAGAACACAATTTTCATATCAGTAACAAGTTTCTCTCCATACTTGTCTATAGAATAATCCAACCAGTGCTCATTTGGTGGACCATCTATATTTCGGTCGTAATTGATACGTTTCTTTAAAGCATACTGAAACATAATAAACCGATTAGGTATTTGATGCTAATAAAGGCGCATTAATATGATTCGCATCGCGTAAGTCACTATATTTCGATAGATTTAGGTGTTTATAATCCCCTGGGGACTCTTCGATTGTCCAGTATAAAAGTAGCCTACATATCTGTTTTAGAATGTAAAGTAAATAATAAGTAAAGCCCTTTCATATAGTACCTCACTTGATATAGTTATCTTTCTTTGTAAGTTGAAAATACCAATATTTGTCCATGAACACATTTTAATTTTTTCTTTTGATATGATCACAATTTCATAGTTTTCGGATTTTTCCCTTTAATTGTGCTGTGTGACCTACCTATACCAAATTTCATGATTCTAGGTCAACTGGAAGTACGCTAAAGGTTTTCTTGAAAGACACGGCAGACAGACGGACAGACAACAAAGTGATCCTATAAGGGTTCGTTTTTTCCTTTTGAGGTACGGAACCCTAAAAATGTGTATTAGGAAATAGCTGTGCGTTTAGTGGCCATATCGATAAACTTTTTCATCATTCAATCAATCATCAAATCATTGATCGGGAATGGGGATCGATAAATAAATCAAGTGTAATAATGAAAAGCCACCATATTATGAAATGTACCGAGCGCTTTAAGATGTAGGTAATTCTACGCGGGTTATGACGTATCCACGAGTACTTAAAAGACTTTATTTTGTACTAGGTATGCTAGAGAGAAAATACTGAACACAAATCTCAATATAAATGAACTTTTTAAATAACAAGCACTAAATGATCACTTGGATGAAAATTCCAAAAAAATATGTTAACAAATATTACCAAATAAAAAGGACAGTGCATGGCAATAGGAAATTGATTGATCCTATTTTCCTATAGCGATTCTATTGAAATGATGGATGTGCCGAGTACCCTTTGGCATTATCGACGCTGGGCCATCAATAACACCTAGCACACAATTTATAATGCTCCTCAATAACGTAACAATACATTTCCAGTTAACAAATGAAAGAATATGTTTGTGAGATTTAAGGTTCGCATTTGTTTCTCCGAAGCATGGAACATAAAAATAATCAGAGTCACTCAGCGGGCGACGGAAAGAGCTATGCTCGGAGTTTTTCTACGTGACCAAATCAAGAATCAGGATATCTGTAGAAAAACCAGAGTAACCGGCATAACTCAATGGATTGTAAAACTGAAGGCTTTGGCTTTGATTTTGGAAGGTGCCAAAACAAAAGCGAATATCTCACTACAGCGATATTTTTTTGAAAAATTTTGCGCTCGCTTCGCTCGCACTTTCTAAGGTTTTCTGTAGGTACCTAGATTTTACTTATTTTCTAAAAAATATTGATTAGAGCCAAAGAAAACACTACTCGCCATACCAGGGAAACTGACACTGTTGTTCGATGTAGCGCGAGCAGTTCTGCGCGATTCGGCAGTACCCGTACCCGCACCCGCAGTCAATGCGAAAGAAATCGAAAATAAACGCGTCTACGCTGACGAAATCGCGTAGCTCAGGGCTACGCTGCACTACGCTTGCCGTAGCGGTCGACACAGGCTAAAGAGTCATTACGCACGGTCGACTAGTCGACCGGCAACTCAATCGACGGCGACCGTCACGTCACACAATATCTACTCGTGTGGTCACGTTACGTTACGAGAATCTGTAATGAATTTAAATATAGAAGTTGTCGTACCTATGAGCACGGAGTTCCGGCGACTCCGTGCGCACAGGTTTTGATGATTCTTATACCAATAGATTTGTCTCAATCTTTTGAGTGCTACTAAAGATATGCAGTATGAAAAAACAATATGGCACTCACTAGGCACCATTAGGTCTTTTAAAATCATACTTAGTTAGGTTTCCTGAACCATTTTTCCGTTTATGTGACCATTTAGGATTTTTTGGAAGTTTAATTTTAATTTTGTTCGTTCGTGCAGCGGGACGGATAAAACATACATACATAGAAAATCCGACCGACCCGTCTCTAGTGAACGCCATCCTTTATGTTGCAAGACGGCACCTTACTATTTATGTATTAAATACAATATTGTGCTCGATAAGCAATATCCGCCGCTGGCAGTACATTTCCTGTTCTGATTTCTTTATGTAAACGATATTGAAAACCGGTTTTCAAATCGCTTTGAAACTAAGAAATATTAGAACTTAATAATAAAATTCTTATAAAATTCTATTGTTTACCTACTGATATATTATTATAATCTAAATAATTAGATACTACTAACTATCATAAATTCGAAATGAAATAGAAATCATAGTAAATATTATGTTTTTTTTGAAAATTGCTTTTTAGCGTTCCGTATTCGTAGGAAGCCGGACCCTATCACTAAGCCCTCACTGTCTGTCAGTTTGTCCGTCTGTCTGTCAGCGGGCTGTATCTCTTGAACCATAATAGGTAGATAGTTGTAATTTTCACAGTGTGTATTTCTATTGCTTCCATAACAACAAGTAATAAAAAACCAAGATGGAAAATTTCAAAATTTATTTCTAATTTGATCACGCAAAGAAACTTCAAGCATAGCTTTCTCCATCACTTATGAGGCCCACAGTTAGCGACCGGATCCATATGTCAATGGGTTGCGAAGCTGAAGTGGCAATGGACAGGACTCATAGTTCGATAAATCGATGCCGAGGTCCCAAGGTGCTAAAAAGGCAACCTCACACCGGAAAACGCAGCTTGGAAGACCCCTCAGTAGGTGGACGGATGATATCAAACGAGTCGCAGCGATTCTGGCGGCGCAAGACTGTGGCGTGTGGAAGTCTCTGCAAGAGACCTATGTCCAGCAGTGGACGTCTATCGGTTATCGATGATGATGAATTAATAGGTATTTTTCTCACCCATGCACATGCAACAAACTTCAAAGTAACGTTATCTCGTGGTTGTTTAATCCTGTACCAAGGTTTTCCCATCACAAAAATAACTATTAACAAAGAGGAAAAATTAAGACCACGTATTGGTAGGACGATCTGATCTGAATGACGCTTCGTAATGTGAACGCCTTTTGAGTTTAGTCGTAGCGCACTCCATACAGACGTATTTTAGTTATATTTTGAATATTAGCGAATCAAACTCCATAAATTTTTGGAGATACGTTCAAGAAATAAATATTTTTCTAGGGTTCGGTTTCTGTGAATATGTGTACTTAGTTTTAAAGTTACACGGGCTTAATTATAGTAAATCTTGGAATGCGCTTAGGGAAACTTCTCTTAATATAGTTTAAGACCCGGACTAGGTATTCGTAACACCATAATATATGACCCGTTCTAATATATTCGCAACAAACGTCATACGAAATGTACAAGGGTGTCTATGCTAGTTCGGAGTTGGTTCGTCAACCTTCCGTTTTCTGCACAGTATAAGAAAACGGTAGTATTCCTACGTTTTATACATAAAAATAACTATTGAATAAGTTCTGTTTGACTCGAAAGAGATACTGACCAATAGAAATTAAAACAAGTATAGCCGGAAATCCAAAGCCGAGCGCATAGCAGGCGTCATCACCGAAACACATGACACCCCTGCGTAGCGCCGGCGTGACAACCATGCCCATAAAGCCGCCTAGATTCACGATGCAATAGAACGTAGAGAAAAACTTCTGTAACTGGTTATTGTCTTCTGGTAAACGAAACTGCGAAAAAACTATTATAATTATTATGCCTACATTTAAAGGTAGTGGTTCCTTAGTGCGTATGAACGCAACGCATACCTACATGCCACCGTATTGCGTAACTAAAGGTATGATTCCGAACCACGCTGCACGCAGCAGTGCTGCCGCAACAGTGCTGTCGCGGCACTACTGGTCCCCATACAATCTCTATAAGCTTATATGAGATTACATTCCGAGCTAGGCAGCACTGTTCCGCTACATTGCTGCCTAGCACACCTACAGGAGATGTAGACCTTACAATGCACAATGCAATTGTGAATTGTAAGGTCTACATCTCCTGAGAATGCTCCGGTGTCGGGGCGAAACGTGCGTCGAGTGTATTTGGGATTTGTGTGGTGCTGCGTGATTGTGGTGCGTATTGCTTGCCGAGTGGCTGCTTCTTCCTGCATGTTTAGCAGTGGGAGGGCAGGCGATGCATTTCGCATGCTGCATGTTGCACCATACAGATTCGATCTGTTTCAGCGGATTATAGCAAATTAAGCTTTTGGTTCACTGTAGGTATATCATGGACTTCCGCAAAGTAACGCCTGCTTCTATACAACATTTAAATGTCTCGTTTTAACTCAATCTTAAGTAACGATTAGCGACTCTGAGTACGGCTTTTAGTATATTTTAATAGTATTTGTATTTGATTACTGCGTTATATGCGCTGCGTTCATATTCATAGAGGACCCCTTATTTTAGCGTTTAAACTAAGTATAGTGAGTGATTTCCATTATACATGTATATGCTAAAACGGATTTACTCACGTAACTAACTGTTCAAAACTAAACGTTGGGTTAACGTCGACGAAATATGTGAGTAAAGCCGTTTTATCATACATGTATAAAGGACCCCTTTTGTTCAGGTTTACTGTGTGTCTATCGAAAGTTAGCCTACGAGAAATATTTTTAGCACAAATGTATACCTACCTATACTATATCCGCACAACTGCCGTACCGAGACACTACAATCAACTTAGGAGGAAGTCCTAAAATGTGCAATAGCAGAAAGGATGTATGCAACGCACTTCTTAAGTCCCCACTGAATATACAAAATGACTTTGGCACTGTAAATGTTTACCATGGTGTATGGTCTATTATGCTATAATGATGTACAATCATTACCTGATCACCCCCAAAAGCTGCCACACATGGCTTAATCCCACCAGTACCTGTTGCGATCAACACCAGACCAATCATTGACATGGAACTGAAATATAGGTAATAAGTGAATAAATATCATTGGCTACAAAAAACAAAAATATAGCCTCAATAACTCAACGGTCAAGGAGCGAAGTGGAAACCAAAATCGTCATGATCAACCCATTGCCGGCTCCCATTGATCTCCTCTCAGAGTGAGAAGGGTTTTGGTCATAATCTACAACGCTGGCCATGTGTAGATTTGTAGACTTTACACACCTTTTAGAACATTGTGGAGAATTCTCAGGCATGCAGGTTTCCTCACGATGTTTTCCTTCACCGTTATAGCAAGGGATATTTAATTAATTAAAACGCACATAAATTCGAAAAGTTAGAGGTGCGTGCCCGGGATCGAATCCCCGACCTCCGATTAGAAGGCGGACGTCCTAACTACTAGGCTATCATAGCTTAGGAAACTGAAATGTTACACGCGTTGCACTATTATAGTACCTACTCATTACACAAGATTTACACTTAATTAAGGACAGCACAATCATAATAGACCCATGTGCAGATATGTTCCCGCCAGTCGTCTAGAGCTCCTAAATTACCAGATGTGATTTATAAAGGAACGCTGCGAGCTGAGCTCCTCATGAGCAGTACTACTTCCTCATGAGCAGAACTTCAACTTGTGGATCAAGTTGAAGGCGCACAACAAACTGTTAAACCTTATCCACTTAGGAACACTCCTACAATCTGAGCAACTCATAAGCTCGCAGGTGTTGATGTTCCATAAGACTAGTCAATACTTACGTTGGAGGCAGCATCAACGGCGGTATGGCAGAGCAACACAGCAGTAGAGTCCCAACAAAGTAAATTATAGAAAAATATAGAATTACTCTGAAACGGAATAAAGCCAACAACGTAGCATTTTAATTAACTTTATGTTTAGCGCGGCATAGTTGTAATGCGATTCGTGTGCTACGTTCGTTGATAATATGGTAATGTCAGAAACTTTCCGCAAGTCCCAACAAAAGCAGTATACTTTAGGACAAAGTTTCAACTCAATCGGATGTACGATGCGCGAATGTATGTACCTACGGGCCGTGAACAAACAATTTTTTTTAATATTAATATTATTGTAAATATAGGTAGGTAGGTGCCTACCTAATGTCTGTCGACTGAACTCACACGTTAATCGAAGTAAGCCCCACTAGTTTCGAACCTGTGAATTTTCAATGAGCCTCTGCTTAATTTATTATGGATATCACTCACAATAGTTTACATAGCCATACCTATGTTGAAATATTAATAATTTTTTATTTTATTTTTGAAAAGGGTAACCGCCGAGTTCCTTCTCATCAGACATCAGAAATATGATAGGGATCTACTTCTCATACAAAGTTTACTTTAGCGGGTTGAACTGAAAGTTTACAATGTCGATGTCGTTTCTAATCACTAACCTATATCGGCCAATGTAATTGTCCGCCAGTAGAGCTCCCATCAATGGCATTGTATAACACATCATGATGAATATATGGTACACCACAGTGGCAGCATTTTCGTGAAGGCACAGGATGTTCCGTAGATATAACGACAAGATAGCTACGTTCAAAGTAAATATAATTTCAAATTAACACCTTATTATTATCATCATATTCATCAACCGATAGATGTCCACAGCTGGGCATAAGTCTCTTGTAGGGACTTCCACACGCCACGGTCTTGCGCCGCCTGAATCCAGCGGCTCCCTGCGGTTCGTCAATCGTCTGATGTCATCCGTCCACCTAATGGGGGGTCTTCCAAACCTGCGACTTCCGGTGCGAGGTGCCATTCCAGCACCTTGAAACCCCAACGCCTATCGGTTTTGCGAAATATATGCCCTACCAATTGCCACTCCAGCTTCGCAGCCCGTTGAGCTGTCGGTTAGTATAGTTCTCATAAGCATAGGTCTCTACATCGCCCGCTGAGTGACTCTGAGCTTTCTTGTGAGGCCCATAGTTAGCGACCATGTCTCGGATCCATATGGAACTTATTAGGAAATAGGAATGAGGCCTAAGTCATTCACTCTAGTCTGCCTAGGGGGACCGTGTATGGCGGCAACCAGCGCACTCTCAGAATTGATTGGAGTGGAATGGAACTTACTTCTTAGGCCACAAAAGGAAAACCTCTCACAAAATTCTGTTGCAATTATACAGAATATTGAAGTGGGATGCCCGTGCGGCATATCTGAAGAATTTATTGAATTATGATTTCAGAATATTTAGGTATATCCTGGAATAAAAAACACTTTTAAACAATGTTTTAATGGTGGCAGTTATGAGGTATCAGTCAAACGAAAACTTTGTCAAACATTGTTGTCATACGCGTAGATAGTACAAACCTGACAAACCTCGTACAAACGTAGTGATTATATTATGACTGATTATGACGTACGTATACTCTTTGGATAGTACTCAGTACCTACTACGGAACTCTCTAACGAGAGGCGTAGTAGCTTGGATGAATGATTACCTTGGATGAATGCGTAGGCTGAAGATCCTTTGTCTATGGTCAAAGGTACTACACGACGACTCAGAGAATGCAGTTACCTCGACTCTCACTTGCCCGCACCTTACACCCTATAGTAGCGTTACCTTTTTTCTATGATCGAAGGTTACGTCTGTCTGTCAAGAAACCTACAGGGTACTTCCCTTAGTACTTCCCGTTGACCTAGAATCATGAAATTTGGCAGGTAGGTAGATCTTATAGCTGACATTTGGGGAAAAATCTGAAAACCGTGAATTTAGGGTTAGATCACACAAAAAAAATTAAATTGTGGTCAAGAACTAATAATTAGTATTTTCAACTTTCGAAGTGAGTGACTATATTAAGTGGGGTATCGTCTTCACCTGTACATTCTAAAACAGATTTTTATTTATTTTTATGCATCATAGTTTTTTAATTATCGTGCAAAATGTCGCAAAAATATGACTGTAGTACGGAACCCTCATCGCGCGAGCCTGACTCGCACTTGGCCGGTTTTTTTTGTTGAGGATGATTTAAGCAAACAGCCAAATTGAAAAAAAATGTTTTATTTAGAATCAACTGAACAGAACGTAACTTGTTTAGCTTTATTAATTTCGACTGAAAGGTGCAATGGAAACACACCGTGTCTACAGACCGTTCACTATAACTTGACTCCCTGACGTTATATTGGTACCATTGCAAATCACACAATAAAAAACCCTAAGTTCTACGGAATAAAGCAATGGTGCTAACATGATAGCAACAGAACAAGGGTCTAAAATTTCAGCGATTTCCCCGCGATTTTAATCCCAATTTTGTGACAACCCTTGCATATTTGCGTAGGAACACGTATATACCTACACGAGCGGCGGCATCGCTCGACGTCAAAGGCGTCGAACAACTGGTAGTATTTCGTTAAACTGTGATAGCAGGCTATTAGTTATAGTGAACGATCTGCACTAATTAGGTATACGGGTGACAACAAATAATAGAACGTAACTTGGTTAGCTTCATCAAATTCGACTACAGATGCGATGTAAAACATACCATGTTTCTATTTTATTAATATTATCTGTTATGATTAAAACACGAACATTCATTCCAGAAATCTTTCTTGATATACCTAGTTATTTTGAAGTAAGAAACACAAAATTTATTTTACTTGCATAACCAAGTTACGTACCTACTATGTCTACAAAAAGCCATTGTCGGTTTTCTAGAGACTATATATAGACTATTGTAGAGATTTGACTCAATAACTGAAATATAATCCGCGATAGGTGGAGATTGCAATCGGGGTATGAGTCGGGGCGACGTCCCGCACACCCGCGTTCGCTCGCACCGGGTTAGCGCGGGGGCTGTGCGGGTGTCCGGGGCGTTCCCTCCCCGATTGCCATTTCAGCCTGACGCGTACTATAGAAATGTCAAGCAATAATTTAAAGGTAGCAATGACAATTTATTATGCTGCTGAGTTCTATATAAGAAACTTTTATCGCGTAAAATTTAACTCCTCACGCGCCATTTTAACTTTTTGTGTCAAATTTCATGTCGAAAGTACGATTTTAGTCCTTATTTAAAAGGTGAACCGTACTTTTGACATGACAGTTGACCCATATAGTTAAAATGGCGTGAGGAGTCATTTTATACGGAATATACTTAAGAGACTATTTCGAAAAAAAAAACGGTTTTTAAATCGATAAACAATCAAATAACTCACTAGCCTTATACGACGTTGTTATAACATGGTTATAAGTCCCGCAAATTGCTATTGCGCTGGAACAATGTCTCATTAACTCCTGCTCATTAACATCGAAATGACATCATTTTGACGTAATTTGACGTATATATAAGTAAAAATATACCATCAGCAATTTGCAGGACTTATACTATCGCAATTGCTGTAATGGCTGACTTTAAAAAAAAATTTATATTATCTTGTACTCTCACAGAGGCATTCCGCACCTAAAGCTTCTATAGAGATCAATATATTATCTTTAAAATAAAAGTAGGTACCTATATACCTACATAATAAAAACAAACTATTTTTTAATAAATAGAATTTTAAACTTGTTTTTGGCGGAAAATGGCGATCAAAAAATAGAATGGAAGCTTTGCTAACGATTACGGATATATTAGTCCGTACAAAATGACTCCTCACGCGCCATTTTAAATCTATGGGTCAGCTGTCATGTCAAAAGTACGGTTCACCTTTAAAATAAGGCCTAAAAACGTACTTTTGACATGAAATTTGACACAAAAACTTAAGGAGGAGTAAAATTTTACGGATTATACTTACTGGTGATGGGTCCACAGATTAATAAGACAAAATCTGTGATATCTATATATATAAAAGGAAAAGGTGACTGACTGACTGATTGATCTATCAACGCACAGCTCAAACTACTGGACGGATCGCGCTGAAATTCGGCATGCAGATAGCTATTATGACGCAGGTATCCGCTAAGAAAGGATTTTTCAAAATTCAACCCTTAAAGGGGTAAAATAGGGGTTTGAAGTTTGTATGAAAGTCTGTCAGTTTTGAAGTTTCTATAAAGAAGTTTTGTAGTTAATATTTTTGCAATTAGCAGTATGACATATTTTATTAAGCTCATATGTTAAAATCTCATAGTAAAAGATCAACCCTAAGGGTGTAAAATAGGGGTTTAAAATTTGTGTAGTCCACGCGGACGAAGTCGCGGGCATAAGCTAGTAATAAATATTGTCAGTCTGCCTGCTCTAAGGGCAAGCCCACACACACCGCGAATTTTCACCGCGCGATATTTTTGCTACTTAATATCCGTGAATATGGGCATTGTATGTTTTCAGGCGGCATAAATAAATAACGCAACCACCCTACGCAGGCAGACCTCAATAATACTTATTTGGCATCAAAGAGTTGTCCTTTATCCTGTGAACCCATCACTAGCCATATTATCCGTGATCATTACTGAATTTGTCATGTCCTAATCTATAATAGGTATTTATCTACATCCTTATTATTATGAATCTTCTATAAAAGATTCTGAAACAGTTAGCTTATTGCCAACATTAAAACACCCAATATCTTAATAACCATTAAAGCATCCAAACGAGTGTTATAATGTTGTACTGAATTTCATTATAACACTCCTGTGAAAAAGATACAGCGCTATACTGCTGGTATAGATTTATGCTGTCTCTGTATATAAATACTTTGAAGTTTTCTTCGAGAAAACGCCATTTTTAAAAAACTTGTCGCAACAGTAACTACTTTTAAACATTATAATAGATTATATTACTCACAGCCTGCCAATCACATGTATAGTACTTACCTACGCGACAGGTCGAGATGGTGGGGACGCCCCGCACACCCGCACAGCCCCCGCGCTAGCCCGGTGCAGGTGTGCAGGCCGTCCCCCCGGGGCGTATGCCCCGATTACCACATTAGGAAGTGGCAGAAAGCACAAACGGTTATTTGATTTTAAATATACACCCACAAGTGAATTTATTAGTTCCTCAATGCAAAAAACAAGTTCCAATTTTTAATGAGAGTGTCTAGTATGCTTGTGGTCATTTATTAAAAGGAAACATCCTGCCATGAGCTCTTAATTTGTGCTGATAGTTTTTTTTTAATATAATGCCATAATATGTTATTACCTTAATTAATGTTTATTAAATGAGCTACGCCGGGACTCGCTTCATCGCCCCATCATTCAGCTCACCTTTTCGACCTTCGTTTGGCTACGGAGGTCGCCGGATCGCTTTGCTCGCCACCTTCCCCCCCTCGCTTCACTTGTCCGAAAACTAAGCTAACTAAAAAACTTGTGGCCGGATATATTTACAATCAAACGACCGCTTGTGCCCGACTAGACATAAATATTATTATGCATTTATCTTAATAGAGAGAGAGAGAGCCAGCTCGTGCCAGACCTTCATTACTTCACAAAAGCTGAAAGTTCCTCTGCGTATTGTCCCTAATACAGGGAGGAAGTTTGGATCGTGGTGGCTTTGGCAGATAACAAGTAACAAATACTTATAAAATCTTACGTCAAAGCATAAAGTCTAATATTATTATAAATCACGTCATGCATTGCTAGACACTTAGTAACGTTGCAACCACCTGCCAGATACCCTTAAACTAATAAATTGTTAAACCTGTATCTTCTACCTGTTTTCTGCCAATGCCACCTTGATCCAAACTTCCTCCCTGTGTTGGGGACAATACGAAAAAAACTTTCAGCTCTTATAAAATAACGAAGGTCTGGCACGCGCTGGCTCTTAATCAATAAACTTAATGATAAACTATAAAACAAAAAAAAACAAATTTACATAATGTAAATTAACTTATACTTATAACAACCACGATTCTGGTTTTCACGCATTCTGGTTAGGAAAGAGTATCAAAATTTTCAGACTTATGAAAGTAACCACAATTCGTCGTCGGAGATCTCAAGTGGCAAGGGGTTAAAGTAGTGATCTGTCTCAAAATGTGAAGGGCTGGTCTCGGTCGACGATAGCTGTGGATAGGAAACATCTCTTAAATTTAAAGGAGCTATTATTATTTCATCCATACCAATATTATAAATGCGAAAGATAGTGCGTCTGTGTCTTTTACCTTTTCACGCAACCGTTTAATTGATTTCGACAAAATTTGGTACAGAGATAGCTTTACCCCGGATTCGCACACAGACTACTTTTTATTCCTGCAGTTCAGATTCTATGGGATTTTAAAAAACCTAAGTCCATGTGGACAAAGTCGCGGGTATCATCTTTATACATAGTACAGTGATAGCTTGCATTTCGAACGAGAAATCTGTTCCCACGGGGTTTTTCAAAAACCGAAAACAAGGCGCGGGCGTCATTTAGTACACAACTATTTTTAATTACCATAAATAAATCTGCTTAGTCAGAATTCGATACTTAACACATTTATGCAGTTGCCGGCGCTTATTTAAAATTCGTTTGCGTATTTGGCCCTTAAAATCTTTCACTTGATACCAACCCCGAAAACTAGGTCGGTATCCCGTATCTCACTTTGGAAACTTAGGCACAAACAGATTCTAGTGTAACTTTTCTAGTTCTAGTTCAACAAAAGTTATCGTTTTTACCTCAGAATAAATACCTGTAGAAGTAGCCCAGTGACTCTAGAGCTACTCTACTGTTAGAGCGAGATAGCTAAATGCTTTTAAGCTCTTATTAGAACGTGACAAAATGATTATTTTATGTCCTTATCGCCGTGGTCACTTTCTTTGTTTGTCAAGATGTATTTTGTACGTGAGATCTTAACAAACAACGTGAAGTGAGGTTATGTTGACTCAAGTATTTTAAAGAAATAATTGATTTGTTTGTTGTTTTTTGTTTCTGAAGTTATTTTGCAATGGTGGGTTGCAGTATACTATAATAGCTGAAGCGAACATAAATTGAAGGACATTATTAACATTTCACAAGTACTTCTGCTTGAGCGAGAGGGACTGAGGGGGCCACGCTAGGTTGTGGTATAACTGTGCGCAAATGTGTATCTTAATATGGCGCTGTCAAATTGTGACGTTTTCCCATAATGTAACCGCCGTACAAAACCTCAGAATAAGGACTGTTAGAAGTAGCCTTATTGTGACACTTACTGTTAGAGCGAGATAGCTAAATGCATTTACTTAATTGCTCTAATGTCCTATATAAAATAGTTGATTGGAAATACGCTCTAGCTTAGCTACATTTTTATAAGATCAATCAATCAATCAATCAATCAATCAGCCTGTTTGAATAGTCTAATGTACAAAATTAGAGATTTATGAACATCAAATTAAAGCCCCAGAGTGCAGAGGGCTTAATATTATGTTTAGTAATTGAATACTTGTTGAACTACAGGAAGTGTTCAACAAATAAACTATGTCAAACGATGTATACATATTAAATTATAATCATTTAATTAAAAGCTAATTTTAACTTGCAATGTACGCGTATATGTATGTTCCTATGTTTATTCGGGTGGAATTTTGCAACTTAATTTTGAAGCAGATATCTTCAGCCGATTGAGCTGAAATTTTGTATACACGTTTATTTTGGATAACAATGCATGGATAGCTGTGTGACGTCATGCTAAATCCAACATGGCGGAGCACCCAAGATGGCGGACTAGTTATTTTTAATGCACTCCTACAATATGGGTATCGTAATATGGGACGTCACTTTAAATACAATATGGTGGACTTGTAAAGATGGCCAAGATATCGTCAACCGCAATCGGTTGAAGATATATTAAATTTAGTATACACGTTAAGTTTGGATGCCAATACATGGTTAGCTGTGTGACGTCATTCTATGTGCCATTTTCGAGGTTATCGGGGTGGCTGAGAACGAACGTGGAATTATTCTTAAAATCCAAGATGGTCGCTGCGTCATATGACATTTTCACATTATGGGTGTTGTTTTCAAGGTTTTGGGAGTGGCTAAGAACGAATATGGTATTATTCTTGAAATCCAATATGGCCCCTGCATCAATATGACATTTTCATGTTCCAGGTGGTGTTTTCAAGGTTTTGGGTACGGCTAAGATCTAACATGAAAAGTTAAAAATAAAATATTACTCGTTCTTAGCCAGCCATCATTACACAATAATTCATATGATATAAAAGCTTGTCGCGAGATTTACCTGTGTAGATAAACAAGTAAATTAATCAACTTGATCTAATTGATATTAATATTTTAAATTTTCAAACTAAGTAAATACGAGTACATACTTACTTAAATCTCGCGACAAGCTTTTTTATTATAATATAAATTATATTGTATAATGACGTTAGAAGTTGATAGTAAAAGTTTTAAGGGAAAAGTTTATTTTATTATTTTTAGTGAATTTAAATAAAAGCCTGTTTTTAAAAAAGTTTTTACTTTTAATATTATATTTCTTGTTTTGTTCTACGCATACGGGAGACTGGAGAGGGCTGGCAGTTACCTCAGTCAACATATTAGTCTGGCCATTCAATGAGGTAACGCAGCCATCCCTGCTTCCATATGGCGGATTAGATGATATTTGTAATTTCCTTAATTGTATTGATTTGCAATTTTTATATTTAATTAGTACTTACAATAAAAAGTTTTTATTAAACCTAAGGTTTAAAAAAAACCACTAATTTATTTACAAAATTAATATATTATTTCGCCAATTAACAATGACAAAAACAACCTACCATGTGCCCATTTTAACAGCTAGTCGAACACGATTTTCGAATCAATGTAAAGAATATCTTCTTGCCGGGTAGCTGTAGCGATTGATAGTGGCACTCGCAACCGGTAGAGGGTTGAAGAAATGTGTGTTGAGATATACGGGCATTAACGGCACTGACTGTGTATAGGAAAATAAACAATATCAATATTAGTCGTGGTCTAGGTCGTAATTTGGTAACGGTCACAGATATAGCTGATGCTGTTCACAGTATGAAGGGCAGCTCTTTGATGCCAAACATGTTAGTCTCAGAATAAGGACTGTTAGAAGTAGCCCTATTGTGACACTTACTGTTAGAGCGAGATAGCTAAATGCATTTAAGCTCTTGTTAGAATGTGACAAAATGATTATGTTTTGTCCTTATCACCGTGGCCACTTTTTTTTGTTTGTCAAAATGTATTTGTACGTGAGTATTTGACAAACAACGTGAAGTGTAGAAGGAATGACATTTCACAAATAAGAAAATCTGCTTGAGCGAGAGGGACTGAGGGGGCCACGCTAGTTGCAAATCTGGACATATCTGTGATGTTAGTATGTTTTTATGGAATAACCTGAATAGCCTATTTTTGGATCGGCACGCCTGGAACTGAAAAGTTGGGCAGCGGCATTGCATTGGATGTTAAAAGTAATCATGCACGATCATTAACAGAACTAATCAATTGGGTATTTGGCTACATTTTTTTATCACTTTAATATAAACTAGCGACCCGCCCCGGCTTCGCATGGGTGCAACGTAGATACTAATGTGGTGTTACTAGAGTGTCATTGCCTCGGAAACTCTCAAATGAAAGGATTTTTTCCGACCTAATTCACATTACTTCAATTTCGCTAGGGATCTCTAATTTTTTGAGAATTAAACTATAGCTATAAACCTTCCTCATGAATCACTCTATCTGTTGGTGAAAACCGCATTAAAATCCGTTGCGTAGTTTAAAAGATCTAAGCGTTCATACATACATACAGACGCGGGAAGCGACTTTATTTTATACTATGTAGAAACTAGGATAAAACAAATAACGTAAACTGAAAAAACTAATTAAATCGATCAAATAACAAAAAGTTTAGACAGAGATAGCGATATAGAATTTTGACGTCACACCTTACTAATACCATAGTGGCTTTGTGCGGTTTCATACAAATTTTAGTTTTGCGAGAAAGGGATAGAAGATCCTCCCACTCCAAAATTAAAATGCCTGTAACTTTGTAAATCTTTGTTCAATTTTAAATTTTCAGCGTACGTCATTATTTTTATCCTTGTTTATAATAAAGTAATAATATGCATCAAATTCAAAAGTAGGAAAATACCCAATTGCCGATCCAAAAATAAGTATAGCTTGTTGTTCAGGCGCCTTATAAAGATAACTCAACCACTTAACGCAGGTATACTAACATGTTTGAACTTCAAAGAGTGGCCCTTTAATCCAGTAACAGCATCAGCTATATCTGTAATAGTTACCATGACCTCGCAGTCTATTAATCTATCTTAGATAAATTACTAGATGATGCCCACGACTTCATCCGCGTGGAATCAGGTTTTTTTAAATCCCGTTGGAACTTTTTAATTTTCCGGGATAAAAAGTAACCTATGTCCTTCCCGAGAATGTAAGCTAACTCTGTACCAAATTTCATCAAAATCGGTTGAACTAAATGAATGAAAAGCTAGCAGACAGACAGACAGACAAATACACTTTAGCATTTATAATATAAGTATGGATTACCTATTATTATTATAAGTGCAAAACAATCTGTCTGATTGTCTGCATCGTTTTCACGACAGAATCGCTGAACCAAGCTTACAAAATTTGGCACAGTCATATTTGCGTCCTGGAGCTGGCGTACATACTTAAAGCGCTCATTTGCAACAACTTCATAGGTGAACATCTACAATTTTGAGTTAAATATACAGAAATGCCAGGTTTTGATTTGAGTTTTTCCTGTAAATTGCATATTCCTTATTTTATGTAAATTGTAAGTAACAAGAGCACGACAGCATAAATGATGTTATTGCGTTACTTTACATTAATTTAGATATATCGTTTTCCTCAAACTCTGATCGATTGAGATTAATTTAGATAAAATTAGAGAAAGATCGTTTTTTACGTTATATTATTTTAATATTGATACATCAACATTATTTTGTTTTATTTTCTATTGTTTTCAAATTTTTACTTAAAAATGATATCTATAATCTAATAATCTAAAATGTATCTATATATAATCTGTAATGTATCTATAACGACATAAGTGAAAATAATAAAAATGTATTAACATTTTTCAAATAAATAGACACAAAATAAATCACAGTCTTTTAAATAACCATCATACACAAGATAAATTATATTTAATTTCCTTATGTTTAAGAACCAATGAACGATAAAATTTATACTCAATCGTAATTTTATTCGAAACAGAATATAGGTATTTAAAAATTAAATTTTTATTTCCGATATAAAATCACTCTCCTGTAACATCGTGTGTTTTAAGTTATAACATTGTTGTTGCAAATGAGCGATACGATACTTATTATCACAATAAATCAAAGATCTACGCGGCATTTAAAAAAAACCTAAATCCTCGCGGAAGGAGACGCACGTATCATACATGTACACAACACTATTATGAAAAACAAATATAGAAAAAGCTTTCAGCAATTTTAATCAGTCAAAGTTATAAAGCAAGCAAAGCTGCTTAAATGTCGTAAATATACTAAGAATGCATGCCTTTAAGTTGACAGATATTTAAGCACAGTAAAAACTTTACGTCGAAAAGTTACACTTGAGTCACTGAGTTAAAAACCTACAGTTTCCAAAGTTTATTAAGTATAATTTAATGTATTTAACAGCCTTACATATGAAATGTTAATTAAGCGTCGAAAGCGTGTTTTATTTTGAATCCGATTGATTGCCCACACAGTGAAATTGTCAAAACAAAATTTTCACACCACTCGCTCTAGAATGCCTTATTACAGACCTGTCAGCTAAGGCTACGTCATAACATTCCTATGACTTAGCCGGGTTATAATGTTGTACTGAAATCTATTATGTCTTAAGGAATATAATGTAATTTTAATTTAGAACACCCCGCGCCAGAAGCAAATTCTGTTCCTTACAAGCAGTTTTTAGTTCAAGCTGCTACTGCTGTCTCGCTTCGTCGTATGATAACGTTCCTCTGGCCTCCTAGATTCAATAATCTATGAGGCTATGGTGGAGTGAGAAACTCGCTCCAAAACTATCTCCGAAACGATGTATTGTGGTGTTACTTATTGAAATTAATTATTTATTTAATTTGAAATAAAAATGTCGAGTGATGTAGACAGCAGCAGTAATTTAACTCCGGAAACTATATTAATGCTCAAAGTGTAATAAACGATTTGCTCCCAGAAACTTCTAAAGACAGAGAGGTAGGTACCTGTTTAAGTATACGAAGATTTTGATTTTATTGTCTCGCGAGGTGTGAAAGTAGATTTTTGAACTTGGGGCTAATACTGTATTAGCCTTGGGCGCCCCTTAACCCCACGCTTCACTCAGGATTCTACATGCAACACCCTTGCTATGCTCGGGAGTTACTCTAAAATCCCTCGTTACACTTGGGATTTATCCCGGCGCCCGTGACGTAAGACATTAACATTACCCCCATGTTGAATAATCTACTATTAATCATCAGTTTTACTGGTAAAGCCATAATGATACGTTAGTTTTTAGAGTATTATTTACGAGCCATGAATGAACCACAATACTAATAACAAGACAAAATCCCAAGAAAAATAAATATTAAAAAATGGTGCAACTTACGCCATCCGCAATCAAATCCGACATGGGATAGATAATGATAAGATGACGGGATACCGGGAGTGGCCAGCGTCTATACAGCGTCTTATGCCAAACCGCAATGGCCGAAACTTCTATCTAAAAAGAAAACTGTCAATTAGTAGTTTGCCTACCCTCATATTTTAAAATTCTGATAATAAAATCAAAATGTGTCACATTTTGACCTATTGTATTCACATACATCATTGTAACACTGTTTTGTTAGGAAAATATTGCAAAGTAATGCTTTAAAATATTTTTTAATACAATCTATTATGGAACCGTTTCATAAACTACTGTTATGAAACGGTTTGCATAATAAGAATTATTAAAACATGAGCGTGAGTTTTTAATAGTATCACAGGAGTGTTTTAATATCTACTTATGTAGAGCTTCATACATTACTTTATCTAAACACATATCTTAAAATTCTAACCATATTATATTGGTAACATAATATTTTGTCACGCTTCGCTTTTCTTGATAAATATTGCAGGAAAAAACATTGAAGTAAACCAGTGGTTATTATTCTAAGCAAGTCAAATTCTTTACAGTATTTAGTAGCTACCGAGTATACATTTTTGGCCATAATAAAATTAAATATGGGGTCTACCGAACATCCGCGTGCCGCGCCAAGCGATATAAAACATAAAGAATAGCCACAGACTTATTTTAAAGCACTATTTTGCATTATTTTGCAAACAAAACAGTGCTTTAATGTATTTTTTTATAGTAAAGTATTTCAATAAGTGACACGTTTTGATTTTATAAACAGCGCGAAAAAATGAAATAGTTGATACACAAGCTCTAGGTCAGCATTCTCTGTTCCCTCACTCTGTTTCTTCTGCGTCATTATACTCTAGCCATAATCGATAAATCGCCCGTAGCACAGGTGGGTACTAGGTCAAAGGTCATTTGACGTGTCACCGACTGTAGTTTACAGATCTCTGTAAACTACAGCAGGAATTTATCAGACAGGAATAAAAAAATATCTACCCTAACTAAATTCCTGCTGTCATCCAGCAAAGCAAAGTGGTACCTACATCTGGTGTAGCTTGATTTCCTGCCACCGAATGAACAGAAAAATTGCCTGCGAGATTGGCACAATAATTTTAACAAGCCAAAAAAATATGTAGATCGATATATCAGCCACTGCGCAAGTTCAAGAGACTTTGTGTCGTGGCAGACTCTCTTACAACAACAAAATTTCCATAAAAACTTTTTTCTTGGATTCATTTGTTCATTGTTTCCTCACAAGTGAGAGAAAAGTACTATTCAAGTGTATGCCGAAATGGCAACTAGCATCTTCCTTTATGCGTATAACTGCCGTACAGCGGGTTGCATATACTGGTAGTTTTTAACTGTTAACATTCCTAATTCCTGAACGCATTCAAATCCATACCTATCCCCTTTCATCCGTCACACCTATAACGAAATATGTCAAGATGACACATTGACACTTCCGAAAACTTCACTTTTTCCACAGATATGTCCAGATTGGCAACTAGCGTGGCCCCCTCAGTCCCTCTCGCTCCAGCAGATTTTCTTACTTGTGAAATGTCATTCCTTCTACACTTCACGTTGTTTGCCAAATACTCACGTACAAATACATTATTTTGGCAAACAAAAAAAATGGCCACGGTGATAAGGACAAAACATAATAATTTTGTCAGCTTAAATGCATTTAGCTATCTCGCTCTAACAGTAAGTGTCACAATAGGGCTACCTCTAATAGTCCTAGTTCTGAGACTTTTTCACTTTAAACGAGACGCGAGCGCGAAAGGGTACTTACAGCCAAGGGTCGATTGAGCTGGTGTATCGCTCTCCCCTCGAGCCGAAAATAAATCAAGAAAAGAAAATCAGCTACCCGAACAATCACATAACATAGCAATAGTAGAGAAACTACGAGGAGGTGCGACAAAGAACATTTGGACGCATCAAGAACCGAGCGCCCGTTATTTTGAACCAGGTGACAATTCACTTCCATCTCCTTATTTTCCTCTATTTCCAACATATACTGTTAGTTAACAATAGACTACCTGCACAGCGGGGTCGTTGTCAAAAACGTCAATCAGCTCGTCCGCGTTCCGCAGCAGCCACTCCAGCACCGGTGGCTCCACCCAGCGGGAGCCGATCATCGCAGCATACAGCTTGATCACATCGCGCAGCGGAAAGATTGTTCTGCAATTCGTGTTACAAGTAAGCATATTACAAAATTGAAACCGATATCCTCGCTTAAAAAAAAAAATGTTTTTAATTCGACCATCGAGGATCATATTAGTGTTAGTAATTACACGAAACTTAAACCTATTTGTTAGTAAAAAATCTATAACTATTTAAATTAGGACAGGATCGATTTGCCAGAACGTGAATCATACAACAGTGATTCAAGTACTACATGATGTACTTAAGTGGGCTCAGTTCGGTGCTTTCTCCATACAAACGTAGGAGGGTAATTATTACATTATTTGATATTGTATGCTCAAAACTAAGTATTATATCGGTTTGTCTTGCCATTACCTAGGTATATTGATATATTAAACATTGGAAAAAATATTGATTTTAAACTTTCCTACTTTAACACTAAAATTATGACAACTTTGGGCATAAATAAATAAGATTAGGGGTATGAAAATTCTAAAACAATTTAACATTAGACATAGTTTATGTATTCATTAGTTGAAATATCTTTATTTTGCAAACACACATTTAGTATTTTTTTCTCAAAAATACTTTTTCTAAACCCTTGATTTCAGTTAAAATCATCGTGCCTCTCACCTTTCTCATACAATGTCAAGTGAAAAGCAAACAGGTTAGGTCGAGCGTACTGCGTCACCTTAAGTTCTAATATCACCTATTTTTACACCCGTACAAGAATTTGAAAAATTCATGAAATCAGGGATTACGCCTTGCTTCTACGTTTTCTGGTAAATGCCTCAGAAAAATACATAGAAAAAATATACGTGTTGCCATATTTACCTCATTTTATCGCGTATCAGGTGTCAAAAGTTGAATACTTGGTCTCAAACTAATTTATTACGCGATATTGACTCTTAAAGCTATGGCATTAATGTTCTTACGTGAACAAAGAGTAAGTACAACTAGTATAATCATATAAAAAGTCATAGAAAGAGACCCAGCGTGTCCCCAACGCTGGGAGGAATGTTTGTTTGGATCATGAAGGCTTTGGGAAATAACAGGTAATACAGAAAAATCTTACGTCAAAGTACAGATCGCGCGGCGAGAGTTTGGCTTTGACCTTCGGGTGGAGGGGATTACTGCGCATGGGTACTGTCACGCACACAATACTTTTCCTTTTTTATGTACCAGGTTGGATATTTGAGTGGGTCAAAATTCATGTACAGTGGTAATAATGCTAGAAAATAATACGAAACAGATAAACTTCTTCATTTATTAAAACTATTGATAGTTATTTTACTTATATAAAATGTTTATTTCCTTTTAAAGTTTACAGAGACAGCGATGAAAATTCTAAATAATTGTTTTTTAATAAAATTATTTATTCCAAGATACATGTAAAATTGGTACATACAAACAAAAGAAAACTTAAAATAATTATTAAATACAAAAGTTAACATTAAAAAAAGTCTTAGCAGCAGTGCTATTCAGATTCTTATATAATAAACAATTAACGAAAATAGCAATTCACTTGTGAACGTGATTGTACAAACAGAGGCAGGGAACGACTGGAGCAGTGGAGCGCCAATCAGAGCACCGCGTGCGCCTACACACCCGCCCCGCACCCCACTAATTGCCCGTTGATACCCAATTTCTGATTTCTGCGCAATAACGGTCAAAGCCAAACTCTCGCCGCGCGTACTGTATAGTCTAATTATTTTTTTATTCAGAATAGTACCTACCTATTTCTAAAATCTCATTGACATTTCTAGGTGTCTTTTTAGTCTCTGGGATTAAATAATAGACTTTAAATACATTTTCCTAACCTTGCGTAGGTAGTGAACAATCGATGAGAACTAATTTTTTCCGTTCTACTTGTCAACGGGAGTGTGGTAGTGGATAGGATCGCCAACAGGCCCATGGGAAACAACATCAAAGCATCCTTGAGCAGCTTATCAGCTAGCTTTAAATCCTCTGTAAAAGCACATAAACATGCATTAATAAATAATAATTATTTAATATAATTTATTTATTTAATAACTCAGTACAGTTCATTTCTCTGGAATCCTGACCCCTAAACTAGGAAATCCCGTGTCTTAGGGGCCAGTGCCTTCCCAAACAGAATATGAATAGTTAATAAGTTACAGTTATGTATTAAAACTTTTCCGAATTATGTGTTCTTAATTAAATATCACTTGCTTTAACGGTGAAGGAAAACATCGTGAGGAAACCTGCATGCCTGCAGCCTGAGAGTTCTCCATAATGTTCTCAAAGGTGTGTGAAGTCTATCAATCCGCACATGGCCAGCGTGGTAGACTATGGCGAAAACCCTTCTCACTCTGAGAGGAGACCCGCGCTCTGTAATGAGCCGGCGATGGGTTGATCATGATGATGACACTGGGAATTCTTATTCCCACGGGGTTTTAAAACACTTCCTGCTGCTGACGAAGCCTAGCAATTAGATCGAATTTAATAGCAATTAAATAGAATTGAAATTATAATATATCAAGTAACATACAATTTAATTTTAAACTGAAACATTCCATGCCGCATGTGCCCTATACTTCTATACTAAAATCATAAAGATTTGTTTGGTTGTTCGTAATCAATGAACTCTGAAACTACTAAACCGATTTTTAAAAAAATTTCACCATTAGAAACCTACTTTATCTAGAAGTAACAGGCTATAAATTAAATTAATATATCACCAAGACACATAGTTTTTTCACTGTATTAAACAAACAATCAAACAAATGAGTAATATACATATATTATCCACCGCATACATAATATATAGACTATAGTGCTGGCTTACACTTTAAGACTAACCTTTTTTATTGTTTAACACATGGAAATGTGCCAAAGCATAGGAGTACTTCATATTAAACAGGTATTTTGCATCTCTATTTACTTCCCAATAGTCAATGGCTTCGATTAACCACGCGTATTCACGAGCTCTTATAGCAAATGTATCGATTATGAAAATCACTCCCAAAGGGTCCGAAGGGTCCAGGTTCATTAGCATCTTGGCCAACTCTAGAGCAGTTCTGTGGCAGGCTTTGTTGCTCAACAAGTAACTATATAGCAATATAGCTATGTGAAAAGCTCGGTTCTCCACATATGTATACTCTAACCGAGCATTCAGCTGAAAATATGAAATATATTTTACATCTATACTAGTATTATAAATGCGAAAGTGTGTCTGTCGGGCTGTCTTTCACGGCCCATCCGTTCAATCAATTTTGACGAAATTTGGTACAGAGATAGCTCGCATACCGGGGAAGGACATAGGCTACTTTTTATCCCGGAAAACGTAAGAGTGCCCACGGGATTTTAAAAAACCTAAATCCACGCGGACGAAGTCGCGGGCATCATCTAGTATTAGATATAATCAAATGTGTTTTCAAGCAATCTACTTACTTAAGAATACTGATAAACAGGATGTTATTTTGGGAGCGCGGCGGTTGTGAGGCGACTTATTTAAACTATTAACTGTGTCTTAGGTCTGAGCAAATTCAAATTCCGCTCTATAAATCTCAGCATTAGAGTGAGAGGAATTGGTCTCAAGAATTATTGCATCAAAGAAAACAAAAATTGTAACGATTTTTGTTTAAATCTCATACATAGGTCAGGAATTGAAGTGGCAATTTTTCTATTAGCAAAGATTCAAACAAATTTCCGCGCTCACACCGCTTGTAACATATTATTTAGAGAGCAGTTTACAATCAAATGGGGGCCAGCAGAATATTTAGATGTACAATGTACATATTTTACTTACATTTGTTATGTTGAATAATGGATGTGCAGTAAATTGTAGATAGCCAATCAAATTCTCTAGGAGCGAATTCGCGTTGGAGTATTCTTCTGCTCGGCAGTATAGCCTGAAAAGCTGAGCACAAATAGTAAACTTAAACTCAGTATCCACCAAAGCGAAGGAAGATGTGTTTAAACTTTAAAGCGTTCTACTCACAACACAGCAGCAGAACCGATTTAGGAGGCAGCTAGATTGAAGCAATCTAGGGTGGTCCCTACACACAGGTCAGCCTCTCAGTGCGTGCGCGGACTTCACGTTCATCGTTCGACGCCATTTGATTTTTTTTAATCATTCGACGACTGTCGCGAGCTAACTGACAATAGAAATCAGGCCGACGACCCTATACACGTGTAGGGCGACAGAGGGCGGTTGCCACAATCTAAGAGATATCGGATGCATCTATCTGCTCCAGCTGGTCAATCTAGGACCTAGTCCTAGGTAATCTAGGATCCTCCCCACTTTTTCACCCTAAATCGCCCTTGCCGCAGTGTTGTGAGTAGCGCGCTTAACGGACCAATCAGATTATTGATAGATGTCGTGAAAAAATTATCACATCATCTATCAAATTAAATGATAGGTATGTAAAAAGATAGAGCTAACTTGTTATTTATTGTCTTTATTGTGTACGGTGTACCTTAATGTTCCAAAAATGACCTAAACGACCACCTTAGTCCTTTCGACTTATTATTTTGTGAGGTAAATTTTCACTGTAGGTACATTTTCGAAGGTCGCATCACCGATATGCTTAATGTTAATAGTGTTTGGAGTGCTGAATAATGTAAAAACTAAACTGATGTTAATGGTTTTAATTTACAAATTATTAAATTTTAATATAAGATACTAGAATTAATTAGATAAGGCTCGCTATAGGTTTTATTGTTAAACTTTCAAAAAAATAAGTGACACATTTTGATTTCATAATCGAGATTTAACGATATGAGCGGAAATAAATTTTATTATGTTACAAAATTGGACTGACCTCGAGCATTCCTTCTACGTGCATGTTGGCGAAGGATTGAAGTATAGGAACTCCCTGCGGATCATTCCTGAAAACAAATATGAAATTATACAAATGAAAATAAAGTTCCAAATGGAATTATTGTCTTTTTTAACCAGCTGCGGCAAAGTCAATAGAATTGTTATGATTTTAGCAGTCTATGTTAACAATATTTAATCCGGGTTTGTAACGGAATAAGATTAATGTCTTTTTGTAACTGGTTACAGTTCTTGCAATTCACGAAGGCGAGTGGCTCATGCTTGTGTTTAAGTCGTATCGGTATAAGTAAGGTACACTGAATGTGTGCGTTTGCGAGCGCTTGCTCGCAACTGATTGGTCCGACATGCACGCACACTTACGCAATGCCCGTGTATCCGACGTAACCACAAGTAAAGTCCACTCGCCTTCGTGAATTGCAAGAACTGTACTTATCAAACCATAATAGAAAAATAGCACATTAATATTAATCCTTAATCATAAGATTTGCACGCTTCTGCACAGTAGGTAAGGTTTATTTTTTAATAAAACTAGCTATTGCCCACGATTCTGTCTGCATGGATTTATTTATATCCGGGTCAAAAAGTATTCTTATTCCAACTCTAGCATGTAAGCCTTCTCAATGCCAAATATGGTCAAAATAAGTTCATAGTTAAAATATGGTCCTTAATAAAAATGATTTTAATTTTTTGTACAGGGACCCGTAATACCAAACGTTGATTTTGCTAACAAAACAACGCGCATCTCGCTCTTCCCCGTAAAAGCGGATTAAAATAGCATGGAGCTTCCAGAGAGACTTTTTAAACGTATAGGTAAAGCCATGGCTAATTCTAAACAAGTAGATACATTGAAAGCAAACAACAAACCCTTGTTCGATATGTGCTATCAGTTCCCTGTGGCGTCGCTGGTATTCTGTGTTGTGATTGTACACAAAATAAGTGATATCATCTCGAGTGGTAACAACTGCCATAGATAATCCTGAAAAAGATAAAGTCATATTAATTAATATGGTAAAGGAACGCATATTGTACAAAGAACACCTAAGCAATAATACAGTGCGACAAGGCTCTTTTGGCGCGTGGCGAAAATCGGAACTAGTGCCGCCATCTTGTGAAGTGTCACGCTGTTCCCTTATATGCGTATTATGAGTTTGATCTATTGTTCGTTTTAGACACTGCTATTATGTAAAAAAAAATTATGTCTGTACCTTTATATAAAAATTCAAAGTCCTGACTGACTGACTTATATATCAACGCACAGCCTAAACTGCTGGTCCTAGAGGCATGAAATTTGGAGGGTATGTTCTTTGTGAAGAGTAAGTATACACTAAGAAAGCATTTTTCGAAATTCCACCTCTAAGTGGGTTAAATGGGGGTTTGAAATTTATGTAGTCCACATGGGTGAAGTCGCGAGCATAAGCTAGTAAATTTATATAAATACACGTTTAGTTATACACACATACAGTTGTATAATAGGTATGTACACTTACCCATATTCTTGAAAGGATAAGTTTTTAAAGGAGTGATTGGGTTTCTAACTATATCTTTTGACTGCTGTTTCGGCTTTTTTCTGAAAAATAAATATGTTCATAAGTTACAGGTACTAGTTAAGTTAATTCGGGATTATAAAAGCATATTTAAAAAAAAAATTGTGTTACTTTCCAGAAATCCAGGATATACAAGCAACCACAAACTTAATTCGCCATAATCCGCCAAAAAATTTTCTGGTGGGAGGCTTCGACCGTGGCTAGTTACCACCCTTCCGACAAAGCCGTGCCGCCAAGCGAATTAGCGTTACGGTACGCTACCTTATATCTGAATAAATAAATAAAAATACATAAACCAAATTAGGCGTGTGTACCATTATTTAAGTAACTGTTTATTGATTTTATACTAGCTACCCCGGCGAACTTCGTACCGCCTAACAGTCGATTCTTTTTCAGACATTTTTTCTCTATGTAAGAACCATCCTCGTACTTCAAGGAATATTATAATAAAAGAATTAGCAAAATCGGTTCTGCTGTATCCGAGATTTGCAATCAGCAACACATTTAGTGATTCAATTTCATATATAGATTTTTAGTTTTTTTTAGTTGCGAGCACGGGTGCGCCGGTACCCCGACTGCCATCTCAAGCTGTCGCGGTTTTCGGTATTTGGCATTATGTGTACAGGTTTACGTCTTTTGGCATTTTGCATTTGTGGCGTTGTACTTGTAACGCTTTTCTGCCTGCGCGGGCTCATTATTACCATATCTAAGTCAACATACCGATTGCCATCAGCGTCGTCAGGACCGAAGAGCCTGTTTAGTTCATTAGAGACATTTAGGTGCATCTTTCTCACTGAAAATATACTTTGTTTGGGTTTTTTCTCTGCTACTGTTTCTACTTTGGGGGATGGTTCTCCCAGCATATCATTTACTTCTTGAACTAGTTGATCAATGTCATCTGCCTGTTAAATAATAAATAAAATAAGTTAAAACTTCAAATTCAAATATTTATACATATTGAGTCACAAATTTTTAAAAAAATAAGTACCCATTTTTCCTGTTTATTTATTCATAGCACCACTTATCCATACTAATATTATAAATGCGAAAGTGTGTCTGTCTGTCTGCTAGCTTTTCCCGGCCCAACGGTTCAACCGATTTTGATGAAATTTGGTACAGAGGTAGCTTACATCTCGGGGAAGGACATAGGCTACTTTTTATCCCGGAAAATCAAAGTTCCCACGGGATTTTTAAAAAACCTAAATCCACGCGGACAAAGTCACGGGCATCCTTTAGTTAAAAATACATATGCAGACAAAGTAGTTTTTGTCTATCACATACTGTTTTTAGGTACGAACTTTCCAGTATACATATAGTCTATGAAATGAACCAGAGAAAAGGTTTTTCAGAGCTCTTTTTTTAAATTAGATTATTAGCTCTGGGTTCTAGTTACAATTATTGGTGCAATTATTATTGGACTGCAATCAATTGTTTTAATACTTACTTTAGCAGATGTGGATTTATTTGTTTTCAATTTATTTTTCTTCTTTGCCTTTTTCTTTTCCTTGTTTGTTTCCTTTAAATCACTTGGTGCTGCCTCCAATGTTTCACTGTCTTCACTTCTTGTTGCCTCGTACGTTTCACAGTCTTCAAGTGCTGATTGGGATGACTGTACCTCAAGCTGTTTAAATAAAATGCAATCAATACATTACTTTGTTTGCTTTTCTATTTTAGTATGTAGTACTTAAGAAAATTGTTCACTTACCTCTGCATAAGCGTTCAGTTTTTTGTTAACATATGAACAATGAGGTTCCTCTTCCTCCGAAGAGCTGTGCACAGGGCCTATCTGAGGCGGCCCAAGCACCTTTTTCATTTGTCTTCTAGACATGACTTTATCAGTACCTGTATACAAAATTAAAGCTTGAATGTAGTACATCTTTCATCATTATCATCATCAACCCATTACCGGCTCACTACTGGACACGGGTCTCCTCTCAGAATCAGGAAGATTCCAATCTGGCCAAGTGCAAATTGCCAGACTTGACACACCTTTGAGAACATTATGTAGAATTCTCAGGCATACAAGGTTTCCTCACAATGTTTTCCTTCACTGTTAAAGCAAGTGATATTTAATTGCTTAAAATGCACAAACTCTAAAAAGTTGGTGCTGTGTGCCCTGAACCAAACCCTAGACCCCCGAATAGCATGAGGACATCTTAACCACTAGACTACCACCGCTTTACACCACAAATTATACACCTATGATATACACAATTTTTAAAGCTTAGGATTAATATCCACTTAAGCAGTGGAGCCGAGATGTGTTCAGTTGGATCAGATTTTTGAGAGTTATAATTATTTTCATGTCATATTAGAATCTTATTGGTCTGCCAAGCACCTCTCCACCCATAACCATTTAAGTGAATACTGGCCCTTATTGTGGTGTTTAGTTGTTCAAAAAACTTGGTAGGTAGGTAGCTATTTTATTATCACCTTTCTTTAATTATTGCAAATGACATGGAATACAGTTCTAAATATACAGTGAACATGGAAACCTACAAAATGGCAATTTAGAAAGAAAATTTGATACCAAAACTATTTATGGTATCTAATTCTATTTCAACTTATTCAATATTTTGCAGCGGTGGTATTAATCATTTGTCTATTAGACTTTAATCAGAAGAAACAACAAAAATCAAAGATTTTTATGAAACAATCTCATTTCTCAAAGTAATAGCTATTTGTTAACCTCAACTCATGTCAAACTAAACTAAAAAGTACTGAGAACTAATAATGGGCAGCTATCTGTGCTTACTAGTTTGATTGCAGCGGATCGCGTCTGTATTCTGGGAGGGTGTTTGTTGCCTAAAACAAAGCAAAGGCGAGCATATGTACAATAGCATTGTAGATAACGTGGCGAGGAAGGCGCTCAAGGCAGTATCACAGCAGTACATTTGTCCATCTACCCTCGTAGGTGGACAAATTCTACTCGTTACATCGGTTTTTCGAAAATTGCTAAAGTCCCACAATGATTTTATACAAAGATTTCGCAAAAAAATATTTACTTACGGTAAAGTGTTATACCACGTAACTCCAACTGGAACTGGATCTGATCTGAATTCTGAATGTGATCTGAAATTCAGATAATTCTGAATTAAAAATAAGGTACCTATAGGCTGTCACCGACCAGTAAAAAGAGACATAAATAACAAAATCAAAATATTAATCTATGGTCCTCTGTTTTTTTAACAGGTTGTACGGCTCTGGGTTCTAGTCTTTTTGAGCATGGTTCTCAGTTTTTTTTAGTTCGTACCAAAGAGTATAATATAATCGCTACGTTTTGAGAAACCAATAAAAGTGAATATATCATAGCTCTTCTGCAGCACTGTACGAGTTACAACTGAGCTTTTACAGTGCGACAAGGCTATCTTGGCGCGTAGTGAAAATTGTAACTAACGTTGCCGTCAAGTGTCCCCTTTGTACTGTCTTGTTTAAATATTTCAAGCCTTTGCTTTGTACCAAGCTTTGTACGGCCTTTGTTCTCCAACAGCGCCCCCCTGTCAATATCATTCAAGTTCCAAAAGAGTCTTGTCGGACTGTACAACTTACAGTGCGACAAGGCTACCATGGCGCGTGGCGAAAATCGGAACTTACATTGCTGCCAAGTGTTTCCTTTGTTCTTGTACGTAGATAGAGTAATAAAGGTAGATACAGGAACGTTTGCTTTCTCATTCACACTAAAAAGAGAGCACAGATAAAGCTACTAATGTGATAAATAGAAACGCAGCTAACCTATTTCTTGTCCCTTATCGTGTAACTGGTTT
Source organism: Maniola hyperantus (assembly GCF_902806685.2). Taxonomy (NCBI): domain Eukaryota; kingdom Metazoa; phylum Arthropoda; class Insecta; order Lepidoptera; family Nymphalidae; genus Maniola; species Maniola hyperantus. The sequence goes on from NC_048564.1 coordinate 6,011,777, forward strand.
TTTTCAAGAATACATACAAGAAGTTGCAAAATCAAACTTTGAGAATTCGTGGCGTAATTGTATTTCTCATGAGTTATTTTACTTGTTTACACATAAAAAACGTTTAATACAAATTTTGTTGATCGGTTAATACAAATATTGACTACTAAACAATGGTAATAATAATTGTCGTGTTAAATTCATCGTTACGGCGTGCTATCGCTATCTCATACGCAGTTACACAGTATTTAAATCTACCAATTACTCTATCTACGGGCAAACCCCGCAAAACCATAGAATGATAGAAAACGTTATCGTTCGTCATGTTGCCGCACTTGTTTTTGTTGGACTAATCAGTGTTTCCATGTACACGATAATTACCGTAGATGCACCGTAATTCAGCCCTAATCTACCGTCAAGGTAATATGGCCATTACCTTGACCGTGTCACCGTAATACAAAATCACGTTAAAAATTCATAATATACTGCGTAATAGTAGTATTTCGTCCTTATTCAAGCAATTAGGAAGGAGTAAAATGTAAAACTAATGAGATTTAACAAAATATTAATATGAATAAATCCGTATATGAAAAAGATATTGCTATGCTAGGAGAGTCAGATTCAGAATAATATTAATAGCTGATTAAAAAGCAAATTCGTGACGTTTTTTCTTTTAAAAATGACACGGTAATTTACACGGTATTCTTTTAGCTAATCCACCGTAATTTAATCTAGAAACACCGTAATTTTAACCCTTGAACACGGTAATTCTCAATTTACATATGGAAACACTGGGACTAATGGAAAAATCGAGTAATACCTAGGTACCTACCTATTTAACCAAGGAAGTGGAACATAATATTTACCTACTCGATTTAAATTGAAAAAAATCACACAATAAAGTGCGGCGCGGGCATTGGCAATTTTTTAATCTTAATAGTATAGTGTAAAAAGTGCCACAAAGATATGGATAGGTAAGTTAAAAACAGTTTTTAAATAATAGATTGTAGATGCGTAAAGTTTATCTACCGAAATGCGTCAGCGGCGGCCGTTAGTACAATGTACATATTAAAATAATATTACCATATTTTAGATATAATACTACGTTAGACAAGTGTAAATCTTTTCTAAAATACCTATTGCATAGATTATTGATTTTTAGATATTTTTAGATAAATAATTATTGGTCTCGCTAGGCTCTACACCTATTGTAATAAAAATCATGCCACATAGGACACTTAAAAAGTCCGCTGCAAACTCCAAAGGGTAAAAACGGAACCTAACGTTAGGCAGTAGGCACCCCACTAACAAAAGATTTTTGGAAGGAAATAGGGGATGGAAGTTTGTATGAAAGTCAGTTATTTTTAAAGTTACATCGACGAAAATTGAGATTTAGGCTTTCGGTTAAAAATGAAAAATACTTAGGTATATTTTTCACGATTTTTGAATATTCTAATCCCAAGGGGGTTATGGGGATGAAAGTTTGTATGAAAGTGTCTTTTTCAAGTTATTTTCATAAAAATTGGTATATAGGTTGCCAGTCACAAATGAAGAAATATGTGTTTCAGGATTTTTGCAAATTCCACCCCCACGCTGTTTTTCTAAATTCACACGAGCGAAGGCCGGCTATTTCGGCTAGCTCGATTTGTAACAATCTTTTCTGTCTGGTATTGAGTCTTAATCGACGCTGGCTTTTACCTTTGCACTTTGTGGGTTATTTGCTATGGTTATTTACGATAACGTGCACGTTCGCTTGGCATTAACGTTCACTTGTGGTACGCATGCGCGCGGCCTTTGCTTGCAGTGAGGCTCGAAAGACCGCATTTCCAGACCAATGCCACACCGGCGAAGCACTTGGTATTGCTTGTAAGTCACTCATCAGTTATATCTGACCTTACACCCATATTCACAATTAATACATATAAATAGAAAAATGCAGACACGTTGGCTGACTCAACCCTTGGTAGGTCCAAGTGTTCGATCCGCCTTCGCAGAGATACTCATATGCTTTCTCTTTTATAGCTGTGGTAGCCTAGTGGTTAGGACGTCCGCCTTCCAATCGGAGGTCGGGAGTTCGATCCCGGGCACGCACCTCTAACTTTGCGGAGTTATTAAGTAATTAAAATATCACTTGCTTTAACGGTGAAGGTAAACATCGTGAGGAAACCTGCATGCCTGAGAGTTCTCCATAATGTTCTCAAAGGTGTGTGAAGTCTGCCAATCTGCACTTGGCCAGCGTGGTAGACTATGGCCAAAACCCTTCTCACTCTGAGAGGAGACCTGTGCTCTGTAGTGAGCCGGTGATGGGTTGATCATGATGATATTCAATCCTACCTACTACTCCTCCTGTGGTTTGAGTTTCTTAGTGACACTCAGGGCCGCTCCTGACAAAATGCCTCACCATAACCTCACCTCCTTCTATTCTAAATCCCCTCTGTTGAATTTGTTCAGCTATTTAATTCCTTACCGATTCAAATTAGGTGTGCTCAACCCCTTGCATTATTTAAAAAGCTCGTCAAAACATCCTTCTTTCCTGAATTTGATGATTAATCATCTCCTACTTTGAAGCCGCGGGTTTTTACTAGTCATTACTATATTGTGAATACAGGTGTAAAACCGCCAGTACATTTCAAGTTCATAGCAAGTTCTTATACAGGTATGACATCACATTTGCGTGCAAGTCACTTGCATTACAATATTGTCAGAGCTTGCATCTCATGCAAGATTTTAGTTGCAAGAGTAATTTGTTTGTACCAGAGTTTAAAAACCAATTTGCTGCATAACTTGCACGCAAGTGACAGCAGTGCGTTTTGCTTACAAATTCAAAGCATTTACGCATTACTAAAGCTACATGAAACTTATAACTTGCATGCAAAATACTTATACAATGGAAACGTTTCATTACTCAAGCTACATGCAACTTATGACTTGCATGCAAAATACTTGTACGATGGAAACGTTTTAATACTCAAGCTACAAGAAACTTATAACTTGCATGAAAGATATAGTAGATATGTGACACTACGAGATGGCAGTCAAGGTATGGGGCGGGGGACACCCCACACGCACCCCTGCACACAGTGCCCCTGCTATCCCGTAAGGGGTTAGCGCGCGGTCTGTGCGGGTGTGCGGGCGTCACCACACCAATTGCCATCTCGACCTGTCGCGTACTAAACATTGACCCCAAAACGTGTTACCAAAAACTGGCCACATTCACACATGTCGTCGCGCCGGTCTATGTCAACGTGTAAGCTTTCGCTAACCGACCTATACCATTATTTTGTTTGTAGACACTGTAAGCGTTATTGTGTCTTGATGGTACTTATACTAATGAATAGTTAATCATCTGTCATGCTTTCAGCCTCGATGCTGGATGTGAATAATAATGACGACCTCGATGTGGAGTTACTAGTTCAAAAGTTCTTGCTGCCACATACTCAAGAAAAAACAGGTACGAAAAGTTACGGCATTACAGAACGGGTTTCGAAGCTGAAACGGCAATGGGCATAGTTCGAAAAACTTATAGACATCGGGGTCCCACCTAAAAGCGTAGCGTTTGAGCGATGAGTTGCAGGGAGCAGCTGGATTCAGGCGCTAGACTATGGTGTGTGGCAGTCCCTACAAGAGACCTATGTCCAACACTGGATGTCTATTGGTTGCTTATGATTATGATGATGATGACAGGGTCTTGCTTGAAAGTATGTAAAAAGCATTTTTTAAACGCGGGAAATCTCGTTGTATTTTTTTCTTAAAATACTGCTATTTGCAGATAATGGGACGTCAGGTATCAATGGATCCTCGTCGTGTGACTGGTACTCGATGCCCAGCTTGCCTGTGCTGGGGGAGGATGTGCTCGAGATTATCAGCGAGGATACAGTAAGTTATTAAGCTTTGCACACATAACCATCAAGTTATTTGCAGATAACGGGACGTCAGGTATCAATGGTTCTTCGTTGTGTGACACGGTGGACATGATGCGATGTCTGGCTTCCCTGACATGCTGGGGCATGCGCTCGTGATTATCAACGAGGATACAGTAAGTTATGAAACTTTGCACACATAACCATCAAGTTATTTGCAGATAATGGGACGTCAGGTATCAATGGTTCCTCGTTGTGTGATACGGTGGACATGATGCGATGTCCGGCTTCCCTGACATGCTGGGGCATGCGCTCGTGATTATCAACGAGGATACAGTAAGTTACGAAACTTTGCACACATAACCATCAAGTTATTTGCAGATAATGGGACGTCAGGTATCAATGGTTCCTCGTCGTGTGACACGGTAGACACCGTGTCCGGCTTCCCTGAGATGCTGAAGGATGCGCATGAGATTATCAGCGAGGATGCAGTAAGTTATTAAGCTTTGCACACATAACCATCAAGGTATTTATCCATTTTACACCTCAGCACTTTATTTATTTTAAATTAAAATAGCGAGAAAACGGGCAGGTGGGTTACTTGATTTTAAGTGTAAAAAATATAAAAAGCTTTATTTCAGGAGGGCTCTCATAAATGCTTACTTTCAATAACATCACCAGTCATTTTCCTTATCGTATTTGTTTTGGCAATATTCTTTGAACGGGTATTGCTCCAAAACGCTACTGCATTTTTGATTAACCTTTATGTTTTTATTTCTTGTTTATTTGAAAGTAATCAACAGCGTAATTACATAATTATTATTTAAATCTAAATTTAGTTTTAACAGAAGGCCACAAGAGATTACTTAAAATGAAAACTATTTTAACAGAATAGATTTAGAATAAATGTATATACAATAATAAAATTACAAGTGGGTGTGTATGCATGTGTGTGTGTGTGTGTGTGTGCTTGTGTGTGGGTGTGTGTGGTGTGTGCGTGGGTGTAAGTGGGAGTTGTGTGATTGCATGCATATTTAGATGTTAGCTATTTTTTTTTGCGATGATGTTTTCTTATTTCCTTTTTAGATAACTAACATAATATCAAACTTATACTTACTCTTTACATAATTAACAATTCAACTTTTTATTTGGGCTCCATACATGCATTTTTTAAACTGATATTTCTACATAACGCAACCGAGTTTTTGGTAAATTTTTACACAATTCGCATGTGTAGAGCCTTAATATCTCAACCGGTAAAGGAGTGGACTGAAAAACCGAAAGGTCGACGGTTCAAACCCCGCCCGTTGCACTATTGTCGTACCTACTCCTAGCACAAGCCTGACGCTTAGTTGGAGAGGAAAGGGGAATATTAGTCATTTAACATGGCTTAATATTCTTTAAAAAAAAATTGCTTCAAAACGCAACCAAATTTTTAGTCAACCTTCACACTTAACATGTACTTACTCTTTACACAATACAGAACACAAAACAGTCGCGTCCATTCAACTTTTTATTTGGGCTTCATATAAGGATATTTCTGAACCGACATTTTTCCTTAACGCAACTGAGTTTTTTAGTAAAAAAAATTTACACGATTTAGACGATGTGTAGAGCTAGAGCTTACTTGCAATGCCATCTATAAACTTATCATTTTTATTTAGTAACATTTTTTGAACCAACACTGCTCCAAAACGCAACCTTAAAGCAATAAATACTTATGGCGACAACTCAGCGCAGGCAGAGTCAGATATTTGGCTTCAGAGAGTTGTCCTCTATCCTGTGAACCCACAAAAGCCATATCCGTGATGGTTACTAAATTTGTTGTGACACGCCGCCGGTCAACATAATTAAACTGTACTTGTATCATTTATCATGTAATTTTAGCATGTATTAGAAATAAAAATGGTAAGTTTAACTCACAGGGTTTTCTTGAATTACTTCAAAACTATAATAATATTTACCAAAATGCCATAGTGAAAGTGAAGGTTTTGTCTATTCTTAGTTGTTCTTAGCGGTTTAATCTATTTTTGTTCTCCTGTAAAGTGTTGATTTTTACTAGTGTCACTTGTCACAGGAGACACAGAATGATTCCTCGGCGCGTGATACGGTGGACACAACGTCAGGCATCCCTGAGATGCTAGAAGATGCGCACGAGATTATCAGCGAGGATACAGTAAGTTATTAAGCTTTGCACACAACCATCAAGGTATTTATCCATTTTACACCTTAGCACCTTTTTATTCTAAATAAAAATAGCAAAAAAAACGAGCAGGTGGGTTACCTGATGTTAAATGATTACCGCTGCCCATGAACTTTTGGAGCACCAGACGGACCGCCAATGCGTTGCCGGCTTCGCCGCACAAAGCATTTAGACAACTCGTAAAAAGCGAAAAGAATATGAAAGCGGGTAGTTCGGTACTGCCCATAACAGTTCAAACTTCATCTCTCGCAGCACTGCAGTCCCGTCGTGACCACGACTCATGCAACTGGGCCAAAATATCGAACAATCTAAATCATCAAATCAGTCATTCATCAACGTTAAACCACGAAATAAGCTTTAAATCAGCGATCGCTTGCTCCCTGGGAAAGACAAGCTACTATTTGTCCCGGAAAATCAAAAGAGTTCACGCATGTCGCGAGCGTCATCTAGTCCATTCTTCCATACTTCCATACTAATATTATAAATGCGAAAGTGTGCCTGCCTGTCCGTCTGTCTGACTGTTAGCTTTCCACGGCTCATCCGTTTTAACAGATTTTGATGAAATTTGGTACAGATATACTTACTTACTACTTTATATTCCGGAAAATTAAAGAGTTCCCAGGGGATTTTTAAAAACCGAAACTCTCGCGAACGAAGTTGCAGGCATCACCTAGTTTCATATAAATCATTCAGAATTACTCATCATCATCATGATCAACTCATCGCCGACTCACTACAGAGCACGGGTTTCTCAGAGTGAGACGGGTTCTTTTTAGCCGACCACGATAGTCGACCACGCTGGTCAAGTGCGGATTGGCGGACTTCACACATCTTTGAGAACATTACATGCAGGTTTCCGCACGATGTTTTCCTTCACCGTTAAAGCAAGTGATATTTAATTAGTAAAACGCACGTTAGAGGTGCGTGCCCGGGATCGAACTTCCTACCTCCGATTAGGAGGCGGATGTCCTAACCACTAGGCTTCAGAATTAGTAACATAGTTAAGATAAAGTATTTCTTCATTCAAAGGACTTCATGAAGAGTATGGGTATTAGCGGGGCAGTCCAATGCATGTATTGCGGTTGGGCAGGCTCAATAGTCTTGCTAGAAAGCCACATTCGCAAGGTTAGTATTTTATTTTCTTTCTTTCTGATAGGTTGCATGCGCATGAAAATTAAAGCGTACCCATGGGATTTTTCAATCATTCAATTAGTCTGTTTGCGTCAAATGCTAAACGACACCATCATCATGATCGCTTGCTAGTCCGTTGGGCTATGCTATTCTGTTCACTTTGGTTAGATTTGACAGATTGGACAGATTGTGTCCTTCAGAGAGACACCCAACCCGTGCCCGCTTCGTAGCACACTGAGCGACTTTGAACTTGCGGAAGAGGCTAATAGGGTATTTAACACCGAGAGAAAAAAAATATATATGACCAAGGTAGTATTGATAATAAGCAATCGAAAAATGTTAATTTCAGTTAATAAAATTATATAATGAATTATTTTGGAAATTTATCTGTTCTAAAAATATTTGAAACGCACGAAGCTGTAGCCGCAGCTAAAGTTTTCGCAAGGAAATTTGAAATACAAAATTTAAATGCATTTTATTGCACCCATCGATTGAATAATTTTTTTGTGAATTTTTTGGTGGTTTGTGAATTTTTTGGTAGTTTGGTGGTGGATCCTTATTTGGACCTTAGGATCAAATAAAAACACTTTTCAAAAAACCGGCCAAGTGCGTTGACGTCTGATAGCAGACTTTCGGGGAAAAATCTGAAAACTGAAATTTGTGGTTACATTACACAAAAAAAATTAAATTGTGGTCCTGAACTAATTAGTATTTTCAATATTCGAAGTAAGATAACTATATCAAGTGAGGTCTTCACTTGTGCATTCTAAAACAGATTTTTATTTATTTTTATCGTAGTTTATGGCATCATAGTTTTTGAATTATTGTGCAAAATGTCGAAAAATACGACTGTTGTACGGAACCCTCGTCGCGCGAGCCTGACTCGCACTTGGCCGGTTTTTTACTGTAGCAGATGTTGGTATTTCTTGCACTTACATAGAGTGATAGATAGCATTATCGATAATAATTACTGAAGATTCTTCTAAGATGTTTAAAAAATTAATAAACCATTCCTCGTAAGTTTCGCCATCCATTTCAGTATGATAGTCAGCATCCTTAGACTTTACGGCCTTGAATATCAATTTTGCCTCTGGTACAACCAGTCATTGCAGAACCAGCGTGATAAACAATCAGTCTCTGTTCTTTTCCCACTGGTTGAAAACCACCCACATCATTTTCTTCAAGCCTCATACGTTTTCTGGAATGGTTTTGATTTACCCATGTCTCGACGGGGTAAAATCGTGGTGGTTGGTCTTTTGTTTTCTTCAAGGCATCTAATTTTCTTAAAAAATCCATTCTAGCACAAACAATATTACTTCTTTCCATTAAATATTTCCGCCCTTCCGCATTTTTCTTAAATTTATATCCAATATATTTTAATATTTTCCTCATGAAAGTTTTCCCGCATTTAAAATCGGGCGTAAATTCAGAGTATTTAGCACAGATTTTAGCCACACTTGGATACTCGCCGTTATCATACATAGTTTACTATGTATGATAACGGCGAGTATAGTAAGTCTTAGCACACTTATATCTAAATTATCAATATTGGTACTTGGTTTTTTAACCTTCCCTTGGATTTCCTGGGCTGCCGGATTGCGATATTTCCATTTTTATTCGACCCACGTTATAGAATACATTTTCCATTATGTACAACTGTCCAGATGGAAGTAAGAAATAGAAGTAAAACTCAAGTACAGAGGTCCTTATCTTGTTAGATACCTTCCTAAACATAAAGAACAACAAACGACAAAAAATTCATTAAGTAGGCTAGGTAGCTTTGGCCGCCGCGATATGGTGGACTTAGGTAGCGAGTGGCGCACTGGTGGCACATCCCTACTGTTATTGACGTTTATGGCCCGACGACTCAGTTGATAGAGCGCGCACTATGGCAGTTAACGCATAAAGGCTGATAGATTGGATTGAAACTGACTTCCAAAGGGGAAAGTTTCTCAATATGGCACGTATGTCTTTAAACCTAAATTCAGGCGACAAATTCACGATCATCGTTTAGTAATGTATCTATATTTGTTTCCAGAATCACACATTCTGCATACATAAAGTAGATACGAACGTGTGGGTTCTTACCTACACGCTCCAGAGTCTACTACTACAGCTTAATGTCTGGCTCCACAAAGTAATAGAGTTTGACTCTACACTATACATGATCAGCGTCAAGTACGTGCATGTTAGCTGCTTTAGGGTGAGGTTTTTGGTAAGTAAATCACTCCGACTTAGTACATAAGCAGTACAAGAATGTGGCGGTCTCCGCATACCGACAGATTAGATGGCGTCACAAGTGCTCGTATCTTCAATCGCTCACTATAGAGTAAACTCGATCTGTCCAATTGTTTTTTCGAGCAGTAGGGCTAGAAGCTCGCCATATTCCATAGTCCATACTTATATTATAAATGTGAAAGTGTGTCTGTCTGTCTGCTAGCTTTTCACTGCTCATCCGCTTAACCAATTATGATAAAATTTGGTACAGAGCTAGCTTATATTCCGTAGACCGGCATGGGCATATAAGCTACTGTTTGTCCCGGAAAATCAAAGTTCACACATATAAAGCTGCGCAGTCATCATCCTTTTGGTACAGATATTATGGCTTGTATCCTGGAGAAAGACGTAAGCTACTTTTTATCTGAAAAAATCAGAGTTCCCACGAGATTTTTAAAAACTTAAATCCACGCAGACAAAATCGATCAGATAGTTAGTTATATGTATAGGTAGTTCTACGATAAGAGGTAATGTGTACGGCAATTGTTATAAATATACGTCTATTTTTATTATACGTCTTGTCATTTTATGTAATAAATCACAGTATTTTATGAATAGCCTTATAATTAAATGCCAAATTAAATAATATTTTCCTGAAATTCCATATTAAAATGTGAAAATGTCTCTACCCTGGCCTGTCCCCTTGACGTTATATAGTTAACATGCAGACAGTATATTATGCCTTCTTTGTCGCATTTGTCAAAATAAGGTATATTTAGCACATATTTAAAAAGGTATACGTAAGTGTTATAAAGCTAAAATACAAAAAATGTATATTTTCAATAATTTTCGAACTTCACTTTCGTCCCGCTTTTTTTACGTATTTACCCTGGTCAATTTCGGTACGTTAATACGAACTGAAATATTAGACGGCCATATTCACAATAGGGCTCATGGGTGCGTATCAACTTAAAATTAGTGATATTAAAAACACGAGCCGTTCGATCGCTGTCATTTGTTAGTTAGCACGACTCGACAGTGCGGTGCAGGGGTTTCGTAAGGTGACTGTGTCTCTCTTCTCCCCTGACAAGTTGTAAAAGATACAATTTACTTAATTCATTTGCATTCACTGCCTAAACAACAAAAATACTGTAACAGTTAAGATGCAATATATTATTTGCCCAAAATCAACTTATGTCAGTTTTTATTTTAATTTGTCATGAAAATGTTTGTCCCCTTCTGTCTTTCCGCTGGCAAAATAATAGCTAACTTCGGTTAACGTTCTCATAAATATTATGAATTTCATTTCATGATTATGGTAAAAACAAATAAAGGAAATTCTTAGATTTTTCTTTTAAACTTTTTTTTTACTTTTTTTAAAAATATATTTGTATTCGTAAAATAAGTCGTTGTTTGTTGAAGGTACGATGTCGTGTTAATTTGCTTATATTTTTTGTGACTGACACTAACGAAGCTCTAATTTCAAATATAATTTTAATGAATGGCTATAATACAAAAATAATACTGTAATAATATCATAAATTAAGGTAAAAGTGCAATTTTATTCTTTGTTTTATTACATTAAAGTCTCAAAAATATCTATTCTGATATTGATGTCTCTACTCTGCCCGATGTCTCTACCCTGGCCTTCTAAAAAGTAACTTAATATATTGTATAAAGTGTCCTTGCGTGAATGTGTACTTATACATATAAAAGGGACTAAAATCGTAATATACATGTTTAATCAAAAAACTTTTCCCCTGTGCCGTATCCTCTATGGACTCGAAACCTCTTATCGTAGAATCTCCCGTGTAAGTAAAACTATTCGCTTCATTTGTATTATTTTATTAAAGCAATAGAAGGATAATAAAGAATAGGAATTATGATGAAATTATGTTTTTATAGTTACTATCACCGGACCTACTGGAGCCGCAAGAAAAAATTTTTACGATTACGTTATTTAACAAACGCACCGGTCAGGCGTTCTCATGGTCCGGCCCAATAACCATCTTGCCTCCTATCTCTCCTGGCAATATTAAGGACTGCTTCAAAATTGATCTCGCTAAACTCGACCTCTTACATAATAATCCCCCCATTCAAGACATCTTCATTATATTCTTTGTCAGGCTTTCTATTTAAAAACTTTTCATTCGCGATAGTGTCTGATTTAGTAGATATAAACTTTTATACACTTTTTGTTATGTATGTATTTGTTGTATATATTTATTTGCTAATATCTACATGTTTAAAAATAGATGAGAGCTAGATTTACTCTCAAATCTATGAAAAAATAACAATTTTGTTTAACTACAACTGCATATATAGGTGTTCCTGAAAATATTACTCATATTTTGATAAATATTTATATGAGTAAGTAAATACTCATTTTTCACATTTGTATAAATTTATATAAAAATTAACTACCTACATACTTACTAAGTTCAACTAAATACCTTTAATAAAGTTCCTAATATATTATAGGTATTCCTGAAAATGATACTCATATTTTGATAAATATTTATACGAGTAATTAAATACTCATTTTTCACATTTGTATAAATTTATACAAAAATTAACTACCTACTTACTAAATTCAACTAAATACCTTTAATAAAGTTCCTATTATATTATAGGTATTCCTGAAAATGATACTCATATTTTTGTAAGTATTTATATAAGTTAATATTCATTTGTTACGTTTGTATAAGTACAGCCTACATAAAAGAAAATTACCTATGTAAAAGAACCCTTATAAGTTATAACTAGTGTGTTATTTGTTAAGATATTCAACTTATCAACACCTGCACGAAAAAACATTGAGTCTCAGTTTTAGGCGATTTCGATTACAATTAAGTTCTCAAATATTGTGGAATCTCAAAATCGGCATAAACTGAGATACTTACTCCAAAATAGACCTCAGCAAACTCGAGGTAGTACCAAATAGTGCCTATTTGAAATTGCTATACAGGGATCCAGTAGATAAATCCCAGAGGAATGTGGTAGATGGAAATCCATGTTCTAGTATTTGGTGTCAGGATTTCTATTTTAAAACAACTTTTCATTTGAATGTGCCATATTTAAAATATAAATATATAATGCATAAATTTTGAGAACTCTCTCGCCACATACCTATTTTGTTGTGTCATGTCATGTCAAAAGTTCACCTTCACCCTTAAATTAAGGACTCGTACTTTTAACATGACAGTTGTAGGGCAAATATGGCGAGTGAGTTCTCGAAATGTAGGCACTATATATATTTTATTTACTTTCGTTGCTTAAGTTCGAACACCACGTAAGACTTTTGGCAGTTTAACATTTCGCAGCCATTCGCTAAAGAATCGTCGGGATGCGTCGCTTTGCCAGTCATAAACAAGAAAATGTCCAATAGAAACTCTTAAAGGAATAGGTAGTTGCACAGTATCCATCAAACAACCCAAATCTCTGAAAACCGCCAGTTTTTCGCCTTCCTGTAAAGTTGCTAATTTTGACTTACGTAGTGTTTAGAACTTAAGCGATGTTGTTATCCTTATGATAATTATTATGACGTATTATATTTGCTATGTTTTCTAAAATTTTATAGCTATATGTGATAGTTAAAATAAATGGATGAGAGCTATATTTACTGTCAAATCTAGAAATAAATTAACTATTTAGTTCAACTAAATTAAGTTAATAAAGTTCCTATTATATTATACTTAATAAGTATTCATAAATACTCATTTATAAGTCCACAAAAAATTATCTATTTAGTTTAACTAAATAACTCTATTGTAAGTTCTCATTATATTATATAACTAGTCTATTTTTTAATCCCGGAGACCAAAATGACGTTTCGTGTGTTGCAATGCAACGTCGATGTGGTGCAATCAATACTTATCAATGAAAAATTTATAGGTTTTCTTGTGAGATGTGTAATGAGACAACAAAATGTGTTGATTTTTAACTCCAATTCAGTTCAAGTGAAATAGTATAGGCTGATTCTCAATTTATGAGTTTTACATACTATTGAAAAATTCCTTAGGTGAACTATTATTTTATTAACGATTTTAATCTGAACCGGAACGATGAGGACCACACCATTTTTGTTAAGCTGGTATCATTATTTTTAAGTTTGACATTTCTAGCTGTCATTTTGGTCTCTGTGATTAAAAATAGACTATAGGTAGGTATTCCTAAAAATATTACCCATATTTTTGTAAGATTCTATTTTGAAATAAATACTCATTTGTTACATTTTGATCTACAACGATTTTCAACTTATCAACTCCTGCAGAAAAGAACGTCTTTGTGTCCGTTTTTGGCGATTTCGATTATATTTCAGTAGGGCGATTGTCTAAAACCTGCATCAATCATTATTACAATCTCAATAGTTCTGATTGGCTGAATTGGTGCGATTCTTGTTGCAACAATGCATTGTAGCCAATAGTGAGCGAGCATTAACCAATCAGAGATGATTGCGATCGTGACATTGTAGCTGTCATTCTCCCGCGATCGCGCAGCTGTTCTCATATTCAAATCTCCATAAACCTGCGATAAATGTTCTTACTTGCAGGTGTCGTTGACTTTTTATCGAGATTTTTGTACCAAAAATATGCTCAAACCATATATAATAATATGGTATACACAGCTTTATTACTATTAGGATTAGGTCTAAAGATTAACCGCATTTTGGATGCGAATTCGTATCTTACGTAAATTTTGATGTCTTTTTCTGTCAAACACGCAGTGTCCCGGTGATATCAGTTTCGTGAAGAACATGCGTGACGAATAATAATCTGTATCTTAAAGATAATCTTCTTTGATCTCATCTTGATTCTATAAACATTTGTAAATGTGTGCGTAAAGCAAGTTAATCAAATTTTCTACATCATTTTGTATACTTACGAATGTGTATTCAAAAATCCCGAAACTAGTTCGGTTTGTTTTCAGACGTCGGATCTTCACGTACGTATAAATACGACTAACTCTGTGCGCTTCCGTAGTGCTTGAATGGTCGCTCCATAGTACCTACTTGAAAGGTTCGTATTTGTTCGTGCGTGTCCAGACGACTTAAAAATGCATCCAAAGTGCGGCTAGCCTAACTCCATTAGTGCGCTTTCAGCTAGCGTTAGTCTTTACTCAGCTATTACCAGCAAATATGCATCTAACTGTTAGACGCATATTTGCTGGAAATAGCGCATACATCAAATGTTTTCGATTCCATAAACACTCAAATCTAATAATAATTTATAAATACTTGCTTGTCACGGCCCATCTAATGATCTACTATTGCAACAAGGACATAGACTACTTTATGACCTGGAAAAACATGAGTTTCCACCTAAAATCTACATACTCATTTTCAAACTTTGTGAGATTTTACTTCGTGATTTTCTACATACCTATTATGAAAAGGCTTTTCACGTGATTTTTCACATGCCATCTGTGAAATGCGTCCGTCCATCTGACTGTTTACACTGATGCAAGCGCACCGCATAGAGCACAGAAAAACGCGCATGCGTAGATGCATGCCCTGGTTCGGCAGCTTACATGACGCATAGGTACCTCTACGCAGTCTACGCAATTCGAAAGCGCACTAGTGTTAATACACTGATACAGTACCTATAAACTGGTAAACAGGGTATTTAGCGCATTAAATGCAGCTCCCATAAGTAGGTATTTAGGTACATTTAGATTAATTTTTTATGCAATAGGTACCTATATTAATAGGTATTGCCTAAAAGTGTAATAATATTACTACTCTCTTAGAAATTTAAAAGAAAAGGTTGTGTTCATTGAAATATAATGGCTGTGCTGTATTTTTCTTAATATTAATACACATTTAGATGTTTTTGCTTTAAATCTTAGGTGGGTATAATTTGATACCCAGTGTCACTTTGGTAATAAGCGAAAATAAATCGTATCTTGTATAAAGATAAATAAAAATATTCTTCTACAATAAGCGCTCCTAAAAGTATTGATTTTTGTGATGTTCTTTTTTTATCAATTAAGAAACATATTTCTTAATTTTTAGTTCTTATTTGTTCGCACTAGTGTAGTAGACTAATACTGTATAAACTGGTAAAAGGGTATTAGTACATTTAACGCAGCTCCCATACATTAGGTATGTACATTTAGATTTTTTTTAATGCAATACCTATATTGATAGCTATTGCCTAAAAGTGTAATAGTACTCTCTTAGAAATTCAAGAGAAAAGGTTGTGTTCATCGGAATAATATAATGGTTGTGCTGTATTTTTCTTAATATTAATACACATTTTGATTTTATTGCTTTAAATCTTAGGTATAATTTGATACCCAGTGTCACTTCGGTAATAAGCGAAAATAAATCGTATCTTGTATAAAGATAAAAATAAAGAACATAAGCGATCCTAAGTATTGATTTTTGTGATGTTGTTTTTTTTATCAATTAAGAAACATATTTCTCACTTTTTAGTTTTTATTTGTTGTTAGTCTATTAATTATTGTCGCCTTGTTAAGCGAAAACGAGTCGTATCGAATTTAGCGATTAATTTTTATAGGTTTATAGAGATTTTCATTAAAAAATAAAAATAAAAAAGTTTGAAAATTATTTTTTGTTTTATTCATTGTGATTTTGAATAGGTACTTAAAAGTTAGAACCTTTTAGAGCGATTGTGCACTCATCCACGTATTTGGTTGTTCGGTCGTGATTCTTCGAAGTGGCCGTCCGTCGTACAAATACGTGCTCATTCGATTCGAATATTTACGGAATCCGTGATTTGACGGATGGGTGCACAAACGCTCAACATTACTAACGCATTTAGGAGAATAAATAGTTTCCGACAGGTCAGATGGCAATCGGGCTGGGGACACCCGCACATCCCACGCGCTAACCCGGTGCGGCATAGCGCGGGTGACGACTGACGTGTGGGTGTGCGGGCCGTCCCCTCGCCTCATACCCCGATTGCCATCTCGACCTGTCGCGTACCTACTATACGTATTTACACGCGGTAGCGAAACGCGCCATGGGCATACCGGGTAGGTACCTACCTCGTGCGAATACGTTGATGTGCTAAAAGCGGTAGGTACCTACCTATAGTCGAATTTTTAGTTAAACGGCAGGGCTATTGTCTAAAACCTGCATCAATCATTATTACAATCTCAATTGTTCTGATTGGCTGAATTTGTGCGATTCTTGTTGCAACAATGCATTGTGGCCAATAGTGAGCGAGCATTAACCAATCAGAGATGATTGCGATCGTGACATTGTAGCTTTCAAACAACCGCGGTAGGGCCACTGATATCAAACTACACGTTTTGACATTAGCGATTGTAAAATTATGATACCCACAATGATACCATATTTAAGATAATAGTGATGTAGTTACCTATGTGGTTCAGTTGTGTCATGTGAATGAGTCGATAAACCAGTTCCTGCTTCTTTATTTTACATTTATTATAAGTATTGATTGAGCTCACACAAGCAGAGTAAAAAGAAAACATTATAAAACTAGTAAATAATTACTAAAATAAGGACCGAGAGGTAGGTAAAAATGGTATAATAGTGCTTTAAAAAAGGGTTTTAGGATATGTTTTACGTAAATATATATTTATTGAGTAATTAGGTGGTCTTAGACGATATTAAACAATTTACAGCAGGTGATTGAGTTTTTTTATAATTTCTATAAGCATAGACTAACAGCTACACCATTGAACTTCGGATCAGAACTCAATCCTGAAGCTGCAAGGTACTGAACTCCTAAGCCGTGGGTATTCGGGAATTTCTGATGGTGAATTGATTTTAGGTATCAAGCAACGCGACGGCTTTATGATTACACTCCAAGTCCGAACTCCCCAAACCTGATGATGCATGGTACAGCACTCCTAAACTACAGAGATTCAGGAACTGTTACTGGCGAAATAATATTGTAAATGCCAAGCATAGACTTTGTTATTGAATTCCAAGTCCCAACTCTTCAATCCTGATGCTGCAAGGTACTTATTTCATACTTACTTCATTTGAATTGGAATTATTTTCAACATTATATTTTTGTTGTCTCATTTAACACATTTCACAAGAAAACCGATAAATTTTTTTTTTGTTCTTCTTCTGGCTTTACACAGATTAGCCAATGTCAGGTTTGTTATTTATTAAAGTTTAAAGTTAGGGAAACTTGAATGCGTCTATGTAGGAAAAATATTAATACCACAGGGGGTTCATTACTTAAACATCGATAAATATTTTATCGGTAAGTATCGATTGCACCACACTATTAACGAGCCGCATAAAACAGGCAACACAGACACACGAAACGTCATTTTGGTCTCCGATTAAAAATAGACAATAATGGAGTAGGTAGGTCTATCTGTACCACCCTGTAGGATTTGATTATTATAGAGTAGTAAATAGTGATCTGTGAGTGTGACTATGGTTATGATGACGTATCGAATTATAATCAGGATTAATTATCAATCCATTCAATAGTTCATAGTTATCAGTTAGTCGGTTTTATTGGCCTGTGGTAGTAAACACTGCTTCGTCAAACACAGTCAGTATACGTGAGTAGTGAGTATAGGTACGTGTCAGTGTTTCCATGTACACGATAATTACCGTAGATGCACCGTAATTCAGCCCTAATCTACCGTCAAGGTAATATGGCCATTACCTTGACCGTGTCACCGTAATACAAAATCACGTTAAAAATTCATAATATACTGCGTAATAGTAGTATTTCGTCCTTATTCAAGCAATTAGGAAGGAGTAAAATGTAAAACTAATGAGATTTAACAAAATATTAATATGAATAAATCCGTATATGAAAAAGATATTGCTATGCTAGGAGAGTCAGATTCAGAATAATATTAATAGCTGATTAAAAAGCAAATTCGTGACGTTTTTTCTTTTAAAAATGACACGGTAATTTACACGGTATTCTTTTAGCTAATCCACCGTAATTTAATCTAGAAACACCGTAATTTTAACCCTTGAACACGGTAATTCTCAATTTACATATGGAAACACTGGTACGTGTGCTGAGAGACCGAGCCCAGCATTCGCCAGTGGTGATCGCTGTTCGAACAGCGTTGTATATGTTGTATAAGTGTAAAGCTAAAATGTACGGGTGGCAGCTACTCCTTTTGATTATTACCTCTTCCGGTATCTTTGTGAGAGCTGCGGTAATTCCTGATGACGATGATGTTGATGAACAAGGACTCTACAGTAAGTCGGATCATGTCACTATATTAACAAGTAAAAATTTCGACAGAAAAATTTATGGGAAACAAAATGCTTTTTTACTCCAATTTTACAACAGTTACTGCGGCCACTGTAGAGCATTCGCACCAAAATTTAAAAGCTTGGCAGCGGAATTGGTACCCTGGAAAAACATACTTAAACTTGCAGTCATTGATTGCTCCATTGAGGAAAATAATGAGATCTGCAGGCAATTTGAAGTCATGGCTTATCCATCCCTTCGTTATTTACATGAAAACTATTTAAAGAGCAATGCTAATGTGGGTGACAAATTTCGATCTACTGATAGTGCTGACAAGCTAAAAATCCAGTTAATAAATAAATTGCAAAATGAACAAACAATAGGACGCTTGTCTTTTGCTCCATCACTTGATATTGCATCTTATGTAAAATTAACAGATGCCCTCAGCAATATTCCAAAAGATGTAATATACACCTTTCTTATATTTGAGAATGATAACTCGACTATTGGTTCCGAAATAAGTCTCGATATCAATGATTACGAGCATATCAAAGTGAAAAGGGTACATGAGACCAGTGAATTGGTTGATGTCATAGGAGTGAAAAGCTTTCCTGGTTTAGTTGCAGTGGGAGCAAATATGGAAGCAACCTTACTCAGTTCAAAAACTTCAACTAAACAGGACTTCCTCAAGGCAATAAATACATTTTTAAGGTTTAAGAACTATAAATTCCCATTGAGAGATATTGACCGTGAAGAAAGCACAAATAGTTTTCAACACAGTGGAGTTCATACACAAGACACTAATATAGTTTATTATAGTGATTTAGAAAAGACACTAAAGACAAGTTTACACACAGAGATTACAAGGCACAAAGCTTTAAGTAATGAATCCTTACAAGCTCTTATAGAATATTTAAATGTCTTAATAATGGCTTATCCATTTAGAAGAAACCTAAAAGAATATATTGTAGACTTGCGAGATAATCTTAGTAGTAAGAGTCAATGGAGTGGAAGTGAGGTGTATGATTTAGTGATTGGACTGGAAGCAACACATGCCCCTGTGTTTGCCCCTGATCTAGATTATGTAAGGTGTAAAGGAAGTAGGCCAGGTTATAGAGGATATTCTTGTGGTCTTTGGACTTTATTCCACACGCTCACAGTGAATGCTGCTCAAAAACCAGGCAATGAGGGCCCAAGAGTTTTGAGAGCCATGCATGGTTATGTAAAACATTTCTTTGGTTGCACTGAATGTTCTGAACACTTTCAAGCTATGGCTGCCAGAAATAGAATATTTGATGTGAAAGATAATGATAAAGCAGTACTCTGGCTGTGGATTTCACACAATGAAGTCAACTTGAGACTTGCTGGTGATGTAACTGAAGACCCTGAACATCCTAAAATACAGTTCCCAAGTGCCACACAGTGTCGTGAATGTAGACAAGATAGGGGAGCTTGGAACTTGCCAGCAGTGTATGACTATTTGCAGAGAACCTATGGTGCCAACAATATTCAAGATGCCAGAAGGGCCAGGTCTGCAGCGAGCCCGTCTAGCCCACTCTCCAACCTGGACATTGGAATGTTAAGCTTCCTGTACATATTTTCTTTTATTATGCTCATTTTAGTTATAAAATACTTTGTTTCTAGACACTTACTTAGAAAACGCAGGTACACAGGTAACAAATATGCTTGGGGTAAAGTATAACAAATACTTCAACTTCTAAACAATTATTAACTAATTTTAATCTTGAAATATTTTGTACATAACAGGGATTAATTTTTACTGCTATTTTCACAATATATACTAATTGTTATAAGGAATGAGGATCCAGTTATTTTTGTAGCCGTAGTTTCCAGTCTTACAATTAATTTAAACAGTTCTCGAGCTAGTAATGTTAAATTTGGCACAGTTATAGTAACTTGTTAGTGCTACATACCTTGATTCAAATTTTTAAAAATTAAAGTCTTTCCAAATACCTTCTGAACATAAAAAGTGAGAGTCAAAGAAAATATGTAAAGAATTTTTGGCATACCCCCTCTTGTGAAACCTCTTTGAATAGGTATTTTAAAATCAATATGAGGATTCTCGATTAGGTTTTTAATAATAAAAAAACCGGCCAAGTGCGAGTCGGCTCGCGCAATGAGGGTTCCGTACTACAGTCGTATTTTTTTGACATTTTGCACGATAATTCAAAAACTATGATGCATAAAAATAAATAAAAATCTGTTTTGGAATGTACAGGTGAAGACCTTTAATATGATATAGACACTCACTTCGAAAGTTGAAAATAATAATTATTAGTTCATGACCACAATTTAATTTTTTTTGTGTGATCTAACCCTAAATTCACGGTTTTCAGATTTTTCCCCAAATGTCAGCTATAAGATCTACCTACCTGCCAAATTTCATGATTCTAGGTCAACGGGAAGTACCCTGTAGGGTTCTTGACAGACAGACAGACAGACAACAAAGTGATCCTATAAGGGTTCCGTTTTTCCTTTTGAGGTACGGAACCCTAAAAAAACTACCGTTTTCAAAACAATGAGTTTCAAAGTGGCAGTTTTTGTAAGTTGAATTTCATAGCCTTTAACTACTAAAGTAACTATACACGTACATAATTACCATATTGGAAAATGTATGTAATGTAGTGTAATTGGTATGACTTTATTTTCTGTTTGAGTATTCTTCTTTTTCATTTATGATAAGTCAGTTTTTCCTGTCATCTTGTTTAAATAACTGGTTCCACATCTCCTAATGTTGTGTTATTTGATGTTGTTTACTATTTTCGTTGTGTTGTTCTCTAAACATTTACCTATCAATAATATCTTTGCAAATTGCAAATTTTTCTTGTACTAAATGAGGTATGCGACTGGTCGAGATGACAATTGGGGTGGGGACGCCCCGCCTCATCCAATTTGCATCTCGACCTGTTGCATTATATACTTATCATTTATTTGTTTTTAGTTTATGTTATCTATTTCCCAAAACTAATCATTATTAAGTACTTACTCATCATAGACTTAATTAGTTACCTATATTTTATTATTTTGTTCTTGCAACTTTATTTTTAGGTAAATGGTACATTAAAACTTATAGCTTAAAAACTGGGTCATTTTGACAGATTTCCTATACAAAAGCATTGAAAATAGCTAATATTCTCATGCGTTACTACTATAGATGTCAGAAACCTTCAGACAGGTGCTGACAACAACTGTACAAATTAAAACTCAGATGAACGATGCGCGAACGCATAGGTTACAATAGAAGCGATAAAGAATCTAGTTAGTAAAGCAGAAGAAGTGAAACATTATTTTTGTATATTAGGTATGTAACTAGTAAAACGGTGATATCATAGTGGTTAAGCCTCCTCCTGTTCAAGAGGTCTAGGGTACGATCCAAGGCAAGCTATGTGCGTTTTAAGCAATTAAATATCACTTGCTTTAACAGTGAAGGTAAAAATCATGAGGAAACCTGCATGCCTGAGTGTTCTTTATGATATGTATTCTCAAAGAGGTCTGAGAAACTACTAGACTCGACTTGGTTAGCATGGTGGACTATGGCCTAAACACTTCTCAGGCCGATCATAAGTTGAGATAAGGGTGCTGGGTGAAATTTTGATAAAAACAATATCACCTAAAATTTAGGCGAAATTTAATAGTAATGAAATATGTGTAAACAAAAACAAAAAGTAAACGATAGAACTGCATTAGTGTAAACACTGTGTCACAGTTCTAGTATCTAGTAAAACGTGGGATAAGATGGCTTTTCACACATTCTTTTTCATGTTACACATTTAAAAAACGTAGGTAGGCTATTATTTAATTGACCGTGTTAATCTAAGTGTAAATTTAAAAGAATCATAAAATACTGTGGAATTTATTGCCACTTAATCATTACATTCATTTAAAAAAAAACGGCCAAGTACGAGTCAGGCTCGTGCAACGAGGGTTCCGTACTACAGTCGTATTTTTTCGACATTTTGCACGATAATTCAAAAACTATGATGCAGAAAAATAAATAAAAATCTGTTTTAGAATGCACAGGTGAAGCCCTTTCATATGATACCCCACTTAATATAGTTATCTTACTTTGAAAATTGAAAATACTAATTTTTAGTTCATGACCACAATTTAATTTTTTGTGTGTGATGTAACCGCAAATTCAGGGATTTCAGATTTTTCCCCTAATGTATACTATAAGACCTATCTATCTACCTGACAAATTTCATGATTCTAGGGCAACGAGAAGTACCCTAGGTTTCTTTACAGACAGACAGACAGACAGGCGTACAGACAGACATCAAAGTGATCCTATAAGAGTTCCTTTTTTCCTTTTGAAGTACGGATCCCTAAAATTACAAAAAGTTAAAGTTAAAGTAAAGTATAAAATAAAGACCTTCGTTATTTTATAAAAGCTGAAAGTTTCTCTGCATATTGTCCCCAACATTGGAGGAACGTTTGTTTTGATCATGGTTTAAATCCCCTTAAACTTTAAGAGTGTCTGGCAGGGGGTTGCCACGACACTAAGTATCTGGCAATGCATTACGTAATTCTTATATTATTCTGAAAAAAAATTAAATAAATTAAAAAATATTTATTTAACAAAACAGTTTTGTCAAATTTAAACATTTTCTGATGGTACCTACCCACACTAGATAGTCCTGTGTGGTGGTGTAATAGACTCTATACTTTGACTAAAATTTATTACACCTTTATTACCTGTTATCTCCCAAACCACCATGATCCAAGCAAACGTTCCTCCCAGTGTTGGGGACAATATGCAGAGAAACTTTCAGCTTTTGTAAAAAAGTTCTGGCACGCGCTGGCTCTTAGTCCACAAGTTATTACTAAAATATATATTTTGTATATTTTGCAAAAATAAACGGCTGAAACATAAGTCTGATCTTTTAAGCATCACTTTAAAATATAACTTTACTGTAAGATAGTTATAAAAATAACAATAATTAAGTATTAGGCTCATAAATAATTATAGGTGTATATAAATTGTAATATATGTATTGATGAACAGTCTGTGATGTATATTAAGTATATATCTATCTTCTAAATATATAAAAGCGAAATACCACTCACTCACTGACTGACTGACTAATCACGAAATCTCAGGAACTATAAAGCCCACAAACTTGAAATTTGGAAGGTAGGTTCCTTCTAGGACGTAGGTCTCTGAGGACTGAGTGAGTAGATAACTGTGGCCTTTTGCAGCTGGAAAATTTCTGATCTCGTGAGAAACCAGAAAATTTATGCGGACGAAGTCGCGGGCAACTGCTAGTAATACTTATATACCTATTACCTACTCACTACAAATTTTTAAATAAGCAGTCAACTTTTGCTTAGTCAGAATTCTATAGGCACTGAACATTTTTTGCAGTTTAAAAAAATCAAGTCGAGTGTCCCAAAATATCCATAAAAATAGCAATAATAATTAATTGGTCAACATAATTATATTAGCGTAGGTCAGGCGTAGGTCTACATAATGTGAAAGCGGCGCCGTCCACACATTTATTTATATTTTAAAAACAAAAAAAAATGATACAATTGTTAAATAAAAATAATATAAAAACCTTATTGCACATTTAGAACATTAACTTTTTCTGATTTGTTCTTAATAGTGGTCCTTAAAAGAGAAACTGCCTCACTGACTGAAATATAAACGTACAGCTTAATCCGCTGTGTCTAGAAACTTGGGAATTTATCAACTAAATATTAATAGATACCTACATGTACCTAGTTAATTTTCTATATAACATATGCCACGAATAAGAAAAGATTTTCAGAAGTTCCACCCGCGCACAGCCAGGAGGCGGGAAAAAGGTGGGCGGAGAGTTAACTAGTATCCAAGTAAAATTCTATTCATGAAATTTAGGTGTAAAAACCTCTTCCAGCTTTAGAGAAAGTTTATCACATGTTGCTGGGACCATCTGCCATCTGTATCGTGTCTTTAATAACAAAGACTGACTAAAGGCTGTGGCCTTGACCACGCAATGTGGCAAAAATAATAATTGTCTTCATAGTCAGTCTTACGGACGGAGATTATCATTTATTCAAGTTTTAAGACAGTTGTCTATTTTTTTAAATGAAATAATGTAGGTATCCTGAGGTATCCATGTATCCCATATGACATTTAATTTTTTTTAAAAAAACAGCATCAAATAATCAACTGGACAAACCCAGACTGAATGGAAGTACCTACCTACCTATTTGAGATTATTTAGGTTAAAGTAGATATTTATATATTGTCTAGGTACTTCAATATATCAGTCCTTAATTGCGTCTTTTCGTTAATTAACCTACTTTGAATTAAAATTATTTGCAGAAATTTCTTCTTTATACGTAACAATATGAAACTGTTGAATGAGTTTACTCAGAGTTTACATTTACATGTAAAGATGTCATAGTTTATATTGACCAAGATATTGACGTATATAAATGTACATACCCACAAGATGGCCACCTACATTTTTTATT
The DNA here is from genome assembly GCF_902806685.2 of Maniola hyperantus. Classification (NCBI taxonomy): domain Eukaryota; kingdom Metazoa; phylum Arthropoda; class Insecta; order Lepidoptera; family Nymphalidae; genus Maniola; species Maniola hyperantus. The sequence continues at coordinate 6,036,826 of NC_048564.1, forward strand.
TGCTTACCTACCTAATTACCTGTACCTGTAAAAACGCAATTTTAATGTTTTCTTAAACTACAACCTATTTTAATTGATTACAATAATTTATTATACAAATATATAAGTAATTAGTAGACGTGCCCCGGCTTCGCACTAGTGGGCTTACCATGGGCTTACCTGTGTTATATAATCTTCTTAAATATTAAATATATACATATATAAAAGCGAAATACCACTCACTGACTAATGAAATCTCAGAAACTATAAAACCTACAAATTCGAATTTTGGAAGTTAGGTTTCTTCTAGGACGTAGGTGTCAGCTAATAAATGGTTTAGAGTGAATCCCACCCAAGGGGGTGAAAGGAGGGTCGAAGGCTGTATGAAAGTCAGAGACGTGAAAATCGACATTTAGGTTATTAGCTTTAAATAATAAAAAATTCGTCATCATTAGTCAAGTCATTTTGGACCTCCCCCCCCTATGATGTTATATATATATACCTATGTTCATCTAAACATACCCAATAATTTTATATATTCTTATAGCAATCATGAGAGGAGACCCGTTCTCTGTAGTGAGCCGGTGATGGGTTGATCATGATGATGATGATAGTAATCAGTGAGGACACTAAAGCCGCTGAAATCGATTAGGTAGGTAGGTAAAATTTCAAGTAGGGTAGGGTATTTACTCTTATTTTTTTAGAAAATAGTCTTATAACAGTTAGTATTAGTAGGTAACTTTACCAAGACATTTGTTGCTTGCGTTTAGAACGAAATTGTTAAATATTTATAAAAGAATTAATGTTATACAGTTATTTGTTAAATGTTATTTTTATTCGATTAAACTAATACATTTGTCTTACATTCAAGCAGTTTGATTCACCGCCTGTGGAGAGACAATCGACTCTTAATCTAGGCTAAGGTCAGTTATAATTGTCTTTAAATGCTTATTTGGTGGCGGGAGCTACAATTTACAAAATCGTTAGATCAAAATGAAGTCCTTTTTGTAATATTTCGTCATCTGAAATTCTCGTAAGAAACAACGCTTGTATCATAGATTAATTATTGGTCTCGCTCCGGCTTGTATGAATTGGCAAATGAAATTAAAACAATCGTTATGTTTGTTATGTGTGCTTAAATTGTATTTTGCGTTGAACCGCTTTTTTAACTATACTTAGTGCTTCTATAACTGCAATGTCTTTCATCAGTCAGATTATTCTGTGTTTCCGTTGCTTTGCAATGACAGCGATGCTTCCGTTAGGTACTTCGTCTCTATGTGCTACCCATGTGTATTGCATTTATTATTTAACTGATTTTATTGTCAAACATTTTAACCATTATATTTTAAGAATCCAAAAAACAATATATATGTTCTTAATTAATTTTAAAATTACATATCTAATGGTCTAGACTTCTAGAGTTCTAGAAAGCATCTAATTATCTCTATCTTCTCTATATATAAAAATGAATCGCTGAATGTGTTGCTGATCGCAAATCTCGAGAACAGCTGAACCGATTTCGCTAATTCTTTTTTTATAATATTCCTTGAAGTACGAGGATGGTTCTTACGGAGAAAAAAAATAAAAAAAATTAGAATCGACTGTTAGGCGGTACGAAGTTCGCCGGGTCAGCTAGTAATATCTAAATATAAGTTTCATATTCATTCGCTAAATAATCATTATTGTTTAGACTAATGATACAAAGTATGGACTAATTTTAGGCATATAACTCTAAAGTCTAAAGGTAAAACAAAGAAATCACCGAAGCACCATAAGTTTTTTATTAAAACTCAATATGTAAGGAGTGCAAATCAATGGAGAATTTAAATCTAGATGCAGTAAAACCATATGACCGAGAAAATACTGGTGAAATTAAAATTACAAATTTGCTATGTAACTTGATAGTAATGGTTAAATTGATTATACTAACTAAGTAGGTATGTAGCGTATAAATTAATTCCGTTATGTATCACAAGTACTTAACTATGTCCATGAAATCGTAACCTTCGCTGCTCTTACCTACTTAAAAAAATGTTTGCGTGTAGGTATCCGTGTACGTGCGAAAGAAGTGAAACTTCTTGGTTCTTTGTTTATTCATAACGCTCATAAAATCACCTCCGTGAGGTGATTTTGGTTGGAAGTTGGAAGGTTGGAAGTTGAAATAAACTTAGGTCTACCCGCGTTTACCTAGTATTACCCAAGGTTTTTGGGTATGTCCAAATAATAATGAAAATAAGTTTTAATTCGGGGTTTACCCACTCATTTACTAACTCACCTAGGTGTATCCAATGCTTACTGGGTAATGTGAGATTAATTACTGAAATTAAGTAGCGGTCTCTTCCATCGGCCCGGTCGACGGAAGACGGACGGCCTTTTTTCTGGGTGGTTTAAAAAGAAGTCCTGAGCTCGCTTCGCTCGCTCTTGATAGTGGAAGCTGGGAGAGGAAAGAGTGCCCCACTAGGCAATGGAGCCATGTATTTCTTCCAACCCGAAAAGGACACAATATCTCTAAGAGCTCATAAACTTTGTCCAACCTAACATTATCCAACCAGAGTTGGGTAGACCTAGGTGAGTATGGTTAAATTCCGAATTAAAATTTATTTTACTTATTAATCGATATTTACCCAAAACGTTTGGGTAATACTAAGTAAACCCGTGCAAACCTAGGTCTACTAGATCTTCTAGCATTACCCGTAACATATATATCTATATACCTAGTCTTTCCTACGCGGATAAGAAATTTCACTTTAAACATTTTATGATACCTATTAAGGGCTTCCGACACGGTCAAGCGCGGAGATTTGCTTGATCAAGCTGCTTAATGTGCGATTGATGCGCCCGTCAAGCGCCTTGATCAAGCAAACGGCACTTTTATCATAATATATCGGACACTGTCCGAACGTCGCGTCAAGCAAATAATAAAATCGAATCGTATCAATCACGCGTCAAGCACGTAGGTAAATGCTTGACTCAAGCATCACGCAAGCTTTGTAAACGTTAAACATGCTTGACTCAAGCAAAAATCTACGCGCTTGACGTCAAGCCGCTTGATTACTTCTATTATTAATCATATTATTTTGATTTTATGTTATTAATGATAATAATTATTAACACTTATTTTAATTTTTCAGGTACATGAATTCTTAATCCCGTGATACGCAGAACAACCACCCAGTTTCTCCAAGAGGCCATATTTTATTTCTACACAATGATCGTTTTTTTGTATAAATACGTAGTAATCCTATCTTTTTTATAGAATCTCATCAGTCATATTGTATATATGTGTATTAGTGAACGACTGCTGAAAATCTCTCTTTTTTCTTGTGACTAATTATATTATTTTATATTATGTTTACTGGATATAAATAAATAAATGAATTAGTATCGATTTCATATCTGTATTTTTTTTTAAATTATAATACCTACCTACCTATAAACATATTTTGAAAAAAATATTGGAAGAAGCATTCTTGTCGTAAGGAGAGCTCTAAATAGTATTTTTAAACGACTTCAAAAAAGGTTCTCAATTTGACTGTTTTTTTGGTATTTTTTTTGTATGTTTCTTACGCGATTACTCCGCCAAATATGAAGCGATTTTGATATTTTTTTATGGTAGGTTATACCTACCTACTTCAGACGTGGTCCCATTTTAGTTTGGTGAAGATCTGACGAATATCTTTGGAGATGCAGAACAGAACTCCTCGATGGATAAGAGTAAATTGTTCGCGATCAGTATGATAGCTTATTAAACAGTAGGTTTTCAACCAGGGGGGCACTAAAATTGTGAAAAAAACCGACTTCAATAACCACAAACTATACACGAAAAAGTAAAAAATAATTTAATTTATTACCGAATACATTATGCATACAAGAGCATTTTTTAGAGTGGTTGACAATGTGGAGTCACAAATAATAAGGAGACTAGACGGTTCGTGCAGCTAATTGGCACCTGTCTGTGTAAACGCGTTTTTAACGCTGAATGGTTTTGATTGTGTTGTTTCGTATTGACTATGCTACGTAACGTACAGCGTCACCGGATGGGAGGCAAGCGCGGAGCTCCGCCTGGGGGTGAGCCTTAGAACTCGAAGAAATCATTTGAGAGGTCGAGATGGCAATCGCGGTATGAGGCGGGGGGATCCCCCGCACGTCACCTGCGCTCGCCCGCACCGGGTTAGAGCGGGGACTGTGCAGTTGTGCGGGGCGTTCCCTCCATGATAGCCATCTCGACCTGTCGCGTACCTACTATACTTAGCAACATGCAGATAAGAATTAGGATTGATTAATTATTATTAATTTCGCAGCACAAACTCGTAACGAACAAACAACCAGAACTCGATATTAATGAAAATTGCGTCGAGTTGGTCCACAATAAGCTAAGCTGATTCCTAGTTCCATGGGAGGGTGTGTGGTGCACACAAAAGCACTAGCCTGTTCTTCCGGCACTAGTGCCGCACGTTTTTGCAGGATAAATCTGTAGACTTCTAAAAAGCGTACGACTGCACGTGTGTTTTCACTCAGAGTATGCGCCACCACGTTTTCGGTAAGATCTATCCGACAAAAAACTTGCGATTGCAGCGTGAACGCTGCATTTATCGTACTCAGCTTATAATAAGTTGCATTTGAATAATATGCACTTACCAATTCCTAACTTAGGGACCTCGCTCACTACAGCAGCCAGGTTAAGCTGGCCGGTCATTTCAGCCAAGTGCACGATGCGTATTTAAATGGGTTAAGATACTTTATCTGAACGTTGCGGCCACTGTATAGTGCGCTAGGTCCCTTAGTATTCTGGAAAAAACGCAGATATAAATAAAACCACGCTTGATTTAGAAATTTTATTGAATAATTATGAATAAAAACCACGTTAGTACACATATATTAATAAAAAGGTTTATCCACACAAAAAAATTATTGTAACACCCTCAGTGCACGTTACTTATTCAGAGTGCATTTTTACTATATTTTTGGCAAACTGTATTCAAATATTGGTACTTATTTTAAATTAAAAAAATGAAAGTGTCTATTGACATGATCCATGATATCCGTGCCTTCAAATTTAAAAGCGGATGGGTTATGCTCAAACAGTTTATGGGGTGGTGATCACCCGAGCGTCAACATTCAGATTTAACAGTGAAGCTGAATGATGGAATGAGTCGTCTGGTGTGGCCCTTTTGAAAACGTTTGCGTATTCACGGGTATATCTAAGTATAACGCGTAAAATTTATCTCCTCACGCGCCATTTTAACTTTTTGTGTCAAATTTCATGTCAAAAGTACGATTTTAGTCAATGTAAACCGTACTTTTGACATGACAGTTGACCCATAGGGTTAGGTGGCGCGTGAGAGTCATTTTGTACGGACTATAAAGACGAAACTTTCCACATTACGAGAAAATTCTCCATCCGTGTCTGTAATAATTGTTATCCGTGGATGTGTCTATGGGCATGCGTCTATTACAGGGACGGATATCATCTTTAGATAGTGTCACAGTTCACGACTGTTAGGGAACTGCTAACCAAAACGTCGAGGTTTTGACGTCACTGGTTAGGGCTACCTGCGTCAAATGCGTATTTTTCTTTCATTTCATTTCATCATAGCCTAATATTTGACGTATCGTCGATTCGTCGAGGATCAAACAGAAAGTTTGTTCACTTTAGTGTCGATAACAGTACCGATAAAATATACACAACTATTGCTTACTGAGGATGGGAGTAGCCAGAGGAAGAAGGTTCAGAGCATCACAGCCCATTCGTAACCCGTGTCCAATATAATTTCGGCAGTCAAGGACTGTGAATCTTTTTCTTTAACAAACCTGACGTTTCCAAGTGGATACGCCCCACGTTTACAGCGGTTACGCACTCATCCAATCAGAGTCCGTGAAAATACGCTCCGAAGTTGTCATAGAACTATTTGTATTGTAGCTTATTATATATCCGTATTTTCAGATTCGGATCGGATATGTGAGTGATCGCTCTTACGGCATACAAAATATGTACCATAGAAGTTAAGTAAGAAGAGTACGGAGCACATAATTAAAGGCGTATCTTTTCTATTTTATTGCTAATCATAAGTCAATATATGGAAGGTATTTTTTACAATGAATCCACATACACGTACAATGTTTCTACAATACCTCACAGTTTTGTTATGATAAAACAGGGCCTAAATTCTCTATGATATTCAAATCATAACTTGGACTTTAATAAGTTAATTCCGATAATGAAAAATTAATAAATTAATTTTGATAAAATGTGAGGCATTAAAATTCTAGGAAATAGTCATCCGCGCGCAACCTTCCACTTATCAACGAAATTGTTGAGGCGGAACAGTAACTTTTAGTTACTGCAACCAATTTTCAATAGATTTTCAAAAAGGCAGAGGTTCTCAATTCAGCCAGTTCGACCGTACTCGCCGGATTTCCGCTAGATAATAGGACCGATTCTCTTGTACATAATCTCTAAACTAAACTAAAATGACACATCTAAATCTATTGCTATCCCTGTCATAATATTGCTTGCGGGAAAGGATAGCACTAGATTTAGACCTGTTAATTTAGTTTAGTTTAAAGATTGTGTACAAAAGAATCAGCCTCAACATTAGCTTAGACATTTCTTGTAAGGGAAGGTGCTAATCATAGAATAGGAACACGTTTAGTAGGTACTGTCGGCCGTCGACTAAATGTCTAAACCAGATTCCGGTATTTTTTGGAAATTCTAACGCTGCTGTGCCGACTTACATGCCAAATGCGTCTGATGCCTGATTGCGTCAGATGCCATATGAAAGTTAGTTTGTGAGTGAATGCACCGATGCATGTTTGGAAACTAATCAGATATGATTTGAAATGTCATAGAGAATCGTGCTGCTGCTTGGCAATATTTATAATCAAAAGCCTAAGTCTTTTACACGTATCACTGATGGATAAATTGAACTCGGACATCAGGATACGTAGACGACGAAATTTCACTATCGATTTCATAAATAAAATTTGCTTCTTCGTTAATGAGTACTATTTCCTGAACTCTTTTCAATTTAGTCAAACAGCAGGGCGTTAATTCGAAGTGCAAAAGTTTATTTATGAGACCACAAAAACGTGTAATTCGAACTCTAAGACAGTACTTTCGTTGTACTGCTATACCTATAGACAGAAATTTAGTTGCGTGCTAAGGTGGGTAGAAACTGCAATTCGCAATAGAAGGCTAAGCTTTATATTTCTTTACCATATACACACATGTATAAACATCGATACTAAAATATACATAATTTTATTTATTTATCTATATAGTAGTATTTTCAATAGAATATTCATTTTAATCATTCACGGCTTTGAAAAATAGCTTACGACTAGTCGTACAAATACATCAGCTTACTACAATTTATAGGCGACATATACAACGTTTACAAAGAAGGACTAATATATTTGTGCTAAAATAAAATAACCTTCATTCGGAATACACAGCACCTAAAAACATTTAATCTAAAATGCTACAGTTCTGTATTGGACTTATCGAGGCCAACGCCAACCATTCGACATTAGTAAAAGCCCTAAATTAAATTGGAGCGGATTTCAGTAAAGGTTTTTAGTCTTAATTTTTTTTTACTTATAATAAATTGGAGTTGTAAATACGTTTGAAATTCGTTAACTACCTTCCCCAATTTGCAGGTTAAGGTACGAAAAATTAAAATGTAAAGAATAAATTAGCGAGCCAACGCAAGCCAGACAGATCCAACACAGTGTAAAAGTAGCTCTAAGAAAACTATAATTCACAAATAAAAATCGAATAAAAACATATTCATATAAAGTATAATAACTATCAATAACTTAAATTAAAAATTGTTTAAAAAATACGAATACAAATAAATTGGTTAGCATTATTATTATGGCACAGAAGCCACGAAACTCTTGAGGTAAACAATGTTATTACGATCTTACAGATTTCTTTATACACTGCCGATAAGACGGATTAAATATTGACTTTGTACCAACTATACTCAGTTCTTGAGTACCTACTTTAATTTTTATTCAATAGCTTAATATACCGTCGATAATTATTGAAAGAAAACTATGTTGACATGTAAAATGATGTATAAGGGCCGGTATCCACCAAAGCGGAAATGACTGCTAAACACATCTCCGCCCATCTCCCCTTCGGTGGGTACCGGGCCTAACATTGGTGATTTTTTGAGTTAACCTAATTAAAATATGATTTAAAAATAGACTTTTCATAAACAATGCACTAATTAAAAAATAACAATAAAAAATAAGAAAATAACTCCTATGATATACTTAACAATAATTTAAGAATATTTTACGAGCAAGAGAAAAAGTATTGCTTAATACCTACGAAAAGTTTACCTTTTAGGGATAAGTAGAGCTTTCTTTAACAATTCAAGCACATTACAAAAAACGCAAATGCAAAATATGTACTTATGTATGTTTTACTTTACAAAGGCTGACATATATATTTTTTTGCGCGTGTTTACTTGTAGCTTTTACCTAATAATAATAGAATTAACAGGTTTTCGCGTTTGACTACGAACTGATCAAATTTTAAAACCCTATGGATGCAGCGATAGGCATTTCGATCGAGACTGCGAGGAAGCATCACAACTCTCGAATGGCTAAAGCGCAGGCCACATTGGGAGCGAAGCAAAACGAAACTAAGTTTGTTTCGCTCTGCTCATGTCGTTACCTTGTCTTTTCATACTCCGGTTCACATTGCGAACTACAAGGCTAAACTATGCAGCGATTAATACCTTAGTAAGCTCCCATTGTAGCCTGCGCTAAAGGCTATAAGTGAAGCTAAGCTACCAAAATAAAGCGATTATATACTGGTGTCTTACACACACATCCCTCGCTCCGCATGACCGCTAATCCTTGGTGGAAAAGCCTAAAGCGGAATCCGCTAAACTGGAAAGGACACGCCAGATACATAGGTTATACGACTGCATGACATCCTATAGCAAAGCGACACATTTTGCAAGTAACTAAACTCAATGAAATTATTACTATACTTTATCCACGGAGAGATGTTAGTATAGGGCTCTATCTGTTATATAATCCCATATAAATGACAAAGACAAAAACTCAGTGGGCGTTAACCATTTTGAGGCACCAACCAATTACAAACAAAACTGTTCCAAATTACAAACCAATTTTAAACGAAGGTGTTGCCATAATTAGTCCTTAAAAACGTTGTTATAAAAATGAAACTGAACATAAGAATTACAATGATGTACAAAATTCAGAATTTCATGAGCTTATTTTCAGATATTTAAAAAAAATATTATGAATAAGCTGTTTCTTTGAATACATGATTGAATCATCAATCGCATAGTTTTAATATTGTCGCTCACGTACCTAACAGGGTACGTACTACTATAGTTCAGCCAATCAAACCGTTCCTATATCTTATATTTTAATAATGAAGTTTACGTGTATAACAAGGTAAATTGCATGAACCACAATATAAGCGCTTTAAAATACACATCAAAGCCACCGGCTTGGCTACCAGAGTCACCTTTGTATCTTGCTTTGCTTCATCGCAAGGGCACTTGAAGACGGCATCTCCGCACGAAGATACAAGTCCGAGATGGGCTGCAGACCACAAACTGCAAGCGTCGTATGCAGTCTACGCCCACGGCTGCAGGCCGCAGTGTTGCTCTCGGAATCCATTTCATAGATTCATAGAAACCAGTGGTGTCACTTGTAGTTTGTGGCATGCATCCCATCTTGGACTTAAGCGATTGAAAACCGCCAGACAACTGAACCCTTAGTATGAGTTCACACATCTCAAGAGTTCGAATATAAAAACCAACAAAGTAACATTAAAATCGATGTAACTCAAGGATGAGTCGTACATTCAGTTCTACCGATTGTTATTTCGCAAAGATTCCGCTTGGGGATTTGACTGCGGATTTGACGAACTCAGTCTTAAAACGACTGTTTCGCTACTCGAAATCTATCATCGTTGTCCAGATGTGAAAACTCGTAGTAAGCCTACTAATCATGCACGCAATCTACCGGGAAATAACCCGCCGCCAGCATAATTGTTCTTAACAAAGGACTCTCCGTCACTCGCTCCATACAAACGCAGTTCCATTCTCATTTGTTTACTAAGCAACCGAAGTCAATGAAATTTTGTAGACACGTTTTATTAACTAATATAATACGTGGCCGTGATTTGCCAGATTTCTGTAAAAATTTCTAGTTTTAAAGTTACACAGGTTTGAAGATCATGACCGTGGTTTGTCAGATTTCCGTAAAAAAATCTAGTTTTAATGTTACACGGGTTTAAATATTTGTATGTAACACCTTGAGCCCATGTAAATGTAAAACAAAATATTTTAACGAATTTGGAAAACCACAGACACAGTTCCTACAACGTATCTACATATTAATTGAGTTTGATTTGTTAGTTTTCAAATTAGAGTCAAACTGTGTACGTTTGGAGCTCACTTCGATCAAACCCCTCTTAAATAAGTATAACGTCTACCCGATTTATCTCGGTATGTAGAGGTAGAGTGCTTTAACAAGACACGAGATAGCTGTTTAGGTTACAAATATGAACTTTTGTAAAATGTTGCTTTACTTTTGACAGTTTCTTGTAAGATATAAATGCTAGCACGACAGTTTATATACTCGTACATATAAAAATACACAAACATTACAATGGACTACTTAGTTGATGTTAAAGTACAATTCAATAAACACGCTGAAAATCATCACTATGTAATATTCGTTAGTCTCAACGGAAACCCTAAATTACGTTTAGAAAAAAATATGACCTCAATAACAACTACAAAACTCGCTAAATTACATTTATTAGAATTTCTATTCTGCACTTTTTGAACACCAAATATTTTCAATTACCCTAAAGTCAACGACAGTTTAGCTAAATAAAAAAATATAGGTATCATTTTATTAGTATAACAGTCATTTGTAATATTCTTGAGAGTATTTAGGCGATTGGTCGCATCCATCAGATCATCGCTCCGATTGTCGCATAGCCAACCTTGCACCGAACTTGAGTATCTATAAATTTCGTTCTTATTCGAAAATATAGCATGTGTGCTTATCGTTTCGTCACGTATCGTGGTACTGAAGATTTGTATGTTAGTAATATACATAAACACTTGAAAAAATAATGCATTTGTAATAATTTGGCAGAAGTTATTGGACAATATTTGTGATAATTACCGGGCAGAAAACACTCTGTACCTCTACGTAGATTGTGGCTTTACACGGCGCGGAGACCCTGTGAAAAAAAAACAAGATTAAAGTTACATTGCAATGAATAACTAAGATTCTCGATTGAGAAGCATCATAGACAAATTGTTACTAATAATATTATAAAAATGAAAGTGTGCCTGTCTAAAGCAGTGATATGAAGTGCAACTTTGCTATGGCAAATCGAATAACGGTAATGGAGACACGTTAACCTTTATTAGATTTGCCATAAATATGTGACACCGCTTGGGTTATTCATATACATACTCTGCTGTACAACATAAGTTTGTCTGGAAGAGAGTTTGTCTGCCTTTTTGTACCTACTTTTTAAGATTTCCTTTTTGTAACCTGCCATTTGTGTTTTGTGGTGCAATACAGAATATACATACATACGCACATACATAGCAAAGAAAACAGATACAAATAGAAAACAAGAAGGGAATAAGAATACAAAAGGCGGCCTTAACGCTTAGTACCGATCCTTGGATACGAGTAATATTAGCTGCACACCCCCGACCGGAGATATAAGCGAACTAATTTAATGACATATTACTACTACCGGGTACCGACCTGTCCGCATACGATTTTTGTGTATGTGTGTGTGGATAACGGTAGAACTTATTAGGTCTGAAAAAACCAATCGGACGGGACAATGATATAACGCTATACGTAAGCATGTTGCTTCTCGATCGCGTAACAAAAAGATGAGAAGCGAGTGGGGCAAGCGCGGCAGTACCAGTAGCCGTGTCATTACGTCGCGGACGACGATAAATTGGCTAGGGGAGTGAGTGTAGCTTCTTTACCTATACTAAAGCCATTACGAACGTGCAAACGGGGTCATAAATCATTACGATCATAGGGTTGTGAGAATGCCCCAGAAGTCGTTATCGATAAAGAGATGTTGTTTAGACGCAGGTAGTAGATACAGGTAAAAAGTATGGGCCAGGTTCAGGTCCATAAGGCCTGTAAGTGCGAGCGAGAGAACTGTTAAAAATTATTTATGCCCCACTTCGCACGTTCGTAATGGCCTTAGTACTTTCTGCAAAATGTATATTAAAGCTTCATTAACCTAGAGCAACATAATGCGGCATTGTGGCATGTCGCAAGATCCCAAGGTACAATAATAATCTAAAATGAATCAAGAATCATCGGCTCTGTCGTACCGTAATGTTGCAGTCTAACAACACGATGTTTCGGCACAAAATGGACTGCCGCATGTGGTTAGGTCACAAACTTAATATTTCCAAACTTAATATTTCCATTCGTAGCATGCCACAATATCGCATGTTGTTGCTCTAGCGTAAAACAGGGATTAGAGTTTTTTCATTCTTCTTCCTCTCAATCGTTTACTCCTGACAGAGTGGTCGTTGTTGCGAATTCTTCACTGCTGCTCGTGTGATCTCCCTCCAGCGAATTCTGTTGGTGGCATTACGTACTGTTAGGAGGTCCGCTTCGACAGTCTTTTGAAAAAAAAACCACAAGAAATGTCCAACGAATTTAATTTGGAAATTCACACACACGGAACTTTTACTTCACGCGAATACAGTAGTTTCAGTGTTAACTATTCAATATGGAAATGTGGACTGCTTCGCCGCCTCGCGGATTGTTCGCTTTATATAAATTGAAATGCTGAAGCAGCGAATTAACACGTCATGTTAAAATTATTAATTTATAACATTTCCCCCCTTTAGACGAAGCTTTAATTTAAAATAAAGCGTAGTAAAAAAAAGAAAAGGAAAAGGAGAGAAATGGTAAAATATTCTACATAATTTAATTATTTGAAAGATTTCTTTGCACTGATGCACTAAGATTTCGAAGGTCTACAGATGCGTTATCTTCATCATCTGTTATCTGTGACATTTCAATAGAACTTTGGGCTTTGTTTTCTTTATGCGAAATCTTTTTGCGATTACATTGGAAAAAAAATTGAATGCAGAATTTGTTACAATTACGTTGTTTAAAACATTTGACAATCTTATAACATAAAAATAGAAAAATTAACGAAATAATTATATAAGTAAAAGCAGAGTAATACGAGCTATATTTTATAAAATGAGATTCCTCTTGGATCCTGTTGATTTGCAACTCAAGATCGTTGAATTGGTTTATCGAATTTTTTAAGGAATCTAAATTAATATTACTTAGGTTAATAGGTGATAGAAGAGGAATCGTTTTGTTAACAATCTCTTGGTTGCAGCAGTTATCATTAGTTATATCAAAATTAATATTAAAGTTATTATTATCAATAGTTAAATTTGAAATGGTAGACGGTATAAATTGAATCGTTTTAAAGTAACCAATGCAACCTTTGTTCAGTTTTAATATTCCAGTGCCAGATATAGAATAATCCTTAAAGTTATCATTACAATTGATAGTTAGTTTGCTTGTTTTTGACTGTACAAATATCCATTGATTATTTTTTAATTTATGCCATATGTCAATAAGACCATATAAGATTTTGGGTTCACATTCCCTTGGTAAAGATAGAGTTACTTCAGTTAAAAGTTTTGTCTCGCATGAAGGATTCGAATTTACAGAATAAATTGACTCTAATTTACAGATGGAATTTTCACTATTTAAAATAGTACAATCTCTTAAAGTATCTAATAATACGTAATTTAATCTATCGTCAGTTATAGCTAAATAGGGTTTAGTAGGTTTGATTAAGGCAAAACTTTTGGATTGTCCTTCGTAGTGAGGAGTCGGGAGCGGGATTGTTTTATAGACGTTATACTTAACGGGAGAGACAAGAGGGATCTGTATTACAAATACTATCTTATTGTTATAGAAATAGGAGACTAACTTAGATATATCTATAATGGTATGTATATTTTCTATACTTAGTGCTACAGGAAAATCTAAACCTTTATTGATTGAGTTTCTGTGTTTAGACAGTTCATCATACAGTTTTACAGGACTTAGAACAGAAGGATGTAGAACATTAACTTTTGAAAACAAAATTGCGTTTATTACAGTATCGAGAAAATTTGAGATAGCTAGTAAAGAGCTTTCGATTATATTAACTAAGCTATTAAATCTAGTTAAATACATTAATTTTTCATTATCACTAGTAACATAAGACAATATATCGTTTAATTTATTAATCTGAGAGTTTAACTTTATCTCATTTTGATTTAACCTAGAAATAGTAGAATTAAAAGTATTAATAGACGACTTAACTATATGAATATTATCTTTCATTAAATGAAATATCTCAGATTCAGATCTCTGACAAGAGCTAATTGCAGCATCATATTTTCGGGCATCTTCAGCATCTAAAGTGCCAAAGAAAAACTTAAGGATTTCACCACCAAATTCTAAAGATCTTTTGAATCTAGCAGGATTTTCGCTTGAGATAATATGAGATAGAGATTGAGCCTTGAGATAATTGGATTCTAGAAGTACTTCAATTGGACTAAAAACATTTTTGCAGCTAGAGTACTCTTCTGGTTGCAACTTAGCACAAACTAGAGAGGTTTTAACAATCAACCGGTCAACTTTGTCAAGCTGTGGTTCCAATGAGACGGTGTTGAGATGCGTGATTACTCTCCAATAATCATTGTAGAAATAAATTTTTGTAATGGGGTCGAAATATATTCCAGGGCTATGCGTTATGGGTGTAATCATTGGCTCAGACGAGACGTAGGAGAAAAATCTGAAAAGAATGATAAGCTTAAGTTACAGCGAGCTTAATTAAATTAGTATGATACTTAACATGTTTTCTATTTATTAATAAAGTAACATTATGTTTTCCATTTATTTTAACGATTTTGTAAGGGCCTTTCCATATTGGAGATAAGGCTTTACGAAGTCTGTGATGGTATTTTAAATATACCATGTCACCAACTTTATATTCTATGTTAGGATTAGAACTTGAATCATAGATTTGTTTTGAAGATTCTTTACTTGATCTAATATACTCTAAAGCTTTTTCGCGGCTTACTTTCATTCTATACTGAAGCGCACGGACATACTCGTGGTATGTAACATTATTATCTGTGTCGTAGAGAGAATTAGGAAGGGTTGGTTTCTGTCCAAACAGAAGTTCAAACGGACTAAATTGAGTAGTAGTATGAGGAGTTGTATTATACGCGAGAACAGCTGTTGCTAGGTAGCAATGCCAATCATTTTGATTTTCGTTTACAAAGGATTTTAGGTATTCTTTAAGAGTAGCGTGGCTGCGTTCCAGCGCACCGTTAGTTTGGGGATGGTAAGGGCTAGAAAGTAAGGGTTTGATTTTGAAAATATCGGTAACTTGTTTAAACAGTTCTGATGTAAAAGTCATGGCTTGATCAGTAAGGATCATTTTAGGAATAGCGAATAAGGACATAAAGTGGACCAGATTACGGGCTACTTCTTCACTTGTTGAAGAAATCATAGGATAGACACATAGGAATTTGGTAAGATCATCTTGCAGAGTCAGTATGAACTTGAACTTTTGGAAACCTGCTTCAGGTAAGACACCAACTATGTCCAGAGCTAATCGTTCAAAAGGCTTTGTGCTCGTGGATGTAATAACCATAGGAGCTTTAATGCAGGCTCGTAAAGGTTTGTTAACTTGGCATAGTTTGCAAGACTTCACATAGCGTTCTATGTCAGTTCTCATTCCTTTCCAGTAGTATGAGGCTTTAATTCGACTATACATCCTATTCACACCAGGATGTCCTGCTATGGGAGTGTCGTGATTCTCTTTGAGAATTGTAGGAACTTCAGCTGGAGTTGGAAATATTATTTGATTTTTATAAATATGTATTTTGATATTAGTGTTATGAAATACGTAGGAAATCATATTATAAATTTTGGTATAGGATAATTTAGTAAAAGGTTCAGAGAAATCGGAGATAGCTATTTCATCAATGCTAGGGTGATGTGATATAAGTTCATCACGAAGCATCATCAAAGTGTCGTAAATGGAGCGAAAAGTTGTCTCATCGTAATGATGAACCTTGGTAAAAAGAAAATAATATGTTTTATTATTTTTTGTAACTGACCTTACCGAACATTGTTCACGTTCGGCTTCTAACAATGAAGCGGTGTCGGTTATCTGAGATAATAATTCCTCACAATGTGGCATTGAGTTGTCGAAATCTAGAGAAACGGGGCATGCAATAATTTTGCATTTGGAAAGATGTAAAGCTTGTGAGTGTTCTTCAATTTTTGTGTTAGAATCTGGTAAAGAGTTTGTAAGTTGTTTCTTAAAATATGCCTCGTAGGAAAGCTTAGTAAGATTATCTGTATTTATAGCATGAATTGGGATGCGAGACAGAGCGTCTGCATTTGAATTTAATTTTCCAGGTTTGTAAATAATCTCGTAATCGTATTCCTCAAGTTTGAGGCGCCAACGGACGAGTTTGGAACCAGGATCTTTGACGTTGAAGAGCCATACTAAGGGCCGATGATCTGTTACGATTTTGAATTTAGTGCCGTAGAGATATGGTCGGAAAGTTTTAACGGCGAATAAAATAGAAACTAACTCCTTTTCTGTGGTCGAGTAATTTCCTTCTTGTTTGTTTAAGGTTCTAGAAGCATAGGCTATTGGTTTGTCCTTGCCGATAGGGCCTTGAGATAGCACTGCGCCAACGGCGTAGTTGCTGGCGTCTGTGGTAACGATAAATGGTTGAGAAAAATCAGGGTATTGGAGAAGAGGAGCTGAGGTTAACTTTTCCTTCAGGAGGTTAAAAGCTTGGTCTTGTTCTATAGACCAATGAAAAGTGACATCCTTTTTGAGTAAAGATGTTAGAGGTTTTGTGATCTTGGAGAAATTGTCAATAAATCGGCGGTAATAACCAACGAGACCGAGGAATGATTTTACTTCTTTAGGATTTTTAGGAATTGGGAAATCACAGACTGATTTAATTTTTTCTGGGTTTGGAGAGACACCTTTATCCGTTATAATGTGACCTAGATAGGTGACTTCCTTTCTAAGGAATTCACATTTATCCGGTTGTAATTTGAGATTATAATCTCTGAAACGGTTGAATACCATTTTCAGTTTTTCACAATGTGATTTGAGATCTGCACTATAGATGATACAGTCATCTAAATAGACATAGCAATGTAAACCTTGAAGACCTGATAATACTGTGTTCATAAGACGTTGAAAAGTACTGGGAGCGTTCTTAAGTCCGAACGGCATCCTAGTGAATTCGTAGTGGCCTGTTGAACCATTTGTGTTGACTACAGTAAAACCAGTTTTAGGTGCATCTGAAGGATTCAGCGGAATTTGATGGAAACCGGAGACTAAGTCCAGTGTGCTAAAATATTTGGAATGACCTAGTTGATCTAGGATATCTGTGATCAAGGGAATAGGATATACTTCGGATACAGTGACGTCATTGAGGCGGCGGTAGTCGATAACTATTCGCCATTTCTTTTTCCCGGATGCGTCCATTTTTTTGGGAACCACCCAAACGGGAGCATTCCATGGAGAGATAGACGGTTTTATAATTTTCTGTTGTAGCATTTTCTGGATTTGGGAATCGACTTCGTTTTTATGACATTCGGGAAAACGGTAAGATTTAACATTAATAGGAGAGCTATTACCCGTGTCAATAGAGTGTTGAATAGCGTTAGTATGAGTTAGAGTATCTCCTTCGAGATAAAATATATCAGAGTATTCAGAACAGCACTCTAAGAGAGCTTTTCTCTCTTCATCGTTAAGATGTGAGTGTCTTATAAGATTTAGAACACGATCGAGTCGATTTGATGAAGAATTAGAAACGTGGTTGACAATTTCGGGGGATTGAGACACTTGGTGTAGTTCAGAGAAGTCTATAGGAGTTAAAAGAACCTTGAAGTCTTGGATTTCTATTTGAGATTCAGTGGTATTTAAAACAGAGACATTGACTTTATAATTAGGCTTCAAACTTACTATACAGTTTGCTATATATACACCTTCGGATATAGAGTGATCTAATATGAGTGCGTCTTTTAAATGACGTAACTCGAACTTGTCATTTGAGACAGTGCATTCAACAATAGCTTCGGAGCGAGCCGGTATTATATATCTAGGGCTCGAATAATGAATTGGTAAAGTGTAATTTGAGATAGTAAGGGATTTACTATTATAATCGATATTAGTATGGAAAAAATGTAGAAAATCGGTACCTAAGATACCGTCTGATTCCAGATTCAGAGCGTCAGTTATGACGTGGAATTTAAAAGAAATGGTGTGGTCGTTTATAATAAGGTTAAGCACAACTGTTCCTAAAGTTTCGCTATAGGAATCTTTATCGTTTATGCCTTTGAGTTTTATAATTTCTTGAGACAATTGGGGCTCTGCTGGTAAACACGAGCGCTTAATAATGCTGACACTTGCGCCTGTGTCAACTAAGAAACAGAGAGGTTTTTTATTACATTCTATTTGTAAAAATGCATGAGGTAAGGACACCAACTTTTTCAGGGTGCTTGTTTCGAAGATTGGGACGTCTTTAAGAGGCAATGAGCTTTTGCTTGCGTCGCTTTGGGGGTCATTTTGAATGACTTTAGAGTTTGTAAGACTCAGTTGATCCTTTGAAGGAAACTGAGATTTAAAGGATTTTGTAGTATAAGAGCTAGTATAAGAATTAGAATGAGATATAGTATTATTTGAGCAATCTTCTTTGGAATGCTTTGTATTCGATTTTGTAGGAATCAGTGAGGATTTAGGATATGATTCAGCGATATTTTGGCAGTCTTTTGGTGATTGCCGGGATATAAAAGATTTGGTATAAGATTCAGTGTGACTCGGACAGTCATGTAGCGATTGCCGAGATATAAACGATTTGGGAGAATTAGTATAAAAGGATTTAGTAGTTCGAGTGCCATTTTGGATTGTTGATTTCGGCAGGCACGCATCCGAAATCAGTTTAAGTTTTTTGATTCAGGGACGTAACTATTCGTCACTTCATTTAAGGATTCAGAGTATTCATACATGTTAACATTAGCACTGTTACTATGAGAGGGACCCGACGGAGGGTGAGAGTTCATCCGACGCTGATTATTATTATATTGGCGCTTACGACATTCTGAGATAAGATGTCCTTTGTGTTTACAATAGGCACAGGTTTTGACGAAATTTGAGTCCTTTGATGAACTTTGACTTGTTTCTGCAGAATATTGAGGGTTAGCGGGAGGAATATGGAAAGATGATCTCTGTGTGAAATCGTGCTTTTTCTTAAAGCACTCTGAGAAACTATGATTGGTCTTCTTACATAAGGAACAAAATTTAGTTGGATGTTTTGGTTGAGTAATTTTTACAAGTTTGAAAATTTTTTCTTCTTCGACTGCTAGAGAAATTGCTTCATTAAGTGTCGAAGGGTTTCTGCAGCGGACAATATTAGAAATATTAGGGTTAAGACCTAATTGGAATAAGCTTAAGGCGAGTTCTTCCATAGCTGTGATTTTGCCTAGAAGGAGATTACGATCAGTGCATGAATTTTGAATATCAGCTTGAAGTCGAGTTAGGCATGCTTCGAGTCTGATAGAATATTGTGTCACACTTTCGGACTGGCCCTGTTTACAGTTTTGGAGATCAAGTAGCAGATGGGACGAGTGTTTTTTCTCGCCAAACGTGCTTTTTAAATATGATTTTAATTCATCCCAATTATTGAAATTTTTAAGGCTGCAGGCTAATTGAGCTTTGCCCTCAAGTTGGGAGATTATATATTTACATAAGATATTTTGCTGGTCGGGAGCAGCTAAACTAATTGCGTTATCGCAGTTAGTTAGGAACGCGGCAAGAGTTTCCCGATTCCCATCATAAGACCTTACGAATTTAGTGAGTATAGAGAGAGTCACTTTTGCGTCCGAACTTTCTGACTTTAAACTCATTTTTGATTACTGAAACTGAGATATGGAGAGAAAAAAAAAAAAGGATTTAAATTTAAAATACAGTACGAAAATATACAATTTAGACAATTTACGCTTTTTATACAAAATTAATATAAACTACTTACAGGATAACGGCAAAC
Source organism: Maniola hyperantus (assembly GCF_902806685.2). Classification (NCBI taxonomy): domain Eukaryota; kingdom Metazoa; phylum Arthropoda; class Insecta; order Lepidoptera; family Nymphalidae; genus Maniola; species Maniola hyperantus. The sequence goes on from NC_048564.1 coordinate 6,056,982, forward strand.
ATCACGATTTATTTTTCACAAAAAGGTTTTCACTTTGATGTCACTGCACTGAAAGTTAAATTAGGTCGATGCGTTTGCGACACGTGAAGGCTTTGAACTGTACGGAATGCGTCTCGTATTTCACGCGGCGACGATATCGAGTAGGTTTCTGAAGATATTGAAGAAATTGTATTTCGTAATTTTGAAGGCTTAAAATTTATTTCACTGATGTTTTTGAGTGAGTCCAGGATATTCGCGTTCTTCGTGTGAGATGCGGGCTCAGTCTGGCAGGCTGAGACTTATCGTCGATCTTGAGTAGAACCGGTGCTTAGTGGTTGTGATGCGGGCTCAACCCTGGGGGCGAGGCTTATCGTCGATCACGACTGCGATGACCTCAGGATTCTTTGGATGCTAAGGGTCCTCTTGCGTGAACCTTCTCAGCAATCCCACTTCTGACACCAATTGTTAGGAGGTCCGCTTCGACAGTCTTTTGAAAAAAAAACCACAAGAAATGTCCAACGAATTTAATTTGGAAATTCACACACACGGAACTTTTACTTCACGCGAATACAGTAGTTTCAGTGTTAACTATTCAATATGGAAATGTGGACTGCTTCGCCGCCTCGCGGATTGTTCGCTTTATATAAATTGAAATGCTGAAGCAGCGAATTAACACGTCATGTTAAAATTATTAATTTATAACAGTACACGCACGGAGACAGGCGCGTTCGTTGCGGAACGGATTTAGTTCGTCCACCTATAAGTACGCGATATGTCGAGATGCATACGGCACCCCGCACACCGTGCGGGCGTGCTCACCCGCAACGAGTTTGCGCTGAGGCTGTTCGAGTGTCCGGACGTTCCCTCCCCGATTGCCATCTCAACCTGTTGCGGACTATAGTTGGGTAACGTTTTTTCATTACGTACTCATTGTTAAAAAATGATACTCGTGGCCTACATCTTTTTTATGCTAGAGACTGGTAATCTACTTAGGATACTTGCCTCGATGATCTTTGATGTTTTACTTGAGATACTCCAATAGTTATCGGACCTTTCGCGCCGAGTCGCCGCGTGCAGTCGGTGTGGGGACCAGAGTTGTATCCGCCGCCTAAGCATGCCCCCGTGAAAACAAGCGTTAGTAGTAGATGGATTGTTAGTAATGAGACTGAGATGTAATGAAAAACCTAGCACCGAACTTATGACCATCACAATGCAATGATATAAGATACTCTTTCTAACATTGCGCATTTAAGTCAATAGTTAGTGGCGGAATTGCACCTGGCCGGCTATTGTATCACATTGTAGATTATGAAGTTCGGTGCTAAGCCTTCAGGTAAACACGCAAAGCTTGAAAGAGTACTATAATATATTTTCTATAAAAAAATCAATCAACCCAAGGATAGGATAGCAAGAATTTATGTCTTAAAGAATGTTAAATTAAAAAACTCAGATGACTTTGTCTTACGGTAGAAAGATAAAAAAAAAAAATATATATATATATATATATATATATATATATATATTATATAGTACTTAATTCAATGTGTAGACTGTATATACAGCATTACTCACAAAATGGGACAGAATTTTAATAACATAATATTATTATGACCAGAGCTTGAACACTATTCTCTTTTTAACCGACTTTAAAAAAAGGAGGAGGTTCTCAATTCGTCGGATTTTTTTTTTTAAATTTAAATTATTATCTGATAAAATTGCAAGTAGGTATTATGTTGTGAATACCCAATTTAGATTATAAAAAATTTGTGCAATAAAATATACCGAATTTACATAATATACAATGTAGATAAGCGAAGAATAATACTAGATATAGGGCATTAATGTGCCGACCTTTAAATTCCCGATATCACTATCTTAGGCGTGCTATACACATACGTGGTAAAATGGAACGGTTTATGAATACCCAAGAAAAAAGTTGATAAATATACACAACTAAGTTTATTAATTAGCACAACCAAGCGGTAACAATAAACTTCCGACGCGACGTGCTGATTGGGTCGTACCGAACAACACTGCTTCCAAGAAAGAAGTGTTGTTAATTTCCAATGATTTTACTGTTAATGCTGGTACCAAATTACTTACTACTCCTACAAGGTGCGAGTGGGCTCGAAATTGTGGCAATGAAATGTGTGAGTACATATTAGATGCCGAAACAAAGCATAATAAACCTTCGTGGTTTTACCGATCGCCATTTGCTATACGAAAAGCCAAACTTATGCATTAGTTGCTTTCAGACGTTTTGGACATCTTTGCTTGAATATGTGGACATGGCTATTGTGTGTATAGCGTCATTTAGACCTTTTTCACTAAATGTTATCAATGCAGCGCATTAACCAAAAGACTGGTACTAATGAAGTTACTAATTGAAGAATAATTTGGTAAACGTAAGTAACACGCGTGTTACTTTCAAAATCATAAATATTACATTGTCATCAATGACCGTTTGGAACGGAATGTGTCTGGAGTGAAGTGCCGGACAGGAAGCTGGGAAATATAAATATTATTTTGGCAAACCCGACGTCCGAGGCAGCAAAACGTATATATAAGATGGTCCGTATTAACATAAGTCGTAGAAATAATTAGTATATAAGTAGTATTTAGATTTAGTTTTAAGTTTAGTTTAATTTAGTTTTAAATTAAATTAAATTAAGTGTTTGAATAATATTATGTAGACTTACGCCCTTTAAATGAGAATAATAAAAAAACCCGTTTAGAAATGACGTATTAATAGTGTGGCGAATAATATGCTCGTGCCTAATCACATAAACTCGTTTCTATTTAAAGCACGCTAGTTAAACACGTAGGCGTGAAAACAAAATGTAAAATGCATTTCGTCTTATTAATAATCATAAGGTCGACGTATGTACTCACTCATTAGTAATGGTTTCTAGGGTGACAACATCTAATGTATGTATATGTTACAAAACTTTTATCTAGTGAAAACTACTTGTAACTGAAACAGTCAAGATTGACGAACGACGTTGGTCAAAAGAAGTGTGTATCTATACTCGGAAAAAGAGATCTTTGAAATTAGTCAAAACTGTCATACTCCTTCCAGGTTAGCCCGCTCCCACCTTAGACTGCATCGTCGCTTACCATCAGGTGAGATTGCAGTCAAGGGCTTACTTGTATTTGAATAAAGAAAATTAAAAAAAAGACTATTTCTTACGTCATTTTCATCGCCGGATACGTCGATATCGTCATCACGTTGGAGTCCCTTCAGGCGATAAGCATTGAAGGTGGATAAAACTTTACATACCCACATATTCGTTTCAAATCACTATTGTGGTTAACCTCAAGTGTTATCATTTGATAAGATGACGTGTTTTTAATTTAGATTCGTTATAATCAACTATAATTAACGTAGTTAAGTAAAAGTGGTGATGCGGGCACTCTCTGGGAACCCCACCTGATTGCTAATGGGTTCTTACAATGACAAACCTATTAAAAAACAGCAATAATTTACTTAGGCGATCAGCTTTTAGGGCTGTCAGTTTTTTAATATTGCAAAATCCGCTTGACTGCCGCAGCGCTATATTAAGTCAAATACCCGGCTGAGTTTGTTGTGGGCTCTTCTCAGACCTGGACGCGTTTGGAACCCTCGTAGCTTTAGTTTTAAGTACGTATTAATTATCACCACTATATCATATCATCTTACAAATAATTTTATGACAATCAGGAAGCGTAAAATTTTACCAATTCTGAATAAATAATTTGAGTTTGAGTTTGAGTTTGAAATTATTTTACGAATTGACATTACTACGGTATACGGCTATCCTATATATAAATCACAGAGAGGCCGTACACTTCCTTCACCTCTCAAACGTCACTCGAATTTTGTAGCAGTTTTACGAGGAGAATTGTGGCGACGAAAGCAACTAAATGGTTTAGTATCCTGTATTCGCTCAGTCGCGGATGCATAAATTAGCGACGCGGTGTGTACATGTAAACTTTATTGAACTGTTTGGACCAAGCCAGAACCTCAGGTACAGTTCTTGCGATTCACGAGCTTGCGTGAACTTTACTTGCGGTTACGTCGTATACATGGACGTTGCGTAAGAGTTCGTGCCTGTCGAATCAATCAGTCGCAAACACGCGCTCGCAAACGCACACATTTACATACCTTATAACGATACGACTTAAACACACGCATAAGCAAAGCGCACTCGTAAAACGCAAGGACTATAACAAGTTCGTTTAATAATTAACTATTTTGTCTTATGACTGTAACAAAACAACGTGGGAATTAGCAGTGATGTTATTAAAAGCAATGAGTGTCTATGACTATTAGTATTGTTAATACTATTCTGATTTCTGATAAATCAGTCATGCTGTTAGAAAAAATGACTTGTTTTTTGGGACTTGAATTTGATCACATATTATTACATGTAATATATTATAGCCAGAGCTTTAGAAGTTTCTCTGTTAGTCCAGAGGTTTAATGAAAGTTAATATTAATTATGAGTTGAATAGGTACAATAACCGAATCACTTCCTTCACAGTACATCAGCGGGATGTATTCAACGACAATTTCCTAAGGATGCTGATGAAGTCACAATATCGACTTAGAAATCAGAAATCCGGTGCTACCTACTGACTTGATGAGTACTATTTTACCGGATACACGTTGCTGGGAACAAATAACTATATGAGTTGTGTATGAAATTTCGATCATTAAAGTAAAAGACTGCATACACAATCTAATAGAAAAACTGTCCAAATAACACAATGAAAATTATTGTATTTTAACAACTTTTTAAAGTAAACTTTTTTATGTGCGACTTGAAAGTAGCTCGGAATTTTATTTAAAATGCTCGCAAATACTAAGTAGTTAGCTCTATAGATTAAAAGCTCTATTTTTATTACTAATGATAAGATAAAAAAAAATCCGACTCATATTAAAAAATAGAATCCTGCACACTTTATGTTTTACTTTAACCGCGCGTACAGATTACACTCATTCAATTTAAAAAAAGCAGACCTACTTACTGCAGCATCTAAGGCAGTGGTCCGACCGCCGACGATGAACGAGAAACGAGTAGAACTAGAAACTTAAACGAGTTGGCGATCAGCGGGAAGCGAGTGTGTAGTTTCGATAGTGTTGTCGCCGGGCTATAAGTGAGTGTGCAAGTGCGACGAGCGATTACTCGCGCCATTCGCCCGCGGTCGCGCAGTCCTGTGCAAACAAGCGCGTGTTTCAAGCGAGCGAGCATCGCTGAACGAATATCGCTGAGCCAGTTTATTTTTGAGAGCTTGTCGCTCAGCGACAAAACTAGTAAAGCGAGTCGTCGCCGGCAGTGTGAACAGTCAGAGAGCACCTTTTGATATATGCATCTCTTTCGTTTAGGACACGGAATACACTACACGGAATGTACGTTTATTGTGCGTTTCTTGAGAGAAAATCGCCGATAGTTAGTCGTTTTCTCGCCGGCGCGGCGGTCGGACTACTGCCTTAAGATAGTAAAAATAATAATTGATTTAATGATGAGTTCTTTGGATTTGTTTTCTAACCATCGAAAATACGTTCCCCGTCAGGAGAAGTAATTTTTCACTGACGAGTTTTTGACGACAGCATATCTAGCACTTTATTGATCGAAGGGTTGAAACGATAAATCACCTTTACCTTAGAGATGTCCACGCCTGTGACGCCTTTGACGAGGTCGGGGATGCACTGAACGATGCTGAGAACTTCTCCAGTGAGTTTGGCCGCGCCTACTTCGCCGCCGCCGCACGAGACCATGGTCACCTTGCGGGCCTGCGACAGCGGCGCGGCTACCTCTGCCGCCACCTAGCAAATAAATTGAAAACATGTTTCAAAATGTACTGGCCCTCGGTTAGGACATGAACTGAACAATCCATAAGTTTTCGAAAAACCTGCCTGAGGTTTGCTCTTCATCATGTCTACTATCTACATGTAGTCAGACTGTTGTTGTCGACTAAAAAAATGTCTGTGTGTTTATTTACTTAAAATGGTTATCCCTCTTAAAACTAACAAAGGACATGGATCTTACGTATTTTGGAAGGCCCTCTATTTAATAACCACTGAGAAATAATATATTTTTGACATAAGCAAATACCCAAATAAGTTACCATGATTATATTGAAAACGTCATTGTACGTGCAGTGTGATAAGTAGCGTGAACGAATTGGCGTGAATGATGTATTACTTACATCATTCACGCTTGCTTAGATTAAAAAAACATTCGATAGCAATGTTGTAGAAATTAAATGAGATATGATTTCAATATTTTCTTGTTCAGCGACATAGTCTAACTTAAGTAACAAATCTTAATATTATATTTAAATAAAAACCGGTCAATTGCGATTCGGGACTCGCACACGAAGGATTCCGCACCATCGTACATGATATAACACAATGTACTTTAAAAAAAATTGCATGACGGGCATTTTCAAATTCTCATCTAAGTTTATTTAATTTTGGTTTTTCAATTTTTTTTGTTGTTATAGCGGTAAAGCGTTAAAAACACAATCTTGAGAAAATTTCTACTCTCTAGCTATTACGGTTAGTTTTAAGTACGTAATTAATTATCACCACTATATCATCGTACAAATTAACAATTTTGACCATCAGTAAGCGTAACATGTTACCTATTCTGAATAAATACAGTGGAAACTCGATTAACTGGACCAATTGTTGTCATTAGGGATTCGGATAATCGAAAATCGGGATAATCGAATGTATGAAGAAAAGCGGGCTTTGTGCTTATGTAGATACTAGCTTATTCCCGCGACTGTGTCCGCGTGGACTACACAAATTTCAAACCCCTATTTCACCTTTTTAGGGGTTGAATTTTCGAAGATCCTTTCTTAGCAGGCGCATATCGCAGGCGCGCGGTCATAATAGCTATATGCCAGTGGCGTGCACAGGAGTTCAAGCCAGGGTATGCATTTAGGTATGAACTTATTTTACGGCAGGTTATAATGAAAAATAAGCATTGATTTATTACAATAAGGGTAGGCAGTGCGTTTATGCCTCTATGAGCTGCACGCCACTGCTATATGCATGCCAAATTTCAGCCCGATCCGTCCAGTAGTTTGAGCTGTGCGTTGATAGATCAGTCAGTCAGTCAGTCAGTCAGTCAGTCAGTGCAAATATTGGTCGCCCAGTTGATCATTTTTGTAAAAACGAACAATAGGTATAAAGCTTTTTCTAAAAGTTAGTTTTTCGGTTTCTTCATCATTTTCCGATGTTTACTACCGTCTTCACTATCTAATTTGCAGGTGCACCACAAAATTGAATCGGTATTCTTCTTAATATCACTTATCGTGGATGTACCTACACCATAGTTATCAGCTGAATTACGACCGGTTTCTTCTTTTTTTAATGAATCATGTGATTAATGGAAAATGAATAAGCTTTTTTTAATAGATATAGCGAGCAAACGAGCAGGCGGGTCACCTGATGTTAAGTGATTACCGCCGCCCATGAACATTTGCAGCACCAGAGGAACCGCCGATGCGTTGCCGGCCTTTTAGGAATTTGTTGGTCCGCCCCTTGAATAACCCCATGTTATAATCTAGTGGGAACACCGCCGATGGGAGTTGGTTCCACAGTTAGCTTCAAAAAAATGGGTTTACCTTAGGCAATGTCTCAAGCATCATATCGATCATGGCAGCTGAGCCGTATTCCTTCCAGGCGTCTGCTTTCTTGGTCATTTGCTCTGCATCTGCAGCCGCCTTCGCTTTAATAGCGAACGCCTCTGCCTGTACACAAATAACATTTTGAGCTACTGATAAACCTGAGCAGCCCATGTCTAATAACAAACAACACAGTACAGTACGCGACAGAAAATAATGTACATCGGCCTTTAAAATGAAATTTCGGCTTTGTAGAGCGTTGTCTCTGTCACTCATACCTATATGACGTTTTGTCGGTCTCAACGACAAAGACAATGCTCAACAAATAAATAAACCTTTAGAAGAAGATAGCGGATTTGTAGAGACAAATCCGCTATCTTCTTCTAAAGGTTTATTTATTTGTTTTGGAAATTATTTACCTTATTTAGATTATTTAGATTTTATTAATATTTATATTATTTGTAAAAACTAAAAATATTGAACGGCAGTAAGATTCCTAATAAATAAAATTAATCGTTTTAGATGCGGCTGGATGAGGAAGGCTGAGGACAGGATGTAGGCAAAACGCAAGGCATGCACTCACAAACTGATACGATGGTGACGATCGTTTTGGCATAGCTACCTAGTATAGACTGACGGCCTCAAGAAGGTGCCAGAAAGTGGACAGATGAGTGAGGCGGAGGACTGTGTTTGGTGGCGCACTCTGGAAAGGGCGTATGTCCACCGCTGGACAACGGATAGAATGGTGTGGACAACTTACCTCACCGCGAACCTTGACGGCCTCAGCTTCGGCCTCTGCCTCGAGTACTGTCTTCAGTCTGTGCGCTTCAGCCAGCTTCTCGAGCTTGAACTTTTCTGCCTCCGCAGGTCTGCAGATGTAATACTTATATATTAGGTATAATACTTCTTTCATATAATCCATACTTCCATACTAATATTATAAATGTGAAAGTGTGTCTGTCTGTCTGCTAGCTTTTCACAGTTCATCCGTTTAACCGATTTTGATGAAATTTAGTAAAGAGATAGCTTGCATCCCGGGGCAGGACATAGGCTACTTTTAACTCCGCAAAATCAAAGAGTTCCCACAGGATTTTTAAAAACCTAAATCCACGCGGTCGAAGTCGCGGGCTATTATACTATATAATCGCTAGCTGTTAGTTATCACATGATCAGGTTGATTTCAGGAGGAATGTTAAAGCGAAACGAAATCAAACTCTGGCTGGATGCTATTTACTGACTTTAATAATACATTCACGAGTACCCGTGTTGACATTATTATCAGTTCCTACCTACTGATTACCCTGCAATTTTCTCCCCTTTTTGAATACAACATAACGTTGTTATTAAAACTCTTAATTGTATTTTTGTAGGGTATTTGTTTACGAGAGTCAGTTAAGAATGACATTTTGGTCGCAGGATACGTTCAGTATCCTATGTCCGTTAGTTGAGTGAGACCGATGACGTGCGGTTTCTTACTTCCCTATTAGCTTGTCTTCCTGAGCAGGGTATGAATGTGGTCATCCCCGAATTCAGAGATAACACCAATGAAATCGAAAGACGTCGAGCAAAATAAGGTCTTAACCCTCTCTCTCAATTTTAATTAAAAGCCTCAATAGCTTAACTGGTAAAGGAGTGGACTGAAAACCGAAAGGTCGACGGTTCAAACCCCGCCCGTTGCACTATTGTCGTACCTACTCCTAGCACAAGCCTGACGCTTAGTTGGAGAGGAAAGGGGAATATTAGTCATTTAACATGGCTAATATTCTTTCATTTAAAAAAAAAAACAGTTGTTCCCTCAAATATTTTTAGTTACCTGCGTATGGTCGCCTCGAGTTCTTTCTCTCGCCGCTGCACCTCCCACTTCTGCACGTTGATCTCTTGAGAACGCTCCACCACAGCGATTTGCATCTGTTCCTCCTTGATGCGCTGTTTGGTCTTCGCTGCTTGCAACTCGTACGCCATCTCTGCTTCGGCCTGGATAATAATATTAACCTATTAGACGATGCCCGCGACTTTGTACGCGTGGCTTAAGGTTTTTTAAATTCCCGTGGGAACTCTTTAATTTTACGGGATAAAAAGTAGACTATGTCCATCTCAGAGATTCAAGCTAAGAAGATTACTCTCCCTTCAGGCTACAAATGTAAGGGGATAGAGAAATGTGTTTGTGCACATATACATAATATTATAAGATAGCAGATAACTAATCTCTTTAAAGGCTGATGGCTAAAACTCCGTCGATTTTTAAACGTCTTTCAAAAAAGAGGTTCCCAAATCAGCGGGCTTTTATCACAATCAATAGTTCCTGAATTCTTGTGGTTGATGAGAGCTGTACCTGCATCATCAAGGTTGAAGAGTTGGGACTTGGAGTTTAATCATAAAGCCGTTGCTTGGTATTTTGCGCTTTGTGGTGCAATAAAGAATATTCATACATACATACACAGGCGGGCAATAACCCTTCAGCAAGGAATTGGATCCAAAAATGTTTACCTTTTTAGTTTGCACTTCAACGTCGTACGCAGCCTTTTTCAGTTCGAAGTCCCTTTGCGCCTTGGCGATTTCCGTATCGTTGATGAATCTGGCCGCCATCCGCTGTTCCTCTGCCATGGCCTCCTTAATTGTTGCCTCGGCTTGCGCCTCTGCCTCGCCTATACGCGCGTCTCTCTTCACTTCCGCAGTGCGAGCCATACCCAGAGCTTTTAAATATCCCTATGAAACAAAAGATACAATTAGATATTATACCACGAACATGATCTCCACTAAGTAAGAGTTCTAGTCGAAACATCGAACGACACTACCGGCAATGATATAAATCAATCCGTTTCGAAATTCCGGTAGATAATTTTGTAATATAAGACCACATATATATCTCATATCTATATATATATAAATGGAAAAGCTGACTGGCTGACTGACTGACTGATCTATCAACGCACAGCTCAAGGACGGATCGGGCGGAAATTTGGCACGCAGATAGCTATTATGACGAAGACACCCGCTAAGGATTTTTGAAAATTCAACCCCTAAGGGGATAAAATAGGGTTTTTGAAAGTCCACGCGGACGAAGTCGCGAGCATAAGGTAGTCCTACTTCTAAAAAGAGATGCCATGAACCGTTATAACGCATTGCCTAAATTCCGGCCGGAATTTCGCACGTATGAAAAAGCTGACAGTATACTTAAGTGGCGAGATTATAAGAATCGTACGTAATCGTAGATTGGCCCGATGCAAGTCTCCAATATTAAATATGATCAAGTTTGATTATTTTTTTGCTAAATGCCATAAGTTTGGAGAAAAGAGAAATTAAAACCCCAATGGATTTTTAGTATTTTGTTCAGGAATTTTAACTTGATCGCATTTAATGTTGGATCGAAACGCGTTCGTTTACTTACTTCTACTTCGTATCAATGTGCACTAAAACGTATCGTCGAGATACCCTCATATTTCATTCAAACTATCTACAAGTTTAGTGAAACAAGCTGACATTTAAACGATCATGTTTTATATATAACACTCACTAACATAACACACTCGTATTATCATATCATATTAAATACACATGTTTATCACAAATCGTGTGCCATTATAAATACACAATACATTCTTGAACGAATGAAGAACAGCTTATATTATTAAACACGGAAAACAGAAAACTATCAAATGCAGCTTTTAAATCAATTCAATAAAAGGAAAAGAACTATGTTCAATGAACGTTAAATTGTAATCGAAAAAATAAAAGTACGCTAAGAACGACTAAAGCGAAAGCATACATCTACTCATATTATGTATGAATAAATGCTACGACCAAACCAGAGCGCACTGAAAGTTGCGGGAATCAACTACTCCCAGGATTGTTTAATCATTACTTCCACCTTTATCAGAATATCCCTAACTACTCGCCTTGTAGGTCCTCATTAATTTATTATTTTCCATTCTTAAAAATAAAGAATTACATTTGAGCAGTTATTTTTTTTGTCGTCGATTCTAAAACAGCTCTCTTGCCTTTGAAATAGAATAACAAGATATTCTTATAATATTACAAAATCACATTCAGCCCCATTTTGGTATAGGTTTCACAAAAAGGGGAGAATAAGGTCTTACGGATGTACTCAAAGTCGCTAATCGTTACTTAAGATTGAGTTAAAACGAGACAGATTTATGTGAGAGATTAAACTTAAGTAACGATTAAGCGACTCTGAGTACGGCTGTTAGTCGCGGAAAGTATTTTTTCCCGGAATACCATGCGATGACGGCAACTGGAGGCAGAAGAAGAACCGGGAGAATGAAGAACTGCTGGTCGAACCCAAAATAATTAGAGAATAAATTTACGTGACTCCGCTGGTGCCTTTGTAAGACAACTAGAAAGGATGGGAGAGGACCGTGCAGTAAGAAGAATGAAGAGCAAAATTGGATTGTCCAATAGGGGAACTCTCTATAAGATGCCCCAGGTATCGTTAAGTGGAAGAAGCGTGCAAAGACCTGCTAGCCCCCGGAAAAGCCGACTGACGTGAAGTGTCTAAAATCCACTTTATGTCGCTGAGCCAGCAAATTAAAAATCACAAAGTGCGTCAAAAAAAATTAAAAAAACAAAAGTGCTTTTATATAATTACTGTGAATTAATAGATTTTTTATTCCAAAAACTTTCAGTGCAGCCACCCTTTTAAATTTCTGATTACACTTTATAGATAAAAATGTAACTACTTTCTACAAGTAAAAACGGGATGAAATGTAACTTATCAGTATTTAGACTACGAGTACGTGAATAAGCCTTCCATGTCTTAAAAATAAACCACTCTGAGCAATGAGTGTGACTGAATATTTTCGAGATCACCTTGAAGAAAGAAACATATTTTGTTTTATATTATGTCAACTTGATAAGAATTGATACTATAATAACGAGATATAATAATTTTATCATGTCTTTTATCAGAGACAGGCCATTTTCATTTAGCTTTTGTATCAGAGGCGGGAGATTTATCCTAAACCTTACCGATAACTTTATTTAATTCTACGTTATATTATTGAAAAGGCTCACAAAACAGGTTGTAACTATAAGTTATTTTAATATAAAACAATAGGGTCAAATCCTTAATCGGTGTATATAAAATTAATGAATACATATATTATGCATTAAACAAGATGACATAGAATTTGTAAAATGTATAACCGAAACCAGTTTTGTTATCTGATCTAACTAATTGTATTATATGTGATGCATTTTGTTGAACTATTTGGCCATACATTTACAAGAACCATACAGCAAACATAGAAGGCACGTATTCAAGATGACCTTAAAAAGTAATTGACGTTCTAGTATTCGGCCATTTGTGGTTTAATCATATCAAACGACCGCAATGTGACATAATTATGTAGGTATATACTAGCTGACCCGGCGAACTTCGTACCGCCTAGCAGTCGATTCTTTATTTATTTTCCACAGACAATTTTTGACTAATGTTACCATCGTATAAATATTGACAAATATTGACATTAATATTAATACGATATTAACGTCACTCAATTGTTTTGCCTTCCCGGAACCCCTCCACTAACACTTAAACTTTATGGTATGGTATTAACGTTCAAATTGACTTTTAAGTATTATTACGAATTTTTTGTATGGGAATATAGAAAAGTGTTGTTTTTAGACTTTTTCAGGCAATTTTTTAAATTTTTTTCTCCGTAAGAACCATCTTCGCACTTCAAGGAATATTATAAAAAAGAATTAGCAAAATCGGTTCAGCTGTTCTCGAGACTTGCGCTTAGCAACACATTCAGCGATTCATTTTTATATATAGAGATAAAATAAATATGTATAGTCGACCATAATATGATAAGCGGTGATAGCCTAGTGATTAAGACGTCGCATAGGCCTCCTAGTTCGGGGGCTCTGGGGTTCGATCCTAGCTGGTACGCACCTCTAACTTTTCGGAGTTATGTGCGTTTCAATATATTAAATATCATTTGCCTTAACGTCGAACATAAACGTCGTGAGAAAACCTGCATGCTTGCGAGTTCTCCATAATATTCACAAGGGTGTATGAAGTCTATACCAATCCGCACTTGGCCAGTGTGGTAGACTATGGCCAAAAGCCTTCTCTGAGAGGCGACCCATACCTACGCATGTCAGTAGTGAGCCGGCAATAGGTTGATCATGATGATGACGATGACTATAGAATTGCTTTACCATTTTTGACAACAACTTTCAATAAATGAAAATTTCACTAGGGAAGCATTAGGCTTTTATAATAAAATTCATATATGTAGGTCTTATGTAGGGTCTTATTAAAGCGAAAAACGACAATGTAGTTTTATGATGTGTAAACGACATTCAACCTAGGGGTACTAAAGTAATTTTATAGTCGATGTTACGTTCATTGTTTTTGAACATCCTATTATAGGTAGATATTGAACCGTATTCATAGTTTCCGTAAAAGGGTAGAATAGAAATATAATATTTGTTCATAGGAAACCGCGAATTGAATATACCGTGACTCTTTCCACGTGGATTCAAGTATTTTTTTAATCCCACGTTAATTCTTTGTTTCCGCGAAATAAAAAGTATAGGTACCTACTTAGTTGTTTTTGTATATGAGGCGGATAGAAGAAACAAACAAACAAAATTCCGAATTCATATAATATTAGTATGGATTGAGGCCATGACGTCATGGTTCATTCAACCCCTCCCTACCCTCGACATAGATCACGGCAGGCAATGTAGCCCGCCCTGCCTACTTTATCGTACGTATTTTATGGTCGGCCCCGAAGTTTTGACGCAGTTTGTATTGATCTACAGGGATCTGGCTGATGTCATCAAATATCTGTTATCAACAACAGTACCTACATTAAATAGCGCTGAGTGCTTTTAATGACACATTTAATGTTTTCTCATCTAATAAAGCATATGGTAAATAAATTGTAAATGCATCTTTTTTCAGCATATTACATAACCAGATGATGCCCGCGATTTCGTCTGCGTGGTTAAAAATCCCGTGAGAACTACTTGATTTTCCAGGATAACAAGTAGCTTATATCCTAGTCCGGGATGCAAGCTATCCCTGTACCAAATAAATAATGCCCGTAACTACATACGTGATTTTTTTTTTAAATCTTGTGGGAGCTCTGTGAAACCAAAGATCTCAAGATTAAAAGTCTGTATTCATCCCCGGGCTGCAAGCCTAAACCAAAAAGATGGATGCTCTCAATATTTCAACGAAGATTTCGGTTTTCAAAAATCCTGTGGGAACATTTTCCTTTTCTAATACGAAAAGTACACCCTTGTCCAGGATGTAAGCTATCTCTGTACCAAATTTCGTCATAATCGGTTAAACGGTTGAACCATGAAAAGCTGGCAGCAGACAGACAGTCAGACGCACTTCCGCATTTATAACATTAGTATGCAGGAGCTTAACAATGCTAGGATAGCCACATATATGAGCTAGTCTTAAATGATGGATCCACAAGCTGTGCTACAGTTTAATGAAGGTGAAAAAAACGTGATCCTTATAAAGCATTGTTTGTTTGTCAACACAAAAAATGAGTAAATTATTTACATACCTTAGCTCCCTGACAAAATAGAAAATTATTTTCAAATAATTATTGTAATTATCAAAAACATCTAACGTGATAACCAAATGTATGTAGTAAACTTTTTACTTTATACGTTTTTAATAATAGGCTACTTGACTCATATCTAATTTCGCCCAATAAATGATTATTTATTATAGTATTTTGCTTAAGACAACGAAATATATCAATAACAATTATTAAAGACGCAGGATGGATATATAAATCCAATTTAAAAAAATACAGTTTTTATTTTTCTTTGAAACGCAGAAAACGCTGTCAGCCATGATGTGACGTCATTCAATATGTAAACAAAGAAATGTCATCCCTATGTCACGCGTGGACTAACGTAGTATCCATATATAAAATTTAAAGTCCTGACTGACTAACTTATATATCAACGCACAGCCTAAACATCTAGACAGCTGGTCCTAGATACATGAAATTTGGTGGGTGTGTTCTTTGTAGGTAAAGAGAAGGTATCCACTAGGAAAGGATTTTTTGAAATTCCACCCCTGAGTGGGTTAAATGGGGGTTTGAAATTTATGAAGTCCACGCGGGCGAAGTCACGAGCATAAGCTAGTTTTTATATATTTCTAAAAACTCATAGTATACGTAAAAAATTATCGTTTTCTCTTTATAAATTGAATAAGTTATTAAGTAAGACTTACAACAAAGTGATCTTTGCAAAAATAAATTTGGGTTGCAGTCGTTAGTCATGTAGGATCCCTTTAAGCAAGTCTTCGCGTGTTACGTATATTTATTTCACTGGGCACTCTAATCCACAACTTTCCTGTGGTCTTTATCGATGCGTTTTTTTACATTCTCGGATGATACAATAACGATAATTACTATATTTTTCATGTAAACTAGTATAGAAGTCATGTTTATTAAACTTTGGGAGGTTATGCTGTTGTTTACAAATGCATGACGTCAGAGCACAGATAATCTATCGGCCAAACATGGCCGACAGTGTTTTCACCTGTCTAAGAAAAAAATATTTTTAAATTAAAGTTTTACGGTTTTTAGGGCGCAAAAAAATATAGTGTTAATTTTTTTGATCTAATAGGACAAATATTAGCCATTTAAGACCTACTTAAAAAAAGTGTCAACTAGCCTATTAATCGTATATTATGGCACCCTAATTACATATTAAGATAAATAAAGCATGCATGTAACAAAAAAAAATTATAAATAAAACATTATAAACTGTTTTTATATTGATAAACATACAACATAAACATGATAGAAAAGATGCCCCAAATTTAATTTTATGACTTTCATATATTATAAATCTATTAATGAACCTCATTTTTTATCGCTATCAGAATAGAAAATTTTGAGTAAGATATAATGTCATCAACCAAATATCTTCATTAGCTCAATGATAATAATATTTTGGCAATTTTTCAAACAATAATCATAAGTTAAACGCATTAACTTTAACTCCTCACGCGCCATTTTAACTTTATGTGTCAAAAGTGCAATTTTAGTCGTTATTTTAGAGGTGAACCCACAGATATGTCCAGATTTGCAACTAGCGTGGCCCACTCAGTCCCTCTCGCTCAAGCAGATTTTCTTACTTGTGAAATGTCATTTCTTCTACACTTCACGTTGTTTGTCAAATACTCACGTACAAATACATTTTGACAAACAAACAAAAGTGGCCACGGTGATATGGACAAAACATAATCATTTTGTCACATTCTAACAAGAGCTTAAATGCATTTAGCTATCTCGCTCTAACAGTAAGTGTCACAATAGGGCTACTTCTAATAGTCCTTGTTCTGAGGGTGAACCGTACTTTTGACATGACAGTTGCCCAAAGAGTTAAAGTGCGCGTGAGGAGTTACTTTGTACGGACTATACCATTTTTGGCTCAATTTTAGACGTAATGTCTTTTCATTTTCCTTCATAATATTTAATCAACAAAAGCGCGATTAGTGATCATTTTATTTTTTACATAGGTGCCTTCCAAAGTTAAGTTTGGGTCGCCTTATAAGAGGTTGAATTTTAATGTAAGCTAATAATAAAATATACGACAGGATGATATAGATAAAATTTTATGAAAAATGATACATGATAAAGTACACTTACCTCTTCATCTCTAATATCCTTGAGTGTGTACGAAACAACGGTGATTCCCATATTTATCAGATCACTTGAAGCCACTTCAAATACCTTGAATGGATAAAAACTAATAATAATAATATATACGTATACCTAAAAGACTTGTCCTAACTGACTGACTGATCTATCAACGCACAGCCATGTAAACTGGAATTTGGGCTATAATTTTTTTATAGACTAGCGCTTGGCCACAATCAGACCTGCTGTCAGAAGTGATGATGCAGCCTAAGATGCAGCGTGCTTGCCTACAAGATTCACTCTTGACTTGACAGTATATATTACAGAGGCAATTCTGAGCAGACGAAATTGCAGACAACAATAATAATTACTTAAATATTAAAGATCAACAATGGATTAAATAAAATGAAACCATACCTTTTTGGAGAAAATCTTCCGATCTTTATATATTTCCTCCACAGTCATAGACCCCATAATAGCACGCTGGTGACCTTCGAGAGTCACAAGGGCTATATGTTGGATCTCCTGCTCAGACTTGCCGAGAAACTGCTCGCAAGCTGAGAGCAACATCTCAGCATTTTGACCTTGGATCTTTACCTAAAAATAGATTACAATTAATAAGACTAATTAATGTTGTAAAACACAAAGCAGTAATGAACTTATTAATAATGCAATCAAAAATATTTATTATCATCATCATCATCATTAACCGATAGACGTCCACTGCAGGACATATATAGTATAGATGACAATCGGGGAGGGAACGCCCCGCACACCCCCGCACTAACTCAATGGGGGCGAGCGTGGGTGACGTGCAGGTGTACGGGGCGTCCCCCCGACTGCCATTGCCATCTCGACCTGTCGCAGACTAAGTATACGTATCTTGTGAAGATTTTCACACGTCACAGTCTTGCCTTACCTGAATCAAGCTTCCTGCGGCTCGTTTGATTGACCTTAAGTATCAATTTCAACTTCATGTCATCTCTGAGAAAAAGGTCTGTTACACATGGACAGATAAGACAGACAGCAAAGTAATTTTATAAGGGTTCCGTTTTTAATACAAATCCATATAAGACGACTTAAACAATGTGTTAAGTTTTATCGAAATGGGTTCAGTATAAAGGGAAAATTAATAGACACAGTCACAGACTAACTAGAATTTGAGGAAGACAAAGTTGAAAGAAAGAGGAGCTTACTTATAATAAAAATTAATGGATGAATTACATATTATTTTATTTATCAATCAGTCCTATACAGTGTATCTGATAAATAATTATAATTTTATTATAACATAAAACCATCTCAGAATAAATTATTATAATATTATGATCGATTGTTCTTCAAGGAATGATTGGGTCAAAATTTGACTACTCATACTCTGAATGCTCATTGTTCCATAAGGAAAAACACAGTTGTCGGTTACACATTTAGAAGAGAAATTGTGCTTTATTACCCAACTATAGAGTGGATTTTACTTTGATCACAGCTTCGCTAACTCAATTTATGCTTGTCTCTATGGATAACTAGAAGTATGGCTTAATCAGTCACTTTAGCTGGTAAGGATACTACATATTACTGTTGTTCAGTCTATAAACTTATAAAGCAGACACACAAGGTTCATTTGAAATCGGACAGTCTGCCTATTTACTGTTATCTTTTAAATTAAAATTAAATTAAATTATTATTTATTGATCAAACATAGGTACACTTAAACATACTTACTTACGGGAACTAATACATAAAATACATAATAACAAACCAATTTGTTAAGTAGGTAGGTATACAGAAAAATTGACTGTCCCTAAGCTAGGTATACACCTGTTTTAGGCGACAGCACTCTCCTTAAAATTGATGGCTCATTTTATATATCTGGAGTGACTAATGTAATATATCCGGTATAATTTTTATTGAGAATTATTCTGAGAGTGACATGACTATGACTAATACTCCTAGGCAAAGGGGGCATAACTTTTAATAAAAGAAATGTAATACTAATAAGTAATTCACCATTAAAGCGAGAGTGATATTTACTTTCTTAAAATGCACTTAAATCAGAAAAGTTAGAGGTGCATGCCCATAATCAAATCCCCAACCTCCCGAATAGGAGGCGGATGTCAAAGAAAAACATCGTGAGGAAGCCTGCATGCCTGAGAGTTCTCAAAGGTGTGTGAAGTCCACCAATCCGCACTTGGCAAGCGTGGTGGTCTATGGTGGTCGTGGTGGTCCAAACCGTCCTCATACTGAGTACAGTTACCCGTGCTCTGTAGTAAGCCGGCTATGGGTTGATCATGATGATGATGACTAATAAGTCAACCATATTTGTTTTTCTGTTATATATATATATATATATATATTTAAATACCAATAAAACACATAAGTTAGTCTTTGACTGCACTCTCATGGTAAGCCCATATTTCTAATCGGTTTCTACACTGTGTTAAGCCTGAACACTAATTTGCTTAACCACCTGTCTTGCTGGTAGCTAGCTACGGCTGAAGACTTTCACCAGACCATACTAGAGACATTTTATAAACTCCCAAGCTGCTCCAGCCTGAAATTGAACCTGAGACTTCCCTTATAAGACCTGAAGGTCATCTCTCTCTCCAGTCGTTCCTTCATTGCTTAAGATTGTGAGCCTGGCTAACTTCCCTTGACTGGATTATCTGTTTCTACCGGCTTCTGTTGGTGGCCATTTTCACTATGTGATAAAATCCACACCTGCTGGATCCCTTTAACTGGTCTGACCACCTAGGTGGTGAGTTGGTGAGTGGCCTCGCTCTTTTGCCGTCTGTATTGCCCGTCACTATTAGCTTTTCTAAACTGTTATCCCCCTGCCGTATGATGTGGCCGAAATATGAGAGCAGTCGTTGGTAACATATGAATTATGAAGGTCATTTAAATGTGTAAAATGAGTTTCATGTAAACATACCTGTGCAATGCCAGTGACAGATATGGGTACACCCTGGCTTGTATAGACTGTAGGAGATTCAACCTGCAGTGTCATAGTATTGAGAGATATCCGTTGGACACGTTGCACAGCAGGCCACACAAATGCCCTGCCACCAGGCACAAGGAGAGGTTTCGAGTAGCAGCATCCTGTGTAAAAATATTCACTTCTCTATTGACTCGTTTTCAAATTGATAAAAAGATAATACCTAATCTGTTAGACTTTCAACTATGACTGTTCTACATCTAGTAGTATTATAGCATATTATACAGTTGAAGACTATGTAAATGATAAGAAAGCTTGGATTTGATTCGCTCTAGCAATGCACAGGGCTGCAATTGCTTGTACAGTATGGTATAATAATATAAATTGATGACTTGAAAAGAGCAACCGCCGAGTTTCTTGCTGGTTCTTCTCGGTAGGAACGGCATTCCGAACCAGTGGTAAATTAAACTAGTTAACGATTCAAAAGCACTTGTAATAAGTCCACTTGAATAAAATAAATTCTATTCTATTCTATTCTGTGTTACTTTTTAATTATTTAAGAAGGGACTTGTTTTTGCAATGATTGATTAATTTAACCTGGTAACTTTTTGTTTTTCTACAAAAACCTTGGTGGACGAGTCTGATTCTCACTTTGCTAATTTTTTTCAAAATATTCTGTTGGAATATAACAAAATCCTTCAGTGCACCCGAAAGGTGCTCTAGGAAAATTTTCTCCAGATTTCAAATCTTTAGGTTTAGCAGTTAGAGTTGTATGTCAGTCACAGTAATGTTTTATATGCATTTAATCTAAGTAATAAGTAGCCACAACAGTAAAATTACTATCTAGTATTTATTTCTATTAGCTAATTTTCAATAATTTTAAAATGTAATATTATTTCATTATATCATTTGCTTCTTACGTTCAGTTTTCCTATTCTATAGATTAGGTGTCTATAGAATAGGAAATCTATAAAATGTGTTGAATAAATAAACCATCCCCGTTAAAAGCTTTAAATGATGTTGATTACTAGGAAGGAATCTACTAAGCAAATAGTTAGTAGACACACAAACTTAACTGCTATTTAGATTCCCTGCTTACATAATGAGCATTAGTTAGGTAAATTACGTTAAAGCTAAACAAAAGATGAAAAATAAGAAAACACAGACTGTAATAGGTCAGTCAGTTATTTCAGTCAAAAATGCGGCGAGGTTAGAAAGCAGTCAAAAGATATCGCAGTCCATATTCTATACAACCATCGCAAGCGCCACTAATACAGATTGTTCTTAATAAAGTCCTTACTTAGTTCATAGCACTAATTAATTTCGTTCGCCTTAATAATTACTGTGGCACATAAGCAAAGAGTAAAGACGACTTACCCGATACTACAAGCGCCTCATTTGGCCCACAAGTAACGAAACCCCAGGTCATCTTCGCTATTTTTTTGGCAAATCAAATAGCTAAATAAATTCTATTTAAATCAAACTAATGAAACTACAAAACACCTTAAACTTAAAAATCAAAACAAAAATCGGCTTCTGAGGGAATGATAGAGGTATCAAAGTCAAAGACACGAGCGTAGTATCCTCTATTAATCTGTGGACACGAGCAACAAGCATAGAGAATATAGAATCAAAATGATAATGATGCATATACACGGTTCATGTAAGAGGCCCCGTAAACATTCAAGCATGTTTGTCATACGTTTTTTGACGTTTTGTTTGATGACGTCATCAAACACAAGAGCACGGTGCAAATACCATTCAAACAGGTCTGCCAAACAGGCTTGTCAAACTCGTTTGTCACTTTCGACGCAGAACCCAGAAAGGGATACCTACTGCACTGAGCATAGGGGCTGAGTGATGAGCACCGTGGACAAAGGATTTGTACGGGAGCGGTGTGTAGGCTCAACCGTACCAAAGGGAGATCTCCCACCGAGAACGCGTAGTAAGCAGTGAAGAGAGCGTTGTAGCGTGAAGGTGTGTTAGGAGAATTGGATACTAACATCGTGCCCCATTGCCGAGCTACATCCGTCTTACAGGCCTCGATGTTGATTGCTGGAGGAGACGTCGGCTTGAGGTGCGTGATCCAAAGGTATATGGCGGCGGTGTGATCACGTTGGCTGTTGCAGTTGTGTGCGATCCTCTTCGATTACGTTGGCTGTTGTAGGTGCGATCACTCTTGATCATGTCAGCTGTTGTAGTGTGCGACCATTTTGCGTTGGCTGTTGCGGTGTGCGATCACGTCTGGGTCACCAATGTACGGGAGCGGTGTGCAAACTCGACCGTACCAAAGGGAGATCTCCCACCGAGCGGTTGGTTGTGCTCGGTAGCGCCAGCTGGGCCGATGGTTGTGTCTTGAAACTTCTATATATAGTCCAGATTGCAGAAAGCTCCGTTAGTGCGAGTACTGTCGGCGGTACATTTGTTCGGGACTACGTCATGAAATGTCATCAATTGAATAGCGCCATCTAGTTTCTACTGTGGAAACCACCACAGATTTCTTGCATTAACTTTTTATTTATTTTTAATAAAGAAAACTTTAACAATGTGTTTAAAAAAAAAAGGAGACGTTGGGCACGAGAATGGTTAAAACGGCAAGATATATTCACACATGAAAATTTACTGATAGAAATACGGAGCTAAAATGAACAAACATAGCCGTACACCGTCAAGCATGAGACCGTCAATAAAATTTGCCAAAAGACAAACATGCTTGTCCGTCTGCGGGGCATCTAAGTCGTGCCGGTGCGACTTGAGTGTTCCGAGTTGAGTTAACGCCTTTTTTCACGATCCATTATTCTCTTGCCGTTGGTGTCTGGTGGTACAATGAAAAATTAAAGTGAATACTTCAGTCAGTCAGTCACGTCAGTCAGTCACGTTTTCATTTTATATATTTAGATAAAGTTCAATATCCGTGAAAAGTTAGGGCATTCGACTAGATCTTTTACAGAAGCTAAAACTTTGTTGGCCAATTTATTTATTTTCATGTTCTCCAATAAGGCTCGATATTTGAAACTTGGGAACATCATTTTGCAGAGTGCAATTATCTGCTTGTAGCATATGGTATCGAAATCTGCCTGTTTCTTCTTTGCTGCTTCATACCTGAGGACAAGAACAATATTCATTATTTAGGTACTTATCTCTGTCTGGCTTATATTTCTTCATGCTAAAGGTCGTGCTTTCATAATGGTAAGGGTTTTTTTGAGATACTAATGCAGTGGACTCCTAGCTGACTTGACTAATGTTCGATGAGTACCCACTACCCACAGAGTAAAGTGGTACCTTTAATATTATGGTTAAAAACTAGCCAATTGCGAGTCAGACTCGCGCACCGAAGGTTCCGTACTACAGTCGTATTTTTCCGACATTTTGCACGATAAATGAAAACTCATATGTGAAAACTATTACACATAAAAATAATTAAAAATCTGTTTAGAATGTACAGCTATAGCCCTAATTCATATGATACCCCACTTGGTAAGTATATTAATCTTACTTTCAAAGATGAAAACACTAATTATTTGTTCATGAACACATTTTAATTTTTAACCGACTTCCAAATAGGTGGTCGGAAGTTCGTGCCTGGGATCGAACCTCCAACCTCCATTAGAAAGCAAACATCCTAACCATTAGGCTGTCACTATATATATACTGTATAATATAGCTTGATGAATATGAAAACCAGCCCCAGAATAGGAAAACAAAAAAAAACTTGTAAATGTTTATCATAAAGGTATGATTCCGAACCACGCTGCATGCAGCAGTGCTGCCGCAACAGTGCTGTCGCGGCACTACTGGTTTCCCATACAATCTCTATAAGCTTATATGAGATTACATTCCGAGCTGGGCAGCAGCTAATGTCGCGGCAGCAATGTAGCGTAACATTGCTGCCTAGCTGGGAATGTAATCTCATATAAGCTTATAGAGATTGTATCTGGACCAGTAGTGCCACGACAGCACTGTGACAGCTGGTGACAGCACTGTTGCGGCAGCACTGCTGCGTGCAGCGTGGTTCGGAATCATACCTTAATTAGAAAAATATCTTACACAGCATTCTTGGCGAGCTTCGTGAGTAGTTCAGTCTTCTTCAGCAGGTTCAAGGCGTTGCATATAGCAGCGGCGGCTGCTACCGATGAAGGGTAGACGTTCAGGGTCTCGTATACCACGAGACCCGCCATGTATGAGAGTGTGGCTGCTGTCTCAATTTCCACGAAGTTATTAGGGTCGCAAACCCAAGACAAATAGGTAATGAAATCCTGTGCCACTACTGGTTGGATCGGAAAGGCCTGTAAAATAAAGCACGATTAAGCTAGTATGTCTATCAAAAGTAGCTTATGCCTACACATCCTAGCCTATATTTTTCTGTGTTCCTTATATAGTTCATGTCAGCACTCAGCAACTTAAAGGCAATACAATTTATGATTTGTGTTCAATATTTATGTATAAACTTTGCGGACGCAATGATACTGGCACACTTCACAGAGCGCACATGATAGACATAAAAAATACATTGACATTGTCACTAATAATATAAAAGAAAATATATAATATGTAGCATATGTAGTCTATTCGGTCGGGGAAAATTAGTAAAAGCATTGTTGGAAAACTATTGCGGTTGAAGCTGGTGAAACAGTGCGGCACCAGCAAGAGCAGAAGACTTCAACAATTGCGGGTTTGGGTGAGTTTAGGATATAAGTCATATATACGTAGTTTATAATATTGCCATATAACGACGGCAACCATACCCTGCTATCAGCAGCTGCGTGCTGATAGCAGCCAGCAAGCGGAAAGCTGCAAAGCTTAAACAATTTGATTTGATTTGATTTCTATGTCCGTCCCCGGGATGCAAGCTATCTCTGTATGAAATTTCGTCAAAATTGGTTAAACGTGCGGCTCGTGAATATATACACACTTTAGTAGTTATAACTAGCTGATGCCCGCGGTTTCGCCCGCGTGGATTTAGGTTTCTAAAAATCCCGTGAGAACTTTTGATTTTACAGGACAAAAAGTAGCCTCCATAGTAGCCCGTCCTCGGGATGCAAATACATTTAAACAAATGATCCTTTAAAAATCCCGTGGGATCACCACGATTTGAATGCAATTCCTTACAGCATCAGGGTTGAGGAGGTGGGTTATCGAGTTCAAAAAGGCTTTACTTGGTAGGTACCTCCAATTTCAATTTATAACAGAGTTTCAAAATCCCATCGGCTTAGGTGGTCAAGTCCACTGCACCATCAGGATTGAGGAGTTGGAATCCTATTTGTTTATGGAATAATGTGGCAAAGTTTCTCTGTCGATTAAAAAAGAACAACGCAAATCGGTTCAGTAATCTCGGAGATTTCGATGTATATAGGTAGAAAAACACAACTCCTCCCTTTTTGAAAGTCGGTTAAAAAAGTAACCTATGTTACTCCCTGGTTAATCCTCTACTTGTCTGTGAAAGTCCCATCAATATAGGTTCAGCCGTTCCAAAGGTTAGCCCGTTCAAACAGACAGACATATAGACAGAGAAAAAATTTAAAAACGTTTGATTCAGTAATGTTACAGTTAAAATAACCATTTGACCCTTATGAGGTACTTATTTCGAAATTACAGACAGACACTTCAATTGTATTTATTAGTAGGTAGTAGGTATAACATGATAATGGAATCAAATATGATCTTACCAATTTACTCAAAACAGCTTTCTCCGCAAATTTCAAATGCTTAGCACTGTAGGCATTACCACCAATTCTGACCAGCTTTTTGGCAGAAACGAAATGCCTGTGGTGTAATTTCGACGCTATCCAATAGCTAGCGGCAGCAACCAATTGCAACTTGTTTACATCGATTTCAGCAACCGAGATTAGGTTATCAAAATACCATGCTGCCGTTTGCACTGCTGCAGGATTTCCTCTCGGGCCCTGGATATGAAGATAATTATGTGGAGTAAGTATAAAAAACCGGCCAAGTGCGAGTCAGGCTCGCGCAACGAGGGTTCCGTACTACAGTCGTATTTTTTCAACATTTTGCACGATACTTCATAAACAATGATGCATATAAAAATAAATAAAAATCTGTTTTAGAATGTACAGGTGAAGACCTTTCATATGATACCCCACTTGATATAGTTATCTTACTTTGAAAATTGAAAATACCAATTATTAGTTCATGACCACAATTTAGTTAGTAGTAGTTTTTTTTTGAGTGATGTAACCACAATTTCACGAATTTCAAATTTTTCCCCGAATGTCAGCTATTAAGACCTACCTACCTGCCAAATTTCATGATTCTAGGTCAACAGGAAGTACTCTGTAGGTTTCTTGACAGACCGACAGACAGACAGACAACAAAGTGATCCTATAAGAGTTCCGTTTTTCCTTTTGAGGAACGGAACCCTAAAAATACAAACAGACTTTAATTTTTACTATCATCATCTGAACACATCGCTGGTGCACTACTGAGCACCGGTCACTTCTCAGAAAGAGAAGGATTTGGCCATAATCCACCACGCTAGCCCAGTGCGGATTGGCAGGCACCATACACCGTTGAGAACTTTATGGAGCACTCTCAGGCATGCAGGTTTCCTCAAGATGTTTTCCTTCACCGTTAAAGCAAGTCATACTAGTGGCAAGTCAAGATATATTTAGACTCGATCAACGACGTACACAGATCTAATACCTAGATCATATGCAACTAGCGTGGCCCATACATTCCCTCTCGTTCAAGCAAAGGTACTTACTTACTTGTGAAATGTTATTCCTTCTATTTTACGAGTACGTTCCCTTCGGCTATTGCAGTCTACTTAGTATACTACAATCTACCATTGTACAATAACTTCAAAAAGAAAAATTGTATTCAATTTTCAAAATAAATCAATTGTTTTTAAAAATACTTGAGTCAACATAACCTCACTTAACGTATTTGTCAAGATCTCACGCATCTTGACAAACAAAAAAAGTGGCCACGGTGGTAAGGACAAAAAAAACGATCATTCGTCACGTTCAAGCTAAGAGGGCTACTGGGGCTACTTCTACAGGTAGACGTAGGTACTTACGTTGACTTTCACCAGCCAATTCATTATACCAGCGCGTTTTGAGGTGCTTATATTTGGCACTTTTGGAGTTTCCTCTCTCTTAATCAGGTAATCAAACAATTCTGGTCCGTAGTCTTGATTGTAACTTGAAGCATAGGAGTTAACCACTGTAAGAAATTAAAAAGTATACTAAAAAATATCCGGGAGACCACGCAAAATTTTATACCACTTTTTTGGCGTGACTAGCTTATGCCCGCGACTTCGTCTGCGTAGACCGTATAAATTTTTACCCCCTATTTTTGCCCTTAGGGATTGAATTTTCAAAAATCCTCTTTTAACGGATGTCTACATCATAATAACTCTGCACGCCAAATTTCAGCCTGATCCGTCTAGTAGTTCCAGCTGAGCATTGATAGATCAGTCAGTAAATCAGTCAGTTTTACCTTTTATATATTTAGACTAGCAGCTGCCCGTGACATCCGCGTAAAATTTCTAGTTTCTCACGAGATTAGAAACTTTCCTGCTGCAAAAGGCCTCACTCACCTACTCACTCAGTCTCGCCTTAAAGTACTTAACACAGAATACCTAAAAACCCAATTTTTTCGACTTCGACTTTCGACTTCGACCCAAAGACTTTCATATAACCTTCCAGCCTCCATTTCACCCCTTTAGGGTAGGGATTTCTCAAAACCTTTTGTTAAGAAAGAACGTACCTTTAAAATTAAACTTTCCCAAACAAAGTTTCCTCTCCTATTTTACCATCCTCAAGGCGGAATTTTAAAAAAGGACATACAGATTTTTATTTTTAAAGGAGAAACCAACAATCAAATACACTTTCGCTAATATGGGTAGGAATAAGTAATAATAGGCACTTACCTAAATCATCAGGTTGAGATTTACTGTCAAAACGATCAGTAAAAACTAGTCTACGCCTGTGTTTTTCGTCTCCTTTGTCATCATTCGCGGCTGAGGAAATACCTTTCAGGTCCCGACCATGTGGTCTCTTTAGACTTCTTTTTATATTTCTTTTTCCGGACAGTTTTGGGGGCGATTTCAATCTAGGAGCCACAACCTTATCATCAGGTTGAGATTTACTGTCAAAACGATCAGTAAAAACTAGTCTACGCCTGTGTTTTTCGCCTCCTTTGTAATCATTCGCGGCTGAGGAAATACCTTTCAGGTCCCGACCATGTGGTCTCTTTAGACTTCTTTTTATATTTCTTTTTCCGGACAGTTTTGGAGGCGATTTCAATCTAGGAGCCACAACCTCACGACTTCTTCTTAAAACTTTTTTGTCCTTCTTATAATTTAAATTATTTGTTTCCGAGTTCATATTTTCTTTACAAACAGTTTCCAATGGCTGACGTGGATTATTTTCATTTTTCTTAACCCGATTTCTCTTTAGTGTAAATTCCGATCTAGGTGGTAATGGATTCACGGGGAACCGTAATATGATTGGGCCTACTTTTTTTTCAGACATTTTAGAAACTGCACAATAATTTAATGACGACGACCAGCGTTGCCGATTTCTTCGAACAAAGAGTTAATATGACACGTTTCTTTTGCACTGGTACCTACATGAACCTTTTAGAAATTTTATTTTATTAATACCCTCTCTGTGAAAAATATAGTTCTAAGCTGCGTTGCCACGATCAAAGTAATTTACTCGAATGCTTCTATCGTGACAAGTAGCAAGTTGGCAACCCGAGCGCATTTAGTCAATGAGTAGGTACCTAGAATCATCTTATTAACACAAAATAATGTTCAATGGAAATCTGTGTGATCTAACATCTTTACGTTTTGTGAATGAACAGATTAATACGAATAAAGCTAGCACGTAGGTATACTTACGTGTTTTTTTAATTCAGATACAAGTAAGCCCTTGACTGCAATCTCACTGGTAAAGTGATCATGCACACTTAGATGGAAGTGGTATGGCAGTTTTTATTAAACTCATACCCCTTTGGTTTCTACACAGCATCGTAATAGAACGCTAAATCGCCTGGCGACACGGCTTTGCCGGTAGGGTGGTAACTAGCTACGGCCGAAGCCTTCCACCAGACCAGCCCCCCAAATGTGTAAGAATAACCATTTCATGGCAATCGTCAAGAAATTCTGCCATTTGATTGGTTGATTCGCTGTTTACATTTTATCACAGCACAGCACAGCACAGCACAGCACTCGTGACTTGTGCTCACTACTAAGTTTAAGACTCTTTTGAGAAGGGTCAGGTCACCATGTTGGTCAAGTGCATACTTCACACATCTTTGAGAACATTAAGAACTCCCAGGCATGAGAGCATGCATGCTTTATTCAGAATGTTTCGACAATGGCGAGGGGCTTGGAGGCTGAAGTAAGTATTAGAACTATGTTATCACTCCTCCACTATCATCATTATCATAATCAACCCATCGCCGGCTCACTACAGAGCACGGTTCTCCTCTCAGAGTGAGAAGGGTTTTGGCTATAGTCTACCTACCACGATGGCCAAGTGCGGATTTACAGACTTCACATACCTTTGAAACCATGATGGAGAACTCTCAGGCATGCAGGTTTCCCCACATAACTCCAAAAAGTTAGAGGTACGTACCCAGGATCGAACCCCATACCTCCGATTAGTGGTCCACCTCCGAGGAGTGGTGGACGTCCTAACTACCAGGCTATCACAGCTTATTATCTCTCCTCAGCTCTCCGCTATAGTTCATCAATATCAGTCAAGCGGATGGGTCATACTAAATTTACAGACAGACGGACAACGAAGTGATCCTATAAGAGTTCCTTTTTTCTTTTTAGGTACGGAACCCTAAAAACAATGGACTTATCTTCTAATTATATAAAAGAAAAAGGTGACTGACTGACTGACTGATCTATCAACGCATAGCTCAAACTACTGGACGGATCGGGCTGAAAATTGGCCTGCAGATAGCTATTATGACGTAGGCACCCGCTAAGAAAGGGTTTTTGAAAATTCAACCCCTAAGGGGGTGAAATAGGGGTTTAAAATTTGAGTAGTCCACGCGGACGAAGTTGTGAGCATAAGCTAGTTTCTATTATTGTGTGTGGGCCCTAATGTGAAATTTCACCTACTACAAGCTATGTCTAAGCAGTAACCCCTACCCAATAATAGATAACTGCTGAAGATTGGAATGGTTGAAACGTAAAACAGTGCATATTACTTATAGATAGATTTAGATACTTTAGTAAGGGTACACCATGGTTAGATAGGTTATTGAAAACATTAGTGCCCCTGGTGAATGTCCGGAATTTCACCGGCTAGGGCCCGCCAATTTTGTGGTATAAACACAACACAAACAGCAGCGGGGTCTTCTCGATTTGACCTAGGCCAAAACGGGGGTACGGGCCTCGAGGCATGGCCTCCTTGCCCGGGTGTGGCGCGGGGAAGAACGCTTCCCCGGTAACGTCCTTTAAGCCGTTGTCGGCTAAAGCCTGCCTTCTTGGCTTAGGGCCTCCAGTTCTCGGTTGTGTGTTGGGTCCAGGGCGCCCGTACTGTAGGCGGTAGGCTCGTCGTTGTGCACATGGGTATTGTCAAAGCCGGTAAAGCTTGCGTCGTCCTCATCGTCGTCATCTTCATCAGCACGTTGCGCTGGTGTGGGTGACCGCAGAAGCTCGCGAGGTAGAGGACGCCCGTTTGGTGGTCTGTGGTATAAACAAATCAAATTCCATAAATTGTTTACGTGAACGTCAGGATGGCTGGACCACCACAGAATTTGTAAGTTTAAGCCATGCTAGGATTTAGTACCTATTTGGTACTATTTGGTACCTGAGATCAAATAATTAGTACCTCGATAAATAGGGAGAAATTTTATAATCAAAGTGGTCAGCCATTCTGACCGTCAGGATGGCTGGACCAAGTCGGTTTTACTAAGTTGGCGGCGTTAAAGTTAATATGTTTTATCGTAAGGATTTAGTACCTAGTTAGTACTTAAACATAAACACTTTTATTTATTTATTTGATACACAAAAAAAAAGTTATACCCAAAATCAGTTTTGTATGGGAATAGGACCAAGTCAGTTTTTCTCAGTTAAAGGCGTTATAATGAATTAATTTTTACGCGAAGATTTAGTACCTAATCAGTACCTGAATATGAATTCTTTTTTATGATTTTTTCGATACACAAAAAAAAAGTTATACCCAAAATCAGTTTTGTATGGGAATAGGACCATGTCAGTTTTTCTCAGTTAAAGGCGTTATAATGAATTAATTTTTTCGCAGAGATTTAGGTCCTAATTAGTACCTAAACATAAATAGTTTTTTTAGATTTTTCCGATAAACCAAAAAATACTCCTAGAATTGAGTAGAATTGTATAGGAGTAGTAGGTACCTACTCTACTATAAATGGGACCACGTCGATTTTTCTCAATCAAAGGCGTAATAATTAACTTATCTTTTTGTAAAGATTTAGCTAACTAATTGGTACCTGCAGATAAATAGGTTTTTAAATTTTTTCGATAAAATATTAAAAAATACTCCTAGAAGAAGTTTTGCATGTGAGTAGTGGGTCAGTATAAATGAGTGTAATGTTTATTTGAAAAAAGAAAGAATATAAATTGTACAAAGGAAAATAATTTACCAAAAATAAATCTGGTTAAAACAGGCAGCTTTCTAATGGCGAAAGAATTATTAAAATCAGTCTAGTAGTTCCAGAGTCTTTTCTCTTTATAATACTAGTAGTTACCAACCTAAAGATGTTATCGCCAATATTTGTTTATTGTGGAAATGAATATTTTAGGCATTTTTTGGAATACCTAAAATATCCAGGCAATGTATAAAACATTATTTATTTCATAAGGTCATGCGGGGCTATTCGGCCAAAAAATGTGACGTGTAAAATTCAAATCTTTGCTATTTCACTACAGCAAGCAATAACAACAAATGAGTAAGTGCATCATAAAAATAATTTATTTGTTAATGGTTACGCTGTATTACTTCTGTAGAAAATCAATATTTTTATAACAACCAAGAGTTTTTATTTGAATTCTGGAAAATGGCGGAATAACCCCGCTGCGGGGCTTTTTCGACTTTTGATTGTGTCTCAGACATCTATGATTCTATTTAGTTAATACTTAGTGGCTCATACAATTCACGGCGGAAAAAATACTATTCTAAGTTTTACAAAAAGGTAGGGGGATTCAAATTCCTTTAAAATCTTTTTTTTTTTGTAAATTACAGTTAAGTTATTGAATAAAAGCTTTATCTTTCTTTAACGGCGAATAGTAAGAGTTTTAACACCAAGTACTCTTGTAATAATAGTCAGTGTATTCAAAATACGGTAGGTAATTATTGTTTGTAGGATAGTAAAAAAAAAACTAAATTAGGTGTCCCATGGGATCTTTAAAAATCTAAATCCACATTTAGGTTTTTAAAGATCTCGTGGGAACTGTTTGATTTTCCGGGATAAAAATTGCCTATATCAATTACAGGGATGCAAGCTGCCTAGGTACAAAATTTCATACAAATCGGTTAAGCGGATGGGTCTTTAGGAATCCCACGGGAACTCTTTGATTTTTCCGGGATAAAAAGTAGCCTATGTTCGTCCCCGGGATATAAGCTATCTCTGTACCAAATTTTGTCAGAATCGGTTAATTTGTTGGGCCGTGAAAAGGTAGCAGACAGACAGACAGACAGACACACTTTCGCATTTATAATTATGGATTCAATCTATTGACGAAGCCACAACAATATTATAATGATATTTATGGACACAAGTACGCGGCGGCTGCGCGGCCAGCGCGTGAAACGTAACGATCACAGTTACTTTTATCATTTTTGTGCAATATTCATAGTGCCAGTGATGAACGCTCTACTTTGCTAGTAAAAAAGTCGCTAACACATTACAATGCCCACGAAATAACTAAAAAATACATTACCTTAATATATAAAACAAAGTCGGGTTTGTTCGAACACTACTTAACTATAAATCAGATAGTAAGAGCCCCATATAAACATTTATCGTTATTTTATCGACCCTAGCACATCACTGACTTTTTCAATTATCATACTAAAATAGTGGGGCTATTACGTCATAAGATTTTGGTTGGAATAACCCCCATCTTAGAATATGAGGGGTTATTATGTCGCATCAAATAACTCAGTAAAAACATAGTAAAACTGAATAGCACATAATAATTCTGTTTCTTAAATCGTCGTTTACCCATAAAAACCATAAAAAATGATAAATTTTACTCATTTTCGAAACAAAATCCGTGGAGCTTAATTATTTTCACCACACTTGGCAAAAATGGTGTCCGACACACACATGACTGTCGATCAAACAGTTAACGCGTTAGCAGTGCCATCTAAATGACAATCTAAGAAGAATAGTTTTTGCTATGCGTTCTTAGATGCCGCTATTGATAAATCATCACTCGCTGACTGACTGACTGACTAATCACGAAATCTCAGGAACTATAAAGCCTACAAACTTGAAATTTGGTAGGTTGGTTCTTTCTAGGACGTTTCTAGGGGGTCGAAGGTTGTATGAAAGTCCTATGTTTTTGAAGTTAGAGACATGAAAATCGACATTTAGATTATTAGCTTTAAATAATAAAAATAAAAATCTGTATAGTTCAATTTGGGAAATTCCCCACTTAAGGGTGGTAAAATAGGGGGGAAAAGTTTTTATAGAAAAGTTTTAACTATTGTTATTTTTACTTGACATTTGCAACGTGGGTTCTTTCTAGGGGGTAGGTCTGAATAAGAAAGGATCTATCTAAGTTCTCCCCCTAAGGGGGTGAAATGGGGGTTGAAAAGTTTTTTATTTATTTATTCGTTATAGGCGCACGCTTGACTACGATCACACCTGATGGGAAGTGATGATGTGGTACCTATTCACTCTTGTTTTAAAGATACCCGGATTATAATTGACAGAAAACACTGATCTTGGAAGAGTGTTCCAGACCCTAGCCATGCGTATGAGGAATGATGACGCAAAGTGTTTCGTACGCGAAGATGGAATGTTGACGACATAGGGGTGGAAACTCGCCCGGAGTCTTGCGGTACGGTGGTAGAAAGGTGAGGGAGGGACAAAGTCGAACAGCTCCTGAGCACACTCTCCGAAATATGTCCTGTAAAATACCGATAGGCCGGCATACGAAATACGGCATATGAGTTATACGAAAATCCTATGTTTTTGAGTTAGAGATATGAAAATTGGCATTTAGGTATTCTGGGTTCCGTGCCTTAAGGTGAGACTGAGTGAGTAGGTAAGTAAGGTCTTTTGCAGCGGGAAAATTTCAGATCTCATGAGAAACCAGAAATTTTACGTGGACGAAGTCGCAGGCAACTGCTAGTAATATAAATGCAAAAGTGTGTCTGTATGTCTGTCTGTCTGCTAAGTTTTTACGGCCCAACCGCTGAACTGATTTTAATGAAATTTGGTGCAAACTTGGGCTAGATCCCGAGGAAGGGCATAGGCTACTTTTTATCCTGGAAAATCGAAGAGTTCCTAGAGGATTTAAATAAACCGAAATCCACGCAGGTGAAGCCGCGGGCATCCTCTAGTTGTAGTATAAAAGTTACAGGCAAAAGTCGCAATGGCCTCGCTGACGGAATAGCCCCGCATCACCTTACTTTATTTAGGCATTCTACATACATTTCCTAAACTGCAACCGGAAATGTGTTAAATTCGGGATGCAAAATCGATCAAGGGCGAGTCGGACTCACGCACGAATTAAAAATTCTTCCGATGAACAAGGTAAGTACCTATAGGCACTCATTTTTAACGTTCCGTACCTCGAAAGGAAGAAATGACCCCTTATAATATGATCACCTCTTTGTCTGCCTGTCTGTCTGTCTTGTCTGTCAAGACAAGGGAATCTAGACTTGTAGGGTACTTCCCGTTGAACTAGAATCATGATTAGCAGGTAGGCAGGTCTTATAGAACAAGTAAAGAAAAAAATCCGAAAACCGCGACTTTGTGGCTACATCACAAATAACTCAAAATTTTAAAAACCCCCGACACAAAAACCTCTATAAGAAAACTAGAAAAGAGCTGACTTCAACTTTCAAACGGCTGAACCGATTTTCTTCGATTATAGCTAAGAACGCTCTCCTTTCAAACAAAAAAAAAACCAAATTAAAATCGGTTTATTCGTTTAGGAGCTACGATGCCGATACACAGATACACACGTCAAACTTATAACACCTCTCTTTTTGGGTCGGTGGTTAAAAATTAATATAAAATTAGCTTATGCTCGCGACCGTCCGCGTGGACTACACAAATTTCAAACTCCTATTTCACTCCCTTAGGGGTTGAGTTTTCAAAAATCCTTTCTTAGCGGATGCCTACGTCATAATAGCTATCTGCATGCCAAATTTCAGCCCGATCCGTCCAGTAGTTTGAGCTGTGCGTTGATAGATCAGTCAGTCAGTCAGTCAGTCAGTCAGTCAGTCAGTCAGTCAGTCACCTTTTCCTTTTATATATATAGATTACATTTTTATACTCGATATCTTGATTCAAATTTTAAAACTGACAGACTTTCATACAAATTTCAAACCCCTTAATTTCTACAAATAATTAGTTTACTAAATCAAATGTAGATGGCGCCACCCGTCATTAACTTGCAGTATTGCACATAAAAGTGTTATATTATCTTGTACGATGGTACAGAACCCGTCGCGTGTGTGAGATTTAGATAAAGAAGAGAAGTTAAGACAGTGGGCTTTAATAGTGATGATAAATTAAATCCAATGATTACTAATGAAAGTTATCATTTATCAATTATTTGTCAGGTAAGGCCAAATACTAAGTAATTAAAAATCAAGCAAAGCATCTGCTGTATTATTTCAAAGTAAGAATCCTAATCATCTAAACAGGATTCTATAATAATTAGAAGCTAACAACCTAGTGTTTACTTTTATCTCAATGTATAAAATAAAAAGCACAAGAGGGTAGGTGATAAATACAGAAGTAAAACCAACCAAGTCGAATAATAACTGAATTGTATTTGTTCAGCATTGATCTATTTATATTAAAATGAATCTACCACCCATTTCGCTAAGGTGTTTAGTCATGGAGAAGAAAGGGCAAAGAAACTCCATAACACACATCTTTTAAAACATTAGAACGTTGAGTAAAGTAGTAGGTACATATTTGGTACACAGTTACAACAGGTAACCTATAAAAGGCAAATGATTACATTACATTATAATACAATATAAGAATACTTAACTTCAGTAAGGTCCGCTGTGTTTGCTCTGGGCTGTCGATACAAGACTGTCCCCTCTCTGTCGAGGTAGGGTACTTTTATAACACTGCCATCGCAAACAGGGCGGATGTCGACTATCACATGATCTTAATATTAATCATTATTTATTTTAGGTTTGTTGACAAAAGGTATGTCGACACACCCGATTTACAATAATAAAATCAGTAACATTGATGGTCTACGTATTAATAATTTACAATAATAATAAGCAACTTAAATTGACAGTTTACACAACATTATTATTTCACATAATAGCTATTGCCAACTGTATGTTGACAATCAGCTTAGTATAATGTCACTCTTAGTACATTGACAGTATTTAATTTACGATGAATAATTAGTTATCAGTATTGACAATTCACATAATATTATTTATCGTATTGTCACATTCCTAAATATTAAATTAAACAACATACAAGAAAGATACTATTTAAATCATACCCTTTCCGTACATTGACATTGAATCCGGAAACGGAATAACGATTTTGTTTTAAA
Organism: Maniola hyperantus; assembly: GCF_902806685.2. Taxonomy (NCBI): domain Eukaryota; kingdom Metazoa; phylum Arthropoda; class Insecta; order Lepidoptera; family Nymphalidae; genus Maniola; species Maniola hyperantus. The sequence continues at coordinate 6,093,901 of NC_048564.1, forward strand.
TATCACAACAAATATTTATTTCGGACTCCCAAGTTTATGATTAGATGAATTTTAGCATAATAATTATGTATCCAATTTTATCGTAATATAACACGGCCATACTGACAAGTACTTCGCTCCCGAAGTACATAGGGAAATACGGAAGAAAAGAAAAAAATCTAGCTAAGAGCTAAATAAAAAAAATAACTGTAAGCTAAAAAGATCTATAAGCTAAGGAAGATCTATAAGCTAAAAAGATCTATAAGCTACAGCTACCTAGTTTAACTGTCCCTAACTGGCTGCGCCCCATAATTTAATGTTTAAATTTTCTTTTTTTGTATATTTTTTTTTTTTTTAATATATATAAAGCAATGGGTCTTGTACTAGACTCTTGCCCAGTAGAGGTCATTACTAGACCTCGCTACTTACTGGCACCGTCCGAACAAGCCGTCTAACATTACCAACCAATATTTTTTTGATTGTTTGTTTTTTGTATTGGTACTAGTAATGATTAGTGCCAGCAGCCCTAACTAACTGGCCTAACTGCTACCAAGACATTACTGGAGTAGCACCAATAAGATGTATCACACCAATGGTGTAATACCAGCATTGTCAAGTCAAGCCATTTAACATTACTAACCACTCTTTTTTTTTTTTTTTTGCAGTGGGTCTAGTAATGATAATCGCCAGGCAGCCTAACTAACTGTCCTAACTGCTACCAGGACATTACTGGATTAGCACCAATAAGATGTATCACACCAATGGTGTAATACCAGCATTGTCAAGTCAAGCCATTTAACATTACTAACCACTCTTTTTTTTTTTTTTTTTTTTGCAGTGGGTCTAGTAATGATAAGCGCCAGGCAGCCTAACTAACTGTCCTAACTGCTACCAGGACATTACAACATGTATCACACCAGTGGTGTAATCAAGTCGAGCCATCTAACATTACTAGACCAACAAAATGATTACTTAGTACTAGCAATGATTAGCACCAGGCAGACCTCACTAACTTTGTCCTATTGGGAGTCTTAACATTGTCATATTGTGAGTCTTAACATTTTGTATCATATGCCATAAAAAAAAAAATTTTTTTTTTCTTTTTTTTTTTTCTTTTCTTTTTTTTTTTTCTCTGTTCTGCTTCTGTCATTTAGCATAAATTATTAGTAGGTTTTATTACAATTCGGCCATCTTGATAAGTACTTCGTTCCCGAAGTACATAGGAAAATAGAAAAATGCAGCCAGTGAACTTAAATGAACAGCGGCAACAAAAGTACCGACATAAAAAAAATATAAGATTGCTCCATTCACAAAACGATATTCAATGATTCAATGTCAATGTTACTGTCATAAAAACTAGGATAGAAGTCAGACCGAAATTAGAGTAGAAGAGAATATGTTTTCTTTGTTGATTATGTCTTATAAACAAGTGTAGTGTATGTACATCAAACCAACTCAAAACAAGAATAAATTGATAACACGTAACGTAGGTATTTATAAAATTAAAATGTTCTGATAGCATTACTAAACAGAAAAAAACTTGAGCAGGTAATCTGCCTTACGTTGCTAAAAAAGTAATTTAGTTAAATAATAAAAGTTACTTGAATGGACCATCTCTTTTGTGTTTTTTTAAGAGAAGAAAAATGGTCGAGTTATTTTAAGAAGAAAAATAAATAAATAAATATAGTTTATGTTTAAGTTACATAAATCAAAATAGTGATTTCTTCTTGTTTTGAGTTTTAAGCAAACGGTACGATGCAATGTCTCTAAAGCAAACCTACTGATTTATTCGTTATTTAGTTTCGGTATATCATAACCTTCTAAATGATTTCACATTGTTATATACTTTATTATAAATCGCTCGGTCAATCTGACGCCTAACTAGACTTATTCTTATCTAAATAAATTATACCACAACACGTGGTTTATCTAACTAATTAAAATATTTTATGATTGCCCTCACAGAAACTTTTTCCATATAAACTATACCACAAAATCGTGGTTTTAAATTTACACTTTTATTCACACACAACGCACAAATTGTACTTAGCTTGCTCAACGACGCGACGTTTCAACCGGCGCGGCGGTGCCACACCAGCACCAAGTGCCGCTGACAACAGAGTTGCCTCTCGCTTTGGGATCATCGGACACCAACACCAAGTGGCGCTGACGACAGGCGGTAGCCTGTCGCTTCGAGGAGAAGCCGCATCCACGATTGCTGAAAGCATTTGAAAAGTATTAGTATTGCGACAAGAAAAGAATTATCGAATCCCACTTCTGATGTGAGATTTAGATAAAGAAGAGAAGTTAAGACAGTGGGCTTTAATAGTGATGATAAATTAAATCCAATGATTACTAATGAAAGTTATCATTTATCAATTATTTGTCAGGTAAGGCCAAATACTAAGTAATTAAAAATCAAGCAAAGCATCTGCTGTATTATTTCAAAGTAAGAATCCTAATCATCTAAACAGGATTCTATAATAATTAGAAGCTAACAACCTAGTGTTTACTTTTATCTCAATGTATAAAATAAAAAGCACAAGAGGGTAGGTGATAAATACAGAAGTAAAACCAACCAAGTCGAATAATAACTGAATTGTATTTGTTCAGCATTGATCTATTTATATTAAAATGAATCTACCACCCATTTCGCTAAGGTGTTTAGTCATGGAGAAGAAAGGGCAAAGAAACTCCATAACACACATCTTTTAAAACATTAGAACGTTGAGTAAAGTAGTAGGTACATATTTGGTACACAGTTACAACAGGTAACCTATAAAAGGCAAATGATTACATTACATTATAATACAATATAAGAATACTTAACTTCAGTAAGGTCCGCTGTGTTTGCTCTGGGCTGTCGATACAAGACTGTCCCCTCTCTGTCGAGGTAGGGTACTTTTATAACACTGCCATCGCAAACAGGGCGGATGTCGACTATCACATGATCTTAATATTAATCATTATTTATTTAGGTTTGTTGACAAAAGGTATGTCGACACACCCGATTTACAATAATAAAATCAGTAACATTGATGGTCTACGTATTAATAATTTACAATAATAATAAGCAACTTAAATTGACAGTTTACACAACATTATTATTTCACATAATAGCTATTGCCAACTGTATGTTGACAATCAGCTTAGTATAATGTCACTCTTAGTACATTGACAGTATTTAATTTACGATGAATAATTAGTTATCAGTATTGACAATTCACATAATATTATTTATCGTATTGTCACATTCCTAAATATTAAATTAAACAACATACAAGAAAGATACTATTTAAATCATACCCTTTCCGTACATTGACATTGAATCCGGAAACGGAATAACGATTTTGTTTTAAATATCACAACAAATATTTATTTCGGACTCCCAAGTTTATGATTAGATGAATTTTAGCATAATAATTATGTATCCAATTTTATCGTAATATAACACGTGCATCCGACTCGCACATGATCGGTTTTAAGAAAACGCAAACACTTAAATATAATACTCAATCGCGCCAATTCTACCACGTACTGACATGTTTTATTTTTAAATTTTTGAAAAGGAATATGCATTAAATAACACCTAATCTATATGATAGTTTTCGCTTAGACCCATTACGCACGGTCGACTAGTCACCCAGCAATCAAAGTCCTAATTTAAGTGCCAAAAGGGTACCTAGATGTGGTGAAAGTTAAGTACTTATTAATTTTAGATTTAACATTATTATGTACTTAAGTCTGAAAGTTAAGTAAAGTCTGTAAGTTAGGTAACTATTGATTTTAGATCTAATTTAGTATGTAAGTCTGATTTAAAAAATATATGTCTGTCCTTATGATTTATTTTCATAATTATAAGTAGTCTTAGAATAAGGATTGGTCTCCGCGACGCAGGTAGGTAGATAATCATCATCAACACACCGCCGCCGACCCACTACTGAGTTACTGGCCTTGCTTATTCTGGCTGGTATAGCTTATTCTGCTGTTTCTTTGTTTTTATAAAGGTTCTTCTTTATAGTCGTTAATTCTCATTGCTGAGGGTCGTGACTCCTTTCCATAAATCATATAATGGCTGAAGTTCTCTTGGGATACTAATGCGGTGGGTTACCTCACCATACAACAATTCTTTTGCATCCAACAACATTATTCTTCTGCATACAACTCACAACGGGAATGAAATTTCGATTATTAGGTTTTACAGTTATATTGTCAAATGTTAGTGATAATAACCGGGACCGATGGCGACGGCTTAACGTGCTCTCCAAGGCACGGATTAAATGTAAAGACCAAATTGGACCTCTTAAGTCGGTTACCCATCCTACTGACTTAGCCCCATGTATAGTAGAGTAGGGACCTACTACTCCTTTACAATTTTTGGAGTATTTTTTTTGGTTTGTCGGAAAAATCTAAAAAAACTATTTATGTTTAGGTACTAATTAGGACCTAAATCTCTGCGAAAAAATTAATTCATTATGACGCCCTTAACTGAGAAAAACTGACATGGTCCTATTCCCATACAAAACTGATTTTGGGTATAACTTTTTTTTTGTGTATCGAAAAAATCAAAAAAAAAGTATTCATATTTAGGTACTGATTAGGTACTAAATCTTTGCGTAAAAATTAATTCATTATAACGCCTTTAACTGAGAAAAACTGACTTGGTCCTATTCCCATACAAAACTGATTTTGGGTATAACTTTTTTTTTGTGTATCAAATAAATAAATAAAAGTGTTTATGTTTAAGTACTAACTAGGTACTAAATCCTTACGATAAAACATATTAACTTTAACGCCGCCAACTTAGTAAAACCGACTTGGTCCAGCCATCCTGACGGTCAGAATGGCTGACCACTTTGATTATAAAATTTCTCCCTATTTATCGAGGTACTAATTATTTGATCTCAGGTACCAAATAGTACCAAATAGGTACTAAATCCTAGCATGGCTTAAACTTACAAATTCTGTGGTGGTCCAGCCATCCTGACGTTCACATTGTTTACCTATTTTTCCACAGACGGCGCCATAAAGTTGTATACCGTATGGGAAATAATATTATTTAGAAATAGGTAGGTAATAAAATACTCACAGAGTGGAATGGAGCGGAGCAACATTTAAATAAATTAAGATATCTGTCAAACAGAGTAATAGATATCAGCGGACTAATCACATTAGTGAGAGATGACGATGTCTTTTTAATTAATAAAGACTAGCGCTTGGCCGCAATCAGACCTGATGGCAAGTGATGATGCAGCCCAAGATGAAGCGCGCTTGCCTAAGAAAATGCCTATTCACTTTTATCTTGACTTGAAGGTAATTACTACTTATATTATAACTAGCTTTTGCCCCGCGGCTTCGCCCGCATAGTAAGTGTACTCCTGAACATTATAAACTATTCCCGAACATTCCACAACATTCCAGAATGTTCGAACTCACAACAGATCTTACTTTATATACCCCTATCAGCAGGTAGCTTTACCCATTGAGAAAACACTTTGAATGGTCCACAATGTTCCAGATTCCAGAATATTCGACACACATTCGAGAATGTTCCGGAATGTTCTACAATGATCTGGGATATTCTGTGCAATTCTCTCGAAAACTCTCAAATATTCTTGACTATTCTAGCAATTTCTATGGGGCGAAACTTCCAACCCTTATATCTTCAAAAGCTACCCTTCAGGTAAAAACGGGAACCTTCTTCATGGACGGGAGATAGAGAGCTATCACACCATATAACTACCTTGATCGTACCTGGACTCATTTCTGAGTTTTAGCGGCACGCACATTGTACAGTTTCTTTTATAATATAATATATTGATTATTGGAGTGAATTAGTGGAGATCCCTGAGTGCTATATGCTATAAATTATATAAGTATTGCGGACGAGATCGTGGACAAAAGCTAGTTTATAATATGTGCCAATGAAAGCCACTTAGGTTACATCTCCACTGAAGCGGACCAGAGCGGAGACGTGTTCTTCGTGTACAATAATTTTCAGCGAGTTCAATGATTTGACTTGGAAGTTGGAGGACATATCGAATGAAAGAAACTCGTCCAAATCGCCGAGTTGCCTCTTTACAATTTTATCACTTTTTTGGACTGTCAACTCGACCACATGTAGTTTCGTACAAAATAAATAATAAAATAAAAATTAAAAAAAATAAAAATCTTCTTTATTCAAATAAACTTTTACAAGTACTTTCGAATAGTCGGATGCATCTACCACTGGTTCGGAATGCCTTCTTCGGTTCGGTTGTACGTTCGTACAACCTTAGTGAATAATTCCAACAGAAACTGCGACGGAACGAGAAAGAAATCTGAAAAATGCAGCGCATTTTAAACTTTTTTGCCTTTTCCAAGCGGAATGAGAAGATCATATTAATTAATTTTCCGTACTCTACTCTGTAGGATATTAGAGACTGTAGGATTTCGCCTTATTGCTCTTTCTATGTAATTCGCAATAAGTATTATAATTTATGTATTTACCTAAACTAAGTAAGTTTATGATTTTAGGGTTCTGTAGTAAAACAAAGAACCCTTACACTGTACATAGTTTCGACCAGTCTGTCTGTCTATTAATCTCTGTGTTTCTTTGTCTATCTGTCTGATTGCCAGGCTGCCTGCGCACTCTCCTTGCGGTTGCTCGTCTGCCCGCCCGCAGTCGTGCCTGTCCGTACACCCGCCCAAACCATTTTTAGGTTGTTCATAAAATGTTTTTTAAATAGATATTTAAAGAACATTTTGAGCTTGGACAGTTTTTGCAAAAATACTTACCGTTAAAAAATGATAATGACCGCCAAAGAATAAGTTTTACGTGAATAATAATTGCCAGCCTCTAATTTATTAACTGCCGCATATTTTTATCATTATTTTTTGTATAAAAAAAACAATTAACATTTGCAGCACCCGAGGAATCGCCAATGCGTGCCTTTCAGTAAATTGTTGATCCGCCCCTTGAATAACCCGATGTTGAAATCTAGTGGGAATCCGCCCAAGGAAGTTTCTTTATTTTTATTTTGATACACGTTCGTGCCCTTGACTAAGTGATGATGCAGTCTAACTTGGAAGTTGTATGGCAGTTTCATTAACCCATACCCTTGTTGATCGGTTTCTACACGGCAACGTACGGAACGCTGCATCGCTTAGCGGCACGAATTTGCCGGTAGGCTGGTAACTAGCAACAGCCGAAGCATTCCACTAGTGACTAGACCAAACAATTTAGAAAATATAAATTCCCAAATTGCCCCTGCCAGGTATCGAACCCGAGACCTCCCATTCATAAGACTAAACCACGTTCCCTTGAGGTGAGGAGGTCGTCAAAAAGTTGGTTTGCATGTGCGTGAAAAAAAGGATCTGAAGTTTTGAAGTGCACCAAGCACTCAGGTGGGAAGGGGGAAATTGCCCACGGTGGCGTGTGGAGCAGTTATAGAAAAAGGAGACGTGGAATGAGGTCAAACAACTCCTCAAAGTACTTCCCATTATAAAGGCGATAGGACACGCAAAGGGAGCTTAGGTACGTCTCTGCGGTCCTCCAGGCTTTCCGACGAGCTAGTTATTTTGGGATTGTCCATAAGTCGGACAGCCCGTTATTGAATCCGATCAAATGGAAGGAGTTGATATGGTGATGCTCCGACCCAAAGGTGAGAGCAATACTTACTCCATAATTATTGTGTGGTCGGACTTGCGCTTAAATGAAGAAGGAGGCTGTGCTTGCGGGCGCAGAGTACCTACCGCTATGCTCTGTTGAGCACCCCGAGCTTTATGGAGGCTAATGTGTTTTGTGACTTGCGATACGCATTTGACCATTAGGTAATCCAATTATCGCACTTAGATATTTATATATTAGTCCAGGCAGATATGGTAATAATACACGTTTTCATTACCTACTTACTTTTGTTCATTTTAACTGTTGTTTTATAATAACTGCGAATTAATAGTTATTAAGTACAAGAAATATCTATACATAGGATAGGAATATATCTGATTAAAACACGCATTACAAGTTTAGTATGTTATTTGGTAAATGTTTCTTCACGATGTGGGCCATCCCGATAATTTTCGCGAAAAGCAAGTTAATAATAATTATTATTATCAAGCGCTCGAATCGATGTGAGTCGTCGTGGAGGGGACTCCAAGACGTGAGGGCCGAGGGGCCCGAGGGGCCGCGATGGCGGCGCGGGGGGCCGAGGGACGCCGCGGCAGCGCGCAAGTCGCCGCCCGTATCGACCGGCCCGGATATGCATTGCGATGCCGATGCCGTCGGAGAGATCAGCCGACCTACCTACTCGCGGAACTCCATGGCCGCATTCGAAGCGAAAACTTGCGGTACCGCAGCACTGCTTACTTGCCAGCGGGGTGATTCGCTAACTCAGTGTTCAACGCTGAATGATAGCCACGGAGCTCATTTGACATTCATTTTTAATCCATTGAAGGTTTTCTACGGAAAATTATTTTGATATCACTCAGTGAATCAGCAATGCAGAACCAACTAATGTCAAATGATCTCGGAGGCTATCATTCTGTGTTGAACACTGGGTTAGCGAATCACCCAACCCTCGCGGCAAGTCGCGCGCGCCTCTCTCGCAAATGTCGCGATGGCCCCCGACTCAATTCTCACTCTTGTCATTTCTGCTGCCATCCCAGACCTTTTCATTACTCAAGCAAATCTTAATGTCCTACCCCGGTCCCCGACGCATACCTGGGCACGGCGATCGGCGTTGAGGTTGTCAAGTTTCTATTTGCTGCTCTGATATTTTGCCATCGTTATTTGTAGCGGAACATATAAGCTGTTTGTTTTGTTTTTGACTATTGATTTGGCTGATGGATCTACGATAAGTAATGGCATCTAATCTAATCAGCTATGAACGCTACCTACCTATACTGCGAGCTGGACTAGGCTTATGAGTTTTTGCTAGATGTAGGCTATTTTTATGACTTAGTAGTTACCTAGTAGTATTTAAGCTGTTCTTAAAGTATCTGCGCTATCTGGAATGTCACAGATTTTTAAAAACCTGTTTAAAAAACTGTAAAAGTCGTAATTAAGGAAGAGCCAGCGCGTGCCAGACCTTCCGTATTTTATAAAAGCTCAAACGTTCCTCTAAGTGTTGGGGACAACAAGAAAAAAATAATCTGCTTTTATAAAATAAGGAAGGTCTGGCACGCGCTGGCTCTTAGGCCACATAATAATGTACTTGCAAGATTTGCGATGCCAAAGCTACGCCGCATGTCGTACCTACTAGGTTCATCGCGAATAGGGTTGTCAGCTCCTAAACTAAGATACCGTTGGCGCCCTTCAGGTACGGAACCCTAAAAATCACTGTCAAAACTTCTTGTTATCGTTAAAATAATGACAGACGTATTTAAATTTTCAATCCAACCCATCAGCCTGTTTGCGTCCACTGCTGGACATAGGCCTTTCCAAGAGCGCGCCACCAAACACGATCCTCCGCCTCATCCATCCGCTCCCCACCACCTTCTTCAGATCATCGGTCCAGCGGGCTGGAGGTCGTCCCACACTGCGCTTACCGGTACACGGTCTCCACTCCAGAACACGTCTACCCCATCGGCCGTCGGTTCTGCGACAGACATGACTTGCCCATTGCTACTTCTTGCATTACTTGCTAATCCTTTGAGCTACGTCGGTCACTTTAATTCTTCTGCGAATTTCCTCGTTTCGGATTTCAGAGTGTGATATACAACATAGCTCGCTCCATAGCGCTCTGAGTGACTTTTAGTTTGTGGATAAGGCCAACTGTTTATGAGTTTTTAAATTTTAAATACTCATAATTACGATAGATAATTGAAAAGTATATACCTAAGTTGGGACACAATTGTTGGGAATGGGAACATATAAATTACATTATAGCTGTGCCGGAACATTACGGTCGTGTCTATTTCCGACGTCGCTCGGTCGTTGACTTGTATCCGGAACCAGGGTCGAGTAGTAGGTAGTCACTAATTAGATAAGCTGCAATTCACCTCAAGTAGGTATCTAATCCTAATTGAGCGCTTGAACTTTGAAATGAAAAGAATAACCTATGTAAGTAATATTACCCATTGACTTATGTATTACTTCGTATGGACAGGGTTATTGAACAAACAAAATGGCACCGACTCAGTGGTGCTTTAACACCAATGCAACCTCAGTGACGTCTGGATTTCAAACGGGTCGTTCATTAGTATGTAAGAGGTGGCGTTGCTTTATTTGGTTCCTAAACCGTGAAAAATTTTGTTCGCTTGACCATATCTTGTCATTTATATCGATGAATATTATACCACAATTTTTATTTTATTTTAAAGACATTTGATGAGATTTTGTACGAAATATAATTTCAGCCAAATGGCCGCCGCGATTGCGCTGCAGGTGGTGTGTCCTGGTGGAGCAATTTTGGACGACATTTTCGCATAAATGGCGCTCAATTTTACTAACAATGAGATTTATGTTGGCCTTCAGGGCAGCTGCATTAGTCTGTGATTTGTCTGCATAGACTCTTTTCACGTAGCCCCACAGAAAGTTGTCGAGTGGTGTTAATTAAATCACACGATCACGGCCGCCAATTCATATCACCACCAAGGGAGATAACAAAGCCCTCAAACTTATAATTCAACTAGCTGATAAGATAAGCTAGCCGTAAGTATACCTACTTACGTGTTATTCTATAATTATATTTATATAGTCTTAATTATTGCTAATGCTTATAATAATAATATTAGTTCTTTTTATTTGACAAGATAATTTGCAAATGTTGTGTTTGTGTTGTACGTACACATAATTATTATTGATACATTTTTCAGCCTGTTATTTTATATAAGTAACGTAATATATGTAAAATTTATGTATTGTATGTGTCCCAAATAAAATAAAATAAATAAAGAAATAAAGCAATTTTCATAATAAGCAATTTTCATAATATAATTTATTAGAAGCAGGTACCTACTACCTATGCCTATCTTTAACGCAAGCCAAATGTGCGTAGCGGCGGCCTTCCAGGAAGACATCTTGCTCGCCGTGTTCTCGGAAGAGAAGTCAACTTTTTAAGCGAAATTATAAGGAGTTGCGGACGCTACTGCGCATTCCAGGACCGAGCCCTTTACCGAGCCCTTCGGCGCGCCTTTTGCAATTTGGATGGTACACCTCGATCTAGGCCATTGAACTCGAGCGAACATCAACTGTTTAAAAAACAAATCGGCAATTTTCTTTCATGTAAAGCAGTTAATACATCCCGACCAATATTGTTATAAATGCAAAAATGTGTTTGTTTGTTGGTTTGTCCTTGTCCAATCACGGCGCAACAGAGCTATGGATCAACGTGATTTATTGCAGGGGTATAGTTGAGAACCTGGAGAGTGACATAGGCAACTTTTTTTCAATAACAAACAGTTCCCGCGGGATAGCACGCTATCTTTCACGCATTTGTCGTTCAATTACGTCACAAAAGAGCCACGGATTGACGCGATTAAGGTATATAAGGTAACCTAATACGGTTGAATTGGGAACAAAATAATCTTTCATTTAATATAAAATTCGATTAAAAATAACGCTTATTTATCTCTTTTTACATAGCAGCGCAGAGGGGAAAGTAGGCAATCTTTATGTTTCAACTTCTTGGGGTATATTCTCTCAGCTGACACTCGATTTCTCTATATGACTAAATCACGGAAGTCAATCGATTACATTAAAGCATTGGCACATGATTTCGCTAGGCAACCTATTTGCGATGTATCAATCTATACATTATCTAGCAATTACATTCTTTTTCACGATTAAATAACAGATGAGGGTAGATATTTCCAATGCGAGATCTTAGACCATTGTTAAGTGGTTAAAAAGTATTTATAAGTATAACCTATCTAAGTACCAGTCCAATGAAATCGTTGAACTTAAAATCTATTCAAAGAATTAAGCACATGTGTATATTTATAAGGAGCTTCTCGGATAGGTTTTATAGCCTTATTATTCAACATTGTAGCGTGATTGTGTGAAATGGTGGCAAATGACAAATGGCTATGTGCCGTTGTTTAGGCACCACCTCCACGAGCGAGAGAATCGCGTCGTCTTATGGCGATTTTGCCACGTGATATTATAGGTAGGTGAGGTGACACGTTGCGTTGTGAGACGTAGCGTATCTATTCGCGTATCATCAGGTTTTTCTCGTACAAACCCGATAGATAAAACCTGCTCATGTCACAGGTGGTCTAACGTTTGCACAATGATCCCGCTAACGTAAGAGAATCATCGCTTATGATCACGTAGGTGATCGCGTTCGTAGCTACTCAAATCGCCCCCTTATCAAATAATTTCATTTTGTTCCACTAGCGTATTGGTACAACTACGAGCAAATGAGTCGCACGGTGGTGAAGTTTATATCTGGTTTCAAGTGGTCAGATCTTGTGGGGGGATGTACCGATCGCATTAGTAATACAGGTAGTAGGGAAGCAGAATAGACAACCCCACAGTCGTGGCTTCATGCCACGTAATCGATAAATTACCTCAGCGTTGGTTCAAAGTCTTGGTGTCCTTATTACCTGACACTTGTATGACGCGTAAAATTTAATTCCTCACGCGCCATTATAACTTTAAAAAAAATGGTGCGTGAGGAGTCATTTTGTACGACCTATACAGGCGTATCCGTGCGTCGACGCACAATGAGCTGTTACGATCACGTAGCGATCCCTAACGAGTTGCAACAATCCGCAGACAGCTGACAGAATAATATTATGAGTTACACGGTGGAGTTTACCCAACGAGACGTCACATGTAGGCAAAATCGTCGCAATACACTCGCTCGTGGAAGTGGCACCTTATTAGTAGTCGAGAAGAGCGCGCGGCGCGGCGGGCGGCGCGGGCGCTTTTCTTTTTTGTCCCCCGCGGATTCCATTGCCCCATGTTCAACCTGTAAGTCCGGCAGTTTGCCGAGCGTTGACCGCGCCGAGTCACAGCGAAAAGCCGTTGGACAACCTGCGGTGGACACATACGATAGCCCTCGTAAGCCGTACATAAACGCCCTTTCTTCAATCAATACAGACCTTAGCATAAATATTAAATTTCTATCATACGAGGACGGCACATACTGGGTGGGTACATAGGTCCAGTCATGTCCAGTCTATCTCTGTTTGATATTCACGTATTAGGCAGGTAGAGCATAGTTTTATTCATTCATATTTTTTAACAAGTCGTCGTCGTTTCAACGATAGACGTTCACTGCTGGACTCCTGCAAGAACCCTAACAGAGCACGGTTGTAGGACACTTGTGTCTATCAGCCAGTAGCAGCTCGATGGACGGACTGATCTGAAAGATCGTCCGACCATCGTCCAAAGTGTCATCGTCAATCGATAGACGTCTACTGCTGGACTATAATCTATTTCTTGTTTACGCCGCCACGGTGTTGCGCCGCTTGACTCTAACGACTCCCTGATGTCGCCTGTCCACCTAGTGGGGGATCTACCAAAGTTGCAAGTTGTACTTTTCAGTGCAAGGTCGCTATTCCAGCACCTTCGGACCCCAACGGCTATAGAACTATGTCCCTGCTCATTGCCACTTCAGCTTCGCAACCTTCGGAGCAATGTTGGTTATTCTGGTTCTCTTACGGATCTCCTCACTTCTAATTTGATTACGTAATGAAACTTTGTAATACGACTCCAAGATAACTCCGAGAAACATGAAAATCAAATATATCACTAGCTTTAACGGTGAAGGAAAACATCGTGAGGAAACCTGCATGCCTGAGAGTTCTCAAAGGAGTGTGAAGTCTATCGATCCGTACTTGGCCAGCGTGGTGGACTTGGCCCAACCCTGCTCTGTAGTAAGACGGCTATGGGTTGTTCATGATGATGATGAGGGAAACTCCAAGCATAGCTCTCACCGTAGTCCGCTGAGTGACTCTGAGCTTTCTTATGATACCTATCATTAGCGTCCATGTCTTGGAATCAATAAATTATCATGTCATCATTGGCAACATGCACTGTACCTACTGTTTAAAGTAAAGGACATCATAATAAACAGAACTAAATAAAGTTATACATTTTAGCAACTTTATTAAGACAGTCTCCTAGGAATGAGTTTATTTATATAAACTTACCTAGGTATTTTGATCAACGAGAGAGATAATATTTTATCTAGTTTCTGGTATCGGAGATTTTCAAATTAGATTGAACGTTGAGAACGTTGCAGCCTGCAGGGAATGTAATTCAAATAAATTGAATTCCATTTTCAGGGTTCCGTACCTCAAAAGGAAAAACGGAACCCTTATAGGATCACTTTGTTGTCTGTCTGTCTCTGTCTGTCAAGAAACCTACAGGGTACTTCCCGTTGACCTAGATTCTAGAATCATGAAATTTGGCAGGTAGGTGGGTCTTATAGCTGGCTTTAGGGGAAAAATCTGAAAACCGTGAATTTAGGGTTAGATAACACAAAAAAAATTAAATTGTGGTCATGAACTAATAATTAGTATTTTCAACTTTCGAAGTGAGTTTCTATATCAAGTGGGGTATCATATGTAAGGTCTTCACCTGTACATTCTAAAACAGATTTTTATTTATTTTTATGCATCATAGTTTTTGAATATTATCGTGCAAAATGTCGAAAAAATACGACTGTAGTACGGAACCCTCATTGCGCGAGCCTGACTTGGCCGGTTTTTATACCTAGCAGCTATCTACATATTTTATACCTTATCTACATAGACGAGTACCAACTTAGAAGGTTATACATATTATAAAGGGAATAAACATATTGCCTATTCTTCTTCTTCTTGAAATGCCGTCTCCTATCGGAGGTTGGCAATCATTAGGGCTATCTGCAAATTGGACACTGCTGCTCGGAAAAGAGTTCGGCTTCGGTTACTCTTCCCGTACCATTGGTACACGTACCCGTAAATTCTTTAGCCACGATGTCCTTCAACGGTCTATGATATTACTTAATTAATAAATAATTTATATTGTAATTATGCACCTACCTACAAAACCTGCCCGCATAGTAGTAAATTTGTATAACTTATTTTATAACTTACTAGTTTATGCTCGCGACTTCGTTCGCGTGGACTACACAAATTTCAAACCCCTATTTCACCCCCTTAGGGGTTGAATTTTCAAAAATCCTTTCTTAGCGGATGCCTACGTCATAATAGAAATCTGCATGCCTCGGCCCGACCCGTCCAGTAGTTTGAGCGGTGCGTCGAGAGATTAGTCAGTCAGTCAGTCACCTTTGTCTTTTATAAGTATATTTAGATTAGTAGGTGCAGTAGGTAGTTATAATTTCATGTCTGAGTTTTAAAATATCGTATCTACTTTGTATTACAGAATCCCTACTTTCGTTCTATAGAATTACCAATTAAAGTAAGGCTGTTTAGGTCAGTGGGTGGGTAGGAGTCCCATCACACCCTTCCATTAAGAGGACTCTGTATCAAATTACGGGCGCGGAGGCACCTAACAGCGACAAGAGTCACCTAAAATCATCAATAGGTAGGTTAGCTATCTATCAAATCCAGTAGGTAAATTAACACAAAGAATACAATAGCTGTGTCTATTACGAGATCCATCACGCTATCGTACCTACCTATATTCTTTAAGCAAACCATGTCAAAGACTAGAATTAGGCATGTAGATTGTAGAACAATATTTAATTCGGTCAAGAATAGAATAGAATAGAATAGAATGTTTTTTTATTCATGTAGGTAAACTTTTTACAAGTGTTTATGAATAATCAGGTAGTTTTAATTTACCACTGGTTCGGAACGCCGTTCCCACCGAGAAGAACCAGCAAGAAACTCGGCGGTTGCTCTTTTTAATTTTTCAATTTACAATGTTATTATACTGTACTATACAAGCCATTGCAGCCCCGTGCATTGCTGGAGCGAGTCAAATCCACCGATAAACCATTATTCCTTTTCTGATAAAAAAATAAAGAAAGCACCTTCTAAATAAAGTACATTATCACTGGAAATCACAGAAAATTCTCGGCAAAACACGTAAGCGACACGCTTTGCCCCGGTACTTTAGACATTTTACAAAGATAAATAAATCGGTAAAACGCGAGTCGAAGTCGACTCGCACACGAAGGGTTCCGTACCATCGTACAAGAGATAACACTTTTTTTTTTTAATTCTCATGGCAGCGTTAATATGTAATATATTAAACTTTAAAGGTGTCTTGCAGGGGGTTGCCACCATACTAAATGTATGACGTGATTTCTAATACTACTCCGAAGAAAATATAAAAAAATAGACTTTATACTATGACGTAAGTTTTTGTACACCTTTATTTATCTCTCAAAGCCACCATGATCCAAACAAACATCCAAAGAAACTTTCCTCCCAGTGTTGGGGATAATTCGCAGTGAAACTTTCAGCATTTATAAAATAAGGAAGATCTGGCATGCGCTAGCTCTTAGGCCAAAACAGTTATTCTGTATTTTGAGTTTGCAATGTTGATCTCCACCACAAAATCAGTTCACTCTGACAAAATACTCCCTAATCTTATTTTGTGTCTCCACTAAAAGGATATTCAAATTTTCAACCAGATTTTAGGAGCCGGGGTGGGTCAGCTAATTGCGAATAAAATATTGAAGCCTTTCATTATTAGGTACCTACCAAGCATAAATTGTTTAAGGTTTAAGCAAGCATTCTGCCGCAACAATAAAAATGTAGAAAAACTTGTTTTATGTAGACAGAATGGTATTGATTCTCGTTCTCACGCTTTCGTAGATCATTGACTTGAAAGTTGAATTGAAACCCTTAAAATGTAGGCGCCCTGCTATTAAGACCGTAGACTTTTTTTTAAATCAAACAAGATAAATCCTGCCTACCTACTACTACAGCTCTTAATACTACCACCACGGACAAACGCGTCTCATTTAGCTACCACCAATCTAGAAGTTACATAAGGAGATTTTTATACCAAACTGAACATATTTATCTTATTTTTTTTGACGTGTTTTTGTTTTTCCGTTATTTTTCACATGAGGTTACTTAGTACCGATGCCCATGTATCCACCGTGTTGGATTTAGGCTGAAACCAACACTGCGATGCGACGTTGGGTCTTAAAAATCTACGACGTACCTACTTATATTGCACTGTGCAAAATATTTCCGATGCGGTGCCGCACCGTGCAAACTTGCGATGCAATGACGTTTTCCCGTTCATTGGTGTCCACACCTCTCTAAGTGTCATTCTGTGCTGTGTGTGTTTTTCTTGAAGCATCTTAAGGCAAGTAGTCAATCAAGAGTTTTCTCGTACGACGCGCGACGCCGTAAGCGATGAAATTTTAGCGTTGCGTCAACGCATCGCATTGCGATGCGGCATCGTTTTTGCGATGCGATATCGAACCGCAGTCTTGTGGCCTCGCCCTTCTTAGGTATCATGTCATAGTGCCAATGGGCTATGTCACGTGGAACGCAGACGAACGTAACCAACGACACTTTCATTTAAAATATTTAAATCTAATAGGTAGATGAGGGAACCGATAAATACACAGATATAACACAATAAATAAATAGGTAATAAATAGGTGTAATATGTAATAGTCACAAGGTACAATATATGTCTGTGGTAATAGTACTGACTACTGACGTAAAAAGTCTACCACAAGTCACAACCTTCCCGTTAAGTCCAGCAGTACCTACTTAGTTCGGTGTTATTGGATGTGGTATTTAAAAGTGGTAATAACGTTGTGTATTGTTGTATGTTTTTCGTTAGGTTTAAAATCATTGAAAAACTAGCAAGAGATGACGGTAGGAAGGGCACGGGCCTTGGACGATTTAACCTAAGGACGCGCCTCGCATGATTATTCCCCTCTGTCAATAGAAATGGATTTTTAATCCACTGCGTTTATAAACACTGTTTGCGGAATCGATTTTGTCATTGTCAGAATCGTTTTCGATGTGTGACGACGTCTTACACGCTGGGTGAAAAATGCCTGTTTGTGCCGTTAGTGAGTGCAAGAACAAATCAAACACATCAAATTTACAAAAAGATGGAATTTCATTTCATAAGTAAGTATTTTTGGTGTAATAAACGCTTTCTATAAATTAAATTACATAAATTATTATAATAAAATAACAATCGAGAACTTTACCGATTCAGTAATTGAGTACGTAATAATTCGGTAGAAACGAGTCATACTCCTCACGAGACTATATTTTATTTTTTCTAAACAATTGCAACCCTCGATAAATACAAATTAGGTTAAAATTTGAATACGCGTGAACAGCATGAAATTACGTAGTAGTACGATAGTGATTGCGGTTCGATTATCGATATCGATGTAAACATTTTCTTTATTATTAACGACTAAATTACCGTCTTCAAGTCAAGTAAAGAATAGTTATTATTAATTACCACAATTTTTTCGCTACCTATACTTGTAATAAAACTGGTCGATTTCTGTGATAATAATATAAGTGTGTGTGTGTGTGTGTTATATAATAATATAAGTCATTAATAAGCACATTTTCACTATCGAAATTTTAAATGAAAATTTCGTTATATAAAAAAATACAAAAGATTAAAAATGATATAAAATAAGTAAAAAAGTATGTGCATATTTTTTAAATAAATATTTTTCTTATTTTTACGTTGCATTATTAGTTTTTGGGATAATTACCTATTAAGTGAGGTGAATGTATGCAAGAATACGCTACGCTTACCAAACACTGGTTTTAAGTAATTAAATACGAGTAATAAATTCTTACTTCTACTTTTGTTTCTGAAAAACTATCGATATATTTTAAAATATCGATACGGTAGCATCGCAAATCAATTTGACTGCCTTACACTCGTAATGTCTTTGTATGTTGATGTATATAACTTATTAGTGTGCGTAAAATGTAGTAGTGTTGAAGATTTAGATATGTGTGTGTTAATAATGACACAAACCTTTGTTGAGTGAGTGTGTCAAGTTGTCTATGTAGTGTTTCCTCGTCCCGCACCAAAAGTGACAGAAATTTTTATTCGTAATATTAGGCGCGTTACAAGTCCATAGGTTAAATCGTCCAAGGCACGGGCGTATTGCCGCGAGAACGAGACACGGCTAGTGGACGCCTGCGCGCGCGCCGTTCATTGATGCGCAGGCGCCGAGGAGCGGCGGGCGGGGGCGAGGAATGCGGCCGCATCGAGCAATGACCGCGCCAGGGTCGCTTCCTTTACGAGAAACGCGGGCCGTCGTACTACAGGCGAGCCTCCCCCCCACCTCAGCGCAACCGTACTATGTACATGGCCCTCTCGCTTGAGAGTTGAGACGCGCGCTTTTCGACCTGCAGTCCGTTAGAAAAATTAAGTGCGCCGCATTCCGCGACCGTTTGGACCTCTCTATCACACGCAAATCTTCTATCCCATTCATGTGGCGTCGTCACTTGAAACGTGGATTTGAGCAAAAGTTATGCTCCAGCGATTTTACTCAGTTTCTACAACGGTCGCTACTTAATAAGCAAACTACGCATTACCGTTGGATGTTTGAAATGCTTGCGCTACACCTACACTCTCAATGCTACAAGGCATGCGGCCTGCGGCCTGCGGATTTAGTCAGAACAATTTGTATTAATAGACATATTCAAATGTAGGTAATTCCGACGTTCGATATAAGATATACACACATGCACACACGCTCACACATACTCATAAGCACACACTCACACACGCATACACACACACATACAATCATACACACACTGTTGTAATTTTATTTTATTATTGTATATACCTACATTTATTCTAACTCTATTCTGTTAAAATAGTTTAATTATAATTTTAAGTAATCTCTTTTGGCCTTCTGTTATACCTAGATTTAAATTTAAATAATAATTATGTATTTACGCTGTTGATTACTTTCAAATAAACAAAATAAAAAATAAATAAGTAAGTCCATAATGTAGTTACTTAGTCAAGACTCAATCTAAAGGCACTAAAGGATTATGAAGTGACTTCCTATCATCTCTTGTTTTGAGAAAACCATTAGACAGCCCAACGCCCTAGTAGTTGAGGCAGCATCAGCATCCCCGACCGAAACGACCCTCCCGATAAAAGACGCCCAAAGCACGTCCTTAACAATCCCGATGATCAATTAATCATGACCGACAATGCTCCCTATCTCGTAGGGCTACATAATTCAACCTTATTACAGCGCCTTCGCCGACGAAGACGAGGTCCCCGATTTCTAACGTCACCCGGACGTGGAACTCACGTCACGGCCTCCGGGGCGTATGGACTAACCAATAGTCCAACCAATCCACCCATCCCAACGTCATCCTAAGCCGTGGTCTGAGCCTCACAGGAGGCGCCCTTAGGCGGGCGTTGCTCCCCGACCTCTCAAATTAATTCTTCGAACAATAGTGCTTACCCCCAGGCGGAGCTTCGCACTCGCCACCCCCTCTGGTAACGCTGTAGCGGCCAGCAGGGCCTACGCAGCATTAGTCAATCCGAAACAATCATCTCTTGTCATTGAGCAAGTACCTACTAGGTATCTACTACCTGGTAACTTTGGTGACTAACCGAGATGACGTCTTAAAAACTTAATCTCAGAGATTAAAATATGGTGATTAGACAACGATAGATGATCTCATGGATAGAATGTACAGCAACGCTATGATTTTGGGAATGTGAAATGTCGTTACAGTTGAGTAGGCACCTACTACCTATAGGTAGGCATTGGTACAAGTAAAAGAAAGGAAAAATTTAATTAGTGGTTTAACATGGCTAATATTTAAAAAAAATTCCTTGTGTCCACTGAGATAACCCTTGCAAAGCTATCGACTCTTGGCTTTGACAATAATATATTTCACAGATCTAACTTACTAGGGAGTTACTTACGCTTTTAAATTTGGTATACATTAGGCACATATTTAAACGCGTGCCATCTATATGTGATTTAGTAAATTATTTTTCGTGAACACATTTTTTCTGCTATTTTAGAAAGAATAGTCAAAATCTAAAATAGAAAAAAAAAATCTCAAATAATATATTATTACATAGTACCTTACAAATTTATTGCTGCAGTTAAGAAGTATTTTTTTATAAGACCGGTTATGCAGTTATTTACTTAGTATCGTTTTCGCACACTTAGTATTTTGAGCATGCTTAGTTTTTGATTCAGTCACTTTAAATTTTCATTACTAGATCAGATTAATTAGGTATTTCGCACTTTCATCTGCTCATTTTACTTATTTCTTGTAGTCCATAGATTATCGCTAGATATTATGTTAATTTTTCACAAACATTGAACACCGCTCGCTTTCATATTAACCTATCCCATTAGCAGTCACCAATTTATTTGTTTTCCGCACGATTTATCATATTCCTATACATATCAGGTAGGTACTTAGAAATCATGGTCGAATCGAACAAATGCCATTCATACCTCGTTACTCATTGAGATGATTCAGGAGACGAGTTTTTCATAAACTACCTTACTCTCTAACTCAAAAGCGTCACAAAACTGATAAGTATTTAGGTATGTACCAGCTATAACATTTTTGATAATAGGTACAAACTGGAAATAATTTCAAAAAATATCCGTTCTGGCATGGTCTACGTCGCTACTTGCAAAATTTTAGGTATCTAGATTATTTAAGCTTACTGCAATCTATTGTACAACCTCTCATACAAATACATAGCAGATATACTTAACTAGGTACCACAGCAGCTACTTCGAATTCTCGAATTCGAATCGGACGCAATGCATAAGAGCCTTATTGTATTGAACATGCGCTCCATACCTACAGATACGGACGGTTAACTTTACGGTTTTGAAGCATATACCGACTAAAATTTAATGTTCTTTATTTTCACTATTACATTATCATAGTTCACGCTGAATGTTTCATTGTAAAGTCCACCATTCATAATAGAAAATGTTTGTGCGGTCGTCAGTTGCATTGCTGAAGGCTGACCTTTTCAGGAACTTTGACAACGGCTGGCATTTCAGCTAATCGCTTCTTATAATTTATCGGCTTTAAATCATTTCAGTTTGGTGTCTACTTTGAGCTTGACTTTGAGATATTCAATAATTCTAGATTTGTACCTACAATGCAATTAAAGATTGATCAAAGGAATAGCAAAGTAAGAACAGAAACTCATGAAATTAGGAAGTACCTACTAATAGTTGTACTAGGTAGGTACTATTATTTAACACAGACAAGTGTAACATGTATACGATGCAGAAACCTCTCTGACATCAAGCTTTCAACAGTCAATTGATAATTAGGTAGGTAGGTACGGTTCGCAAGGAAAGTAGGACTGAATTGCATCAATTTGACTAAAGGCAATATTACATTTATAAGTAACTAGATGATGAGAGATACATTTATGAGAACTCCGTCCGTGTGGACTTAGGTTAAAAATCCCGTGGGAACTCTTTGATTTTCCGGGATAAAAAATAGCCTATATCCTTCCACGGGATGCAAGCTATCTCTGTACCAAATTTCGTCAAAATCGGTTGAACGGATGGGCTGTGAAAGATAGCAGACAGACAGACAGACACACTTTCGCATTTATAATATTAGTATGGATATGATGTCGTGATAATTTTCACCTGAAAAGCATAGATATTTTTATTGATTTGGGACCAATTTTTAACCTCTGCAACCATGGATTAATTATTATTGGTTACGCAGGCAACATTTTAATGGAGGTCAAAAATTAACTGTAGGTACCTAACCGTGACTTCAAGCTCCAGTCCTGCAAATGGACCTTAATTACAAAATTTAAATAGTGCGTAGGTAAATGCTTCCTTAACCTATCATAGAAAGCCTTATAGTGCGTAAATATCGAGATCTCACTCGCCATTTTAGCTCTATGTGTCAACTATCACGTCAAAAGTACGATACAATTTTAAATTAAGTGTTAATCATTGTTTTGACATGAAAGTTTACGCATAGGTAAAGCTAAAACGGCGAGTGAAATCTCAAAATGTGTGCATTATAGGCAGTGGCATAGCATTATTTGGTTATCTATAGCAAAGACATTTTATTTGGTAGCTAGGTAGATTCACGGTTTCATTTACTTAGTGCCGATTTCACCAACGTCGAGTGATGTTGTAATCAAGGAGTAAATTGGGCGTACTGACAGTTTTTGTACTGAAAACCTGCCAAAATATCTATATGTACCCATCTGTATATATAAATCGGCCCTTAGAATGTTTACTTTCTTTCGAATTATTTTAATACATTTTTGTAATGAGTGACTTGCTCAAAATCTTAGACAGGTGGTCCCATAAGTAATAGACACTACAGATACGTAGGTAATATTTCTATTACAGTTCTTGCAATTCACGAAGGCGAGTGAACTTTACTTGCGGTTACGTCGTATGTACACGGACATTGCGTAAGTGTGCGTGCACGTCGGACCAATCAGTCGCGAGCTAGCGCTCGCAAACGCACACATTTACTGAACCTTACTCATACCGATACGACTTACACACAAGCATGAGTCACTCGCCCTCGTGAAATGCAAGAACTATACCTTATTTAGATGTTTGTGTATAGCTGTACTAAGCATTCAATCACGGGACCATCGTCGTCACACCTACTAGGTAGATTCAGCAATTTCCTGCCTACATATTTGAAATTTGACTCGTGTATAGGGTTGCCAGGCGTCCGGATAAAGCCGGACATAGGTAGGCTTTTTGATTGCGTGTCCAGCCAAAATAAACGGTGTCCGGCTTGTCCGGCTTTTTTCGTACCTACCTATTAATACTAATACACAAAATCCTCAATAATGTAGGGTGTCCGGCCTTTCTACCCAAATGTCCGGCCAAACTGGCTGGTCTGTCCGGCTATTAGGTTTGGTGACCTGGCAACCCTACTCGTGTAAATGTCTGCACTCTGCACGCTATTGAAATTGAATATGCGTTTATAGCATAATGGTTGGTTTACATCATGCCAATCACTTTGTATAATCCTAGATTAGCTTATGCTCGCGACTTCGTCCGCGTGGACTACACAAATTCACCCTCTTAGGGGTTGAGTTTTCAAAAATCCTTTCTTAGCGGATACCTACGTCATAATAGCTATATATATTATCATGTACAGTTACCCTGTATTTGTTCAGTGTCATACCTACTGATTGTTTGTATTGACTTTCCATGCGCCTTCATTGTAACGTCCTACCGTGCAAATTCCGTCGCTCTTTATGTGTATTTCGGGCAGTGAAGCCTCCGAGTTCATAATAGGCGTAAAGAATTCAGTGGCATCCCTGATCGAAGCGCGGCGCGCTAACCGGACGCAGGCGGCGGCGTCCTGCATACTCGAACCACTATGCTGCTGTCCGTTCACTCGAACTTAGCTAAGTCACATTTAAACAATCTGAGATATTCACTCCATTTCATAAAGCCTGCATTAATTCGTGCACTCGGTTGGAAAAGCATTCCAAACCAGTGGTAGATGCACCTGACGATTCAAAAATTGAATAAAAAATACTTATTTTATTTTATTTTTTACTGAGTAAACGTGCGGGAAACGTAAACTTCAGAAGTTTAGGCGAAAGAGGAAAGTTTGCGTTTATTAGGTAGACACCTATATAAGCATTTGTAAATGTTTCCCTGAGTTAGTACAAAACATAATGTATTCATATTCAAATAGTTGGGTTTCGATCCCGAGTACGCCCATCTATCATTTTGGAGCTATGTGCGTTTCAAAACCTCGTTAGACAACCTGCCTAAGAGCTTTTCATAATAAGTATTTTCCAAGGTCTGAAATTTGCCAATATGCACTTGGCATGCGTGGTGGACTGTGGCCTAACCTAACCCATTTCTTATTTTGATAGGAGGTCTGGTCTCGATTGTGGTCAAACCCCTATTTTTCCCCCTTAATTAAGGATTGAATTTTCAAAAATCCTTTCTTAGCGGATTCCTACATACTTATAATAGCTGTCTGCATGCCAAATTTCATCCTGATTTTTTCTTTCGGTACAATGATTTAATCTTTACATGAAACTGAGTCGATTAGTAAAAAAAAAATTAGTTAATTTCATTGATTTTTATCGACAACTGACGCTTGACCAAAACAATAACTATGCCAAAACTGTTTTCATAAAAAAAGACCTGAAGGTTCCTAAGACAGTTTCCCTGACTCCTATGGTTTGAGATTTCCCATACTGTCAAAGTTAAAAAAACATTCTGTATAGAAGATAGTTGTATAATTTGATCATAAAATAGTCAGTAGAGTTTAATGGGTTTAAGCTTACGGTATACTCTCAAGTTCCAGGAAAACTAGGTTTCGCAGTTAACTGGTTTTTAGTTAACGGCGGTATGTAGATGGTGCATACTGCATTGGCGCTGTACGGGTGGGTATGTAGGTTGTTTGTGTCCCTCACGGTGCAACGAGCGGCCGTGACGTGCCCGCGACCGAAGCTAGAGAGGTAAACACCAAGCAAGGTCGACCGCCTCAACGCAGAGCTAATATTTTTACCCAACTACGGGAGGGTGTCAGATAAACGGTCTAGAAAGTTCATCATCATCATCATCATCATCATAGCTGTGATAGCTTAGTGGTTAGGACGTCCGCCTTCTAATCGGAGGTCGGGGGCTCGATCCCGGGCACACACCTCTAACTTTTTGGAGTTATGTGACGGTGAAGGAAAACATCGTGAGGAAACCTGCATGCCAGCAAGAAAGATAAGTATATGTAGGTAAAATTCGTGTGAGGCACACAAAGGCCAATTATGTCTATGGGGTTCTATACGTTTTAGAAAAAGCTACATGCAAAACCTCAAGTATTTTTACTTGCGTGACTTGCTTGATGAGTTAAGTCTTTGAGTGAAACAAACAAAAATATCACAACTAAGCGTAGTCTAACTTATTTTAAATATATAAAATGAAAAGCTGACTGACTGACTGATCTATCAACGCACATTCTACTACTATTTCTACTACATCCAAACTAAGTACTGGACGAATCGGGCAGAAATTTGGCATGGAGATAGATTCTATTATGATGTAGACATCCGCTAAGAAAGGATTTTCGAAAATTCAACCTCTACTCTAAGGGTGTAAAATAGGAGTTTGAAATATGTGTAGTCCACGCGGACGAAGTCGCGGGAATAAGCTAGTCCTACTATAAAGATAAAACACTATGATTCCATGGATATTAAATCTGATAGATAGAGATTTTGACGACCTCCCTGACGCAGTGGTAGACGCTGTGGTCTGATTACTTAGTGGGAGGTCCCGTGTTCTATTCCTGGCAGGGGTTTGGAATCTTATAATTTCTAAATTTCTGGAGGCTTCGACCGTGGCTAGTTGCCACCCTACCGGCAAAGCCGTGCTGCCAAGTGATTTAGCGTTCCGGTACGATGCCGTGTAGAAACCAAAGGGGTATGGGTTTAATAAAAACTGCCATACCCCTTCCAGGTTAGCCCGCTACCATCTTAGACTGCATCATCACTTACCACCAGGTGAGATTGCATTCAAGGGCTAACTTGTATCTGAATAAAAAAAAAGATCGCAAGTAGCCTGGAACGAAATCTGATAAGACTGAGTCAACGCGGTATTGTTTGTCCCACCCACTCCTAGAGTATTTTCAGTCAGACAGTCAGTCGGACACTTTTTCCTTTTATATATTTAGACTAGCTGATGCCCGCGACTTTGAACGCGTGGAATAAGGAATAAGGTTGTTTTAAATCCCGTGAGAACTCTTTGATTTTCCAGGATAAAAAATAGCCTATGTCACTCTCCAGGTCTTTATCTATACCCATGCAAATCAAGTCAATCCGTTGCACTGTTGCGCCGTGATTGAAGGACAAACCAACACTTAAACAAACCAAAAAACCAACAAACAAACACACTTTCGCATTTATAATTAGGGTACTGATTTTATAAACTGAAATTAACATTTTTCGATTGCTTATTAGTAATATTACTAATACTATCTTGTTTAAATATATATTTTTAGATTTTTTCTCACTTGGTGTACAATACCGTATTCGCAATTGGCGACCGTTATAGACTATGGCAAAACCCTTGTCATTCTGAGTTCTTAGTAGTGAGCCGGCGATGGGTTGATCGTGATGATGCAATAATGATAAACAACTTCTACATCACGAATGCTGATTTATTAATTCTTATAAGTTACTTGATCCGCAGTAGAGGTCATGTTTCATTACTAAGTAAATTGTAACCTAATTCCAAACGTTGCTTTTTATTGAATTTTATCGAGAATGCTTACATATGCATAAACACCAGTCTTCACCAGAAGTGATAGTGTATAAATTCCCAGAAAAATGGCGCGGTTATACCTATACCATACTTATATCTAATAATTAAAAAGAATAATCCTTATCTTCGAACTAGCTGATCCCCGCGGCTTCGCCCGCGTAGATTTAGGTTTTTAAAGATCCCGTATAGCCTATGTCACTCAGGAATAATGTAGCTTTCTACTGGTGAAAGAATTTTTAAAATCGGTTCAGTAGTTCTAAAGATTACCCCCTACAAACAAACTTAACGACATTACCTCTTTATATAATATACTAGCTGATCCCCGCGGCTTCGCCCGCGTAGATTTAGGTTTTTAAAGATCCCGTATAGCCTATGTCACTCAGGAATAATGTAGCTTTCTACTGGTGAAAGAATTTTTAAAATCGGTTCAGTAGTTCTAAAGATTACCCCCTACAAACAAACTTAACGACATTACCTCTTTATATAATACAACGGGCCGTGCAGCAGAAATCGTAATATTTTAATTTCGCCATAACTTCAAAACCAAACGTCCAATTTTAATCATTCAAAGACCAAATATTATCTCCATAAACTGTTCTTAGTGATGAAATCATTTATTTTGATAAGGATTAATAGCATGAGTAAAATAAACGCGTTTAAATGTAGTCCAAAAAAAATTCAAGATTTTTAAATAAAAAAATGGTTGCTGTGCCTCACTCGACATAGATGGGTATAGTGTGTCGCGGACTTTTTTGTAGATATTTATAAGATCTACAATTAATTAGAACATTTTATGGTTCTATCTTTTATAGTTTAGGCAGCGTACGCAAAATAAGTAACTTTTCTGGTTGATTTTTTACACCTTGTGTCCGAAAAACCCAAATATCTTACGGAACCCTATTTTTTTCCAAAATAAAATATAGCCTATGTTACTCGTGGATAATGTAGCTTTCGAATGGTGAAAGAATTTTTAAAATCGGTCCAGTAGTTTTTGAGCCTATTCAGTACAAACAAACAAACAAACAAACAAACAAACAAAGTTTTCCCGCGTTTAAATGTAGTCCAAAAAAAATTCAAGATTTTTAAATAAAAAAATGGTTGCTGTGCCTCACTCGACATAGATGGGTATAGTGTGTCGCGGACTTTTTTGTAGATATTTATAAGATCTACAATTAATTAGAACATTTTATGGTTCTATCTTTTATAGTTTAGGCAGCGTACGCAAAATAAGTAACTTTTCTGGTTGATTTTTTACACCTTGTGTCCGAAAAACCCAAATATCTTACGGAACCCTATTTTTTTCCAAAATAAAATATAGCCTATGTTACTCGTGGATAATGTAGCTTTCGAATGGTGAAAGAATTTTTAAAATCGGTCCAGTAGTTTTTGAGCCTATTCAGTACAAACAAACAAACAAACAAACAAACAAACAAACAAACAAACAAAGTTTTCCTCTTTATAATATTAGTGTAGATTAGTGTAGATTAGTGTAGACAACGGGCCGTGCAGCAGAAATCGTAATATTTTAATTTCGCCATAACTTCAAAACCAAACGTCCAATTTTAATCATTCAAAGACCAAATATTATCTCCATAAACTGTTCTTAGTGATGAAATCATTTATTTTGGTAAGGATTAATAGCATGAGTAAAATAAACGCGTTTAAATGTAGTCCAAAAAAAATTCAAGATTTTTAAATAAAAAAATGGTTGCTGTGCCTCACTCGACATAGATGGGTATAGTGTGTCGCGGACTTTTTTGTAGATATTTATAAGATCTACAATTAATTAGAACATTTTATGGTTCTATCTTTTATAGTTTAGGCAGCGTACGCAAAATAAGTAACTTTTCTGGTTGATTTTTTACACCTTGTGTCCGAAAAACCCAAATATCTTACGGAACCCTATTTTTTTCCAAAATAAAATATAGCCTATGTTACTCGTGGATAATGTAGCTTTCGAATGGTGAAAGAATTTTTAAAATCGGTCCTGTAGTTTTTGAGCCTATTCAGTACAAACAAACAAACAAACAAACAAACAAACAAACAAACAAACAAACAAAGTTTTCCTCTTTATAATATTAGTGTAGAAAACGCGTTTAAATGTAGTCCAAAAAAAATTCAAGATTTTTAAATAAAAAAATGGTTGCTGTGCCTCACTCGACATAGATGGGTATAGTGTGTCGCGGACTTTTTTGTAGATATTTATAAGATCTACAATTAATTAGAACATTTTATGGTTCTATCTTTTATAGTTTAGGCAGCGTACGCAAAATAAGTAACTTTTCTGGTTGATTTTTTACACCTTGTGTCCGAAAAACCCAAATATCTTACGGAACCCTATTTTTTTCCAAAATAAAATATAGCCTATGTTACTCGTGGATAATGTAGCTTTCGAATGGTGAAAGAATTTTTAAAATCGGTCCAGTAGTTTTTGAGCCTATTCAGTACAAACAAACAAACAAACAAACAAACAAACAAACAAACAAACAAACAAAGTTTTCCTCTTTATAATATTAGTGTAGATACAAAATAACTTTATAATGGATCTTTTATTGAACTTACAAAGTTGCACAGTTACATTAAGTAGTTAGCTTATGCTCGCAACTTCGTCCGCGTGGAGTACACAAATTTCAAACCCCTATTTCACCCCCTAAGGTGTTGAATTTTTCACAAAACCCTTTCTTAGCGGACGTCTACGTCATAATAGCTTTCTGCATGCCAAATTTCAGCCTGATCCGTCCAGTAGTTTGAGCAGAGCGTTGATAGATCAGTCAGTCAGTCACCTTTTCCTTTTATATCTATACGACCTCCCGTGCGCAGTGGTGAGCGCTGTGGTCTTAATAGTGGGAGGTCCCGGGTTCGATTCCTGGCAGGGGTTTGGAATTTTATAATTTCTTAATGTCTGGTCTGGTCTGGTGGGAGGCTTCGGCCGTGGCTGGTTACCACCCTACCGGCAAAGCCGTGCCGCCAAGCGATTTAGCGTTCCGGTACGATGCTGTGTAGAAACCAAAGGGGCATGGGTTTATTAAAAACTGCCATACCCCTTCCAGGTTAGCCCGCTATCATCTTAGACTGCATCATCACTTACCACCAGGTGAGATTGCAGTCAAGGGCTAACTTGTATCTGAATAAAAATAAAAAAAAACCCTATACTAATAATAAATAAAATACTATACTAATAAATAAAATTGAAGTGTATGTCTGTAATTTCAAAATAACGAGGTACCTCATATTAAACTCATATAGTTATTTGAGCTGTACCATAACTGAATCAAACGTTTTTAAAAAATTTGTCTGTCTGCCTGTCTGTCAAGAAATATATAGGTTTCGTTGACCTAGAATCATGAAATTTGGCAGGTAGTTAGGTCTTATAGCACACATTAGGGGAAAAATCGGAAAACCGTGACTTTGTGGTTACATCACATAAAAAAATTAAAATGTGTTCATGATCAAATAATTAGTATTTTGAACTTTAAAAGTAAGATAACTAAGTATACCAAGTGGGGTATCATATGAAAAGACTTTATCTGTACATTCTAAAACAGGTTTTATTTATTTTTATGCATTAGTAATAGTTTTTGAATTATCGTGCTAAATGCTGAAGAAATACGACTGTAGTACGGAACCCTCGCTCGGTGCGCGAGTCTCGGTGGTCGACTCACATGCTCGCTTTTTGGGATGTAACCACAAATTCACTGCTTTCGGATTTTTCCCTTTACTTGTGCTATAAGACTGCGTTTCATGATTCTAGGTCATTGGGAAGTAGGTTTAATTCGCCCTATAGTTTTGATTTTCTTGACAAGTCTTGCCAGACATACAGACAGACAACGAATAAAAGTTCTTTTTTTTTCTCTGAAGATAAGTACGGAACCCTAAAAACGAAGCAGTCAAGCATACCTACCTAACTCTTTGATTCATTTATGGCGTATCACCTGAAACGGTTACAACTTGTTGCCTCAATTACTGGAGTCTGGAAAGCAATAATGTGGAGTGTATCGCAGTCTTCCCACGCCACATTGCTGTCTCTCTCGCACCCTCTCACATGGTTATATATTAGGGCTGCCTGCAACTTTCCCCCTTCATCATCATCATCATGATCAACCCATAGCTGGCTCACTACAGATCACGGGTCTCCTCCCAGAGTGAGAAGGGTTTTGGCCATAGTCTACCACGCTGGCCATTGGTAGACTTCAGGAGGTTGCATGCATTGTGTTTGTTTGTCATCATGTTTCCACACGATGTTTTCCTTCACCGTTACAGCGATGTTTAATTAATTAACGCACATAACTCCAAAAAGTGAGAGGTGCGTAGGTACGGAATCGAACTCCCGACGTCCGATTGAAGGCGGACGTCCTAACCACTAGGCTACCACACCTTCCGCAGCTGCCTTCACGAGATAATATTACAAATCAAAATTTGGTTCATAAACTAACGATACACTACTGGGCTTTGCAGCTGTGTAAAAACTAGAGATACGGGCATTTTGCTACTTTTATATAATTTTCATTTGTTAAAATTATATTTTTTCTTCACAGCGATTTTACTTTGATTTCCACGGAAAGTAATTTTTCAATCTCACAAACATTTGCTATATTAGTTTATCTAGGAATAGTGATCAGGATCAGATCAGACTGATATTTCACAATTGGTTTTTCACGGAAAGTGAATTTTTGCACTTACAATAGTTAGATGCATTAATTAAACTAGGCGTTATTCTCTCTCTAACACGAAGTGATGCAAGTATTCTGGCTCGCACTCTCTTTAGCGTCTTACCTCGGGTCGATGGCCATGCATGTGCGAAATTTACCAAATAAAGCGGGATTTTATTATTGTAATGGATAATTTTCAAAGCATGATTTTGTGTCATCATTTTTTTACAGGCTAGAAAAATAGTGACACATAAACATAGGACAGTTATTGTTGTTGACATAAATATAGGATAGCTATTGTTACATTTATTATGAAAAGGCGTTTCACGTGATTTTTCATACAGATATATCCTTGCTTCTTTTAGGTTAACCCACTTCCATCTTTGACTGCATCATCATACCTATTTAAAGGCGAACTAAAATAAAATAAAAGAAATAAAAATATATTGAAGGCACTTTTGGCAACCCTAATCTTGTTTGTTACATTCTACGTGCATCATATTGCAAGGATCCAATTTATCGGCAATCTTATTAAAGTGTAACAACAAACGAACACTAGGTATATAATATCTGCTTGCAGTGCGCTCTAGAAAATGTAGGATTGAATTTCATAGCTGAGCTTTTATTCTGTAAGGTTTGCTTTTCTTAGAATAATGTGCTAGAATACCTATAATGGATTTGTTTTTCAAATAAATATCCAATACGATCTAAGGTCACTTTATTTGCTTGATAATGAAACTTTACTGTGGTTTATTCGAGTTTGCTCCTGCATTTCGAACTCTGTCTGAATTGATAGTTGGAAAATCCACTGGATAGGTACTTTGGCACCTGAATTGGCGAAATTCGTGCAATAATTTGTTATATATTATGAGGGCCATTCGGAATAGTGGGGTAAGTGCAACGGGGAAAATAATGCAGGTCCCAATGGGAATGAACCTTAATTCTCGGCAAGTACAAAGCTCTGTAAAAATTTAAAAGCTACTGGTCAAGAGAGGTGGTTGTAACTTGTAAGCGAGAATGCCGCTGGACCAGTCCGGTCGAAGTTCTGTGTAAAATATTTATATATGGCTGAATACTTTGTTATTACTAACTTTAATATGCTACTTAGGTACCTACTTTAACATTCTACTTAGTTTTTATTTATTTCTCCGATGACAAGTAGATCTGACTGCGATCTCACCTTGTGGTAAGTAGGTAGGTACGTAATCATAGAGTTTAAGATGGAACTTGGAAAAGGGCTAACTTTTGCATATGGATATTTTTTTTCAATTTATTTATTCATGTTAAGCACAATCAATAGTTTAGGTCTCGCCAAACTGCACAGCAGTTCGTTGACGAGTTCGCGCTCAGAAAGTATAGCCATAGCGCCGTCTCCCTACTAAAATTGCTGTGCCCCAACGGGGCTTCAATATTATATTGGAATGCATGAATAATAATTATAAATAAATGAACCATGCATTTAACTAATAATTGGTAATAGGTTACACAAAATTAATATAATTTTTATTTTCAGACAAACTATATTTACAATTAAGTAAATAATACACAATTAAATAAGCGAGAATTAAAAAAGGACATTAGAAAGTTAAAACAAAATAAAAATAAAATAAAAGAATTCTACCAAGGTAAAATCTACGTGAAGGCAATGCGATTCTCGCGCATATGCAGGCTTTACCGGTATAATCTATTACCAATATTTTGCGAAAGGATTAAGTACTTAGATCCTCAATAATAGCACGATTGAATTGCTAAGTATAATCTCAGTCTTTCCCAGAAGGGAGCCGTCCTTGCTCCGAGAATGGTATCAAGTCAGGGAGTCCTACAGTAGCAAACATGATTTTAGCACCAAAGACACGCAGTTGCTTTATTAGGACACGAAAAACTTTGTTATAATGATGTTACATCCTAAGCGCATAAATAAAATTGGTTTGTACGTGGCATCGTACCAGAACGCTAAACCACCTAGCAGCTCGTCTTTGGTGTTAACTAGCCACAACCGCAATTTTAAAAAAAGTTAAATATGGTCTATATTTTTTTTTGAAAAAACGTACCGTTTGGCTGAAAACATGAAAAAACTCATATTTGGGAACTTTGACCTTGAATATCTTTTTTTGCAAATGTCGGATCGATGCGATGGGAACTTTCACATTAATTAGTGTTTCGAACATTCGTACTTTTCAGTTCTATGCGAATTAATGTAACCTTGAATGCCTAATTTGACTGGAAATATAATGGAAATGAGGATAATTAATTAAGCCACAAAAAATCTAATAGCTAGAATGCAGAGAAATGAAGAAGAGTAAATAAGTATACTAAGTTTTAAAAAACACTACTCTATCGCACACATTTTGTTACTCAGAAAATAAGACAGATCTGGGATCTTGGTCTATAAGTTTTTATGCAATGAGAGCAGCTTTTCTCTCTAAAGCCGCTTACCCTACGTTCCAATAAGCTACGTCATTATGCTTTTTAGGATTAAAAAATCTCAATCAGAGCACCGTTTCTCTCTCGAGGAGCTTATGCTGCTTTCCAATAAATTAATTTGCGTGTTTGGCTTTGTCTGTCCATTCCGTATGTCTGTCTGTCTGTCCACGTGACACAATATGTATCTAGCTCGTAGAAATGTGTTACAGACCTGAAATTTTGGTATTTGGTGCAAAACGTTTACCCAAAACCAAATATTGAATTAGAAATTCAATCGAATTATTTTTCAGGAGGACTATAGTATATGTATATTATGAATACTCATTTTCCATTGAAAAAGGAGCATTCAAGGAGCAGTTTTACCCTCTTAGGAGTGAAACTTTGTTAAATCCTTTCTTAGCTGATGCATAAGTCCTAGAAGAAACCTGCGTTCCAAATTTCAACTAAGTAGTTAAGTTCAAGTGATTTGTCAGTCAGCTAGTCAGTAAGTGAATGGTATTTTACTTTTAAATACAAATATTATTAAAGATAGTTTGATGGGTAGGACCATTGTTCCTTTTGATTAACAATTATTATTGTTGAATTTGTAAGATAATAATGTAATGGTGATAATTACGTAGGTAAACTTTAAACTATAGCTGCGAGGCACGAAGGTTCCAGAAGCCCACAACAAACTCAGCCAGGATAACTTGGTCATAATTTTGACTCAGTACTTTAAATTGGCAAACTTTTTGCATAAGACATTCACTTTGACACACTTCTTTTGAGTATTTTGAAATTCTTAATACTTCTTAGTACTTTGCAATACCTACTCAATTGCGTGACATCAAGACATAAGTACTGGTTACCTTGAAACTTGTTAAAAGTTTCTTACTTTTTAGGGAACTTCGGGAAACCTTACTACGACGATTACATAATATTAGGCTTGGGTCGCCTAAGGCTAAGCTAAGCGTACAATCATCTCTATCAACGTCTTTTTGAATGCTTGTTCGGGAGGGCGCTTGATGGAAATCTGTAGGGCTGGAACACAGAAATATTGCAATGCAATTGCAATTTATGCGATTAGCAAATTTTATGATATTCTTGTAGTAGCTGTGCTTTTTGAGCTAATACTTAGTGAGACAGAACTTCATTGATGTGAAGTGCATACACTGCATGCATAACTAATAACCACAGACTATCAAAAATCGATTTTGAAATAAGATAAATCGAACAATTAAAAATTAACATTTAGGTAACTTGATTTTTTTTTTAACTATTAAGGTTCTTTCCATTTAAATATCATGTAATTATTTGAAAAAAAACGAATACTTACATATACTTTCATTGATTTTTTTGTTGTAAAATATTGTTTTATATTTTAATCTGACCATACAGCATAGCCATGCAAGTATCGATTCCAAGTTCTATGGGGATAATAATCGAATAGGTGCATTAACGATTATACACTACCTCACCCCTAACTGTGCGCTGTCAAAATCACACATTTTATTTTTATGCATAACAGTTTTGATTTATCGTGCAAAATGTCGAAAAAAATACTCGAGTACGGAACCCTCGGTGCGCGATTCTGACTCGCACTTGACCGGTTTTTATTATAGTATCTTATCAGTTATCATCATTACTATCACCTGACCTCGTTTTTGCTAGTGTTCTGGTTACACTCTGTATATAAAAGACTTGTATACCATAGTCGTGTGGATGCAGTCACTGAGAAATTATAACAAGCTTTTCGCAACCAACTCCCAACTCGTTAACTGTGTTCACTAGGACTCGCGTTCAAATGAAAAACTTTTAGCTCCGGAATAAGGAGCGGATGTTTGTGTCAATTACTTTATTATATAGGATTACAAAAAAAATAAAAACCGACTTCGTTACACAAACACTAAAAATTGAAAAATAATTTAATTTATTACCGAATATATTATGTATACAAGAGTTAATATAGTTCCATAATAATACTCTTTGGTGCCGGTGCCAATTAGCTTTAGCTGCGCGAATCGTCTAGACTTCATATTTTTATGGGACTCCACAATGGCACCTCATTGGCACCGACCCCAAAAAATATTATTATGGAACTATATTAACTCTTGTATACATAATATATTCGGTAATAAATTAAATTATTTTTCAATTTTTAGTGTTTGTGTAACGAAGTCGGTTTTTATTTTTTTTGTAAAAAAAATTTATTTCACAATTTTTAGTGGCCCCATGGAATTATGGTATGACTGGTTAAAAATCTACTGTTTACTAAGCTATTACACTGATCGCGAGCAATTTACTCTTATCCGTTGAGGAGTTCCAGTATCTATCTTCGAAGATGTTCATCAGATCTTCACCAAATTAAAATGGGACCAATTTTGAAGTATATCCTTTCAAACAAAAAAAGAATTTTCAAAATCGGTCCAGGCGTTTTCGAGTAATCGGGGAACATACATAAAATAAAAAAAAAGATTTCGACGAATTGAGAACCTCCTCCTTTTTTTGAAGTCGGTTAAAAATGAGGAAACAAATATGAGCCGCAGGCAGTTCCAGCTGACAATCTTAATATTAGGTCCTTACATATAAATTGGCGTTTTGTCGTACTGGCCACACCTACACACACATCTCAAATATCACATCTTTGGTTAGGAATTCCAATTTTAAATTTAATACAGCTATTTGCTATTTACTCATGCCACGACTCATGCTTTTGAGTTTTGAAAACCCTAATTCATTTGTTTTTTTCTTTTTTCGGGTTTTTCTTTGCTTCACTCAGTTTACAAAATGGAAAACTTGAAATATCGCTTTATTTACGAGTAGGTACGAGTTCCATCGTGGCACAAGTGCTGCAGAAACGCCACGAAGGATTAATGATGTGTGCAAAGGTAAACCTTGACTGACTGACTAATCTATCAACGCACAGTTCAAACCACTGGACGGATCGAACTGTTGGCATGCGCAGATAGCTATTAATATGACGTTGACATTCGATAAAAAAGGATTTTATGAAAATTCAATCCCTAAAACTCCCGAATCCTGATGCTGTACGGGACCTGACCACAACTACTATATATTATACTAATAGGTATATAAGCATTAAATATAAATGCGAAAGTGCGTCTGTCTCTGTCTGCTAGCTTTTCACGGCCTATCCGTTCAACCGATTTTTTGGTACAGAGATACCTTACAGCCCGGGGAAGACATATGCTATGTACTTTGATCCCGGAAAATCAAAGATTTCCCACGGGATTTTTCGTCACGCGGACGAAGTCGCGGGCATAATATAGTTATAAATATAGCCTATAGGTCGTACCTACTCAACCAACAAGCAAGTCCGCTATAACTATGACTTCCTTTCAAAACCTTGACCGTTACTAATTGACGAACTTCACGTCGTCAATAGTCTTGCTAAGGAGCATTTTCAAATTAATATGTGAGTCGGCGTAATAATTAGCATTACATTAGTATGTGAGCCTCGTTATGTTTGCGAACAGAATCGTTTCAACAAAATGGCTTCTACCGTCCTGTTCCGCGGCCATTTTGTCCACAGTCCAAACGGTATGTCAAGAATTAACATTTTGTCATGCTAGATATTCATCGACGCCTTCTACATCTACCTGTCT
Organism: Maniola hyperantus; assembly: GCF_902806685.2. NCBI lineage: Eukaryota > Metazoa > Arthropoda > Insecta > Lepidoptera > Nymphalidae > Maniola > Maniola hyperantus. The sequence goes on from NC_048564.1 coordinate 6,131,701, forward strand.
AAGATAAAAACAAATAAAAAATTGAGCGTCTCTGTGATTTCAAAATTTGTATAGGAAATTGCGTTTTAAACTTTTATTTAGATGGCATCAAATACAAAGTTATCCAAAATTTAAAACTTTTTGTCTGCTGTCACTTTTTATCTCGGAAAAACAAAAAGTTCCTACGGGAAATCGCTGATTTTTAAGATATAAATCTGTCCCAAGCTTTTAACGCTTTACAGATAGCTATGATACGCATATTATTATCGCACAAACAGTTTTTTGACCTGTCCGCGTCCTGATAATTTTACGACCTTCATTTGAACAAGGCCTTTAGATAGAAAGTTTTTGAAACTCTATCTTATTTAATGGTGTTTCGGACGAATTTAGATCGTGTTGAGACTTGGGAGTTCACAACTAATACGTGATACGTGGTCCTCTCAATATTTCCATATAAATGTGTCGTGTGCGACTAGTTTGGTGCCTAGGACCGGTTTTTGTTTATCAAATTTTCTAACTATGAACTGAAAGAATGCGGGTCCAAATACCGCGTATGTAGCGGTTAAATAGTATGTACTTTGGTAAATAAGTTTAATAAACTTAGGTACTTACTAATTACGTACTTGTAATAATACAAACATAATCATGTAAGTAGACAGGTTTGTAGATTAGTACTATACAATTGGTTGTATCTGTACATAGTACTACTTATCTATTAAGTGTATTTATAATCAGAATTGAATTTAAAATTTTGGCACAAACTTGCGTTCACATGGGTTTACCTGATGGTGTATTTGTATGGTAACAATCAGCTGTGCATTGGTCTAGCCACAAGATACTCAATAGGTCTCTATATTAATGATTTGCCATATCAGTGTGATAAGTTCCCTTTTTAACCGACTTCAAAAAAAGGAGGAGGTTCTCAATTCGTCGGAATCTTTTTTTTTTTTTTATGTATGTTCCCTGATAACTCGAAAACGCCTAGACCGATTTTGAAAATTATTTTTTTGTTTGAAAGGGTATACTTCAAAGTTGGTCCCATTTCAATTTGGTGAAGATCTGATGAACATCTTCGAAGAACTCCTCAACGGATAAGAGTAAATTGCTCGCGATCAGTGTAATAGCTTAGTAAACAGTAGACTTTTAACCAGTCATAGCATAATTCCATGGGGCCACTAAAAATTGTGAAATAAAAAAAAATTACAAAAAAAATAAAAACCGACTTCGTAACACAAACTTAGCTTTAGCTGCGCGAATCGTCTAGACTTCATATTTTTATGGGACTCCACAATGGCGCCTCATTGGCACCGACCCCAAAAAATATTATTATGGAACTATATTAACTCTTGTATACATAATATATTCGGTAATAAATTAAATTATTTTTCAATTTTTAGTGTTTGTGTAACGAAGTCGGTTTTTAATTTTTTTGTAAAAAAAATTATTTCACAAATTTTTGAAACAAACACCTAACAGCTCAGTTTCTTACCGTCTCGTCTTAGTAGAATCTACTTTCTGAATTGGCGTTAGAGTCTTGACTTGTTATGTGTGATCATTCTCATTTCATTTCAATTTGGATATTCAAATTTTCAAATATTTAAAAGAGCCGTGATAGCTTAGTGGTTAGAACATCCTCCTCCTATTCAAAAGTTCGGGGGTTCGGTTCCGGGCACGCACCTCTAACTTTTCGAAGTTACGTGGGTTTTAAGAAATTAAATATCACTCGCTTTAACGGTGAAGGAAAACATCGTGAGGAAACCTGCATGCCTAAGAGGTCTACATAATGTTCCCAAAGGCCATTGAAATCTGCTAATCCGCAATTGGGCAGTGTGCTCTGAAGTGAGCCAGCGATGGGTTAATCATCATGATGATGATTCAAATTTTGCTGTAAAATAAAAAAGATAGGCGAGTCGATGACGCGTTGATTGCTGGCGAAAGTCGTCGCAGGCGGAGACACGGGCCCATTGTCTGCGCTGAGTCACTGGCGGCGCTCGCGCAGCTATTTCTGTGATCGTGTGGGCGGCCATGCCGTGCGCCCATATCTCTTCTCTTGCCTCTCAGACCGCATTGAGACAACACTAATATATACGAGTAAAATGTTCCTTGTGCTATGCAACGCAGCATGCTTCATAGCGTCAGAAATGCTGCCATGCGTTCCAAAACGCGATCTGACGCCGATGTTGCGCATTTGCCCTTGCAGCTGCTTTAATAGGTATCCTATTCATATTGTGCTTAGGCAATAGGCATGCTATGATACCTTCCGCTAACTTCACTCACAAATGTAATATTGTTCACAACAATAAATCGCACAAATCCGAGCGTGTTAGCAAGAATTATAGGACATATTTTAATGTTTCTACTATCGTACCGCAAGGCATCGCGAAGGTCTGCACCCGTACGAAGTCAAAATTCCCCGGATACGCACGAAGCGATTTGCCTCCTCGAATTCGAACCGCCAAGATTTGGAACACCCTTCCAGCATCAGTTTTCCCACCGAATTATAATATGCGTACCTTCAAGACAAGTGTGAATAGGTATCTTCCAGGCAAGCGCGCTCCATCTTAGGCTGCAACATCACTTGCCACCCAGGTCTGATTGCAGCCAAGCGCTAGTATATAAATTTTATAAAAATGTAGATAACGGGTACATACCACGATTAATTTGATGTTTTTATTTGTCAATATTTCAACCCAATTGCAAGGATCGTGGTCACGACGGGACAAAATAAGCTTAAAATTATTAATTATAAGTAGGCGAATAAAATTCGGACTGGGCAGGTCTTTATTACATTATTGTGGGGCATAGGTCTGCTTCTTTTTGGTTCTCGTAGCAGGTTGAAGCGCTATGAATTGGATATATATAGAACTTGGCTTTTGACACGCTGCCGCCTGTCTTGATACCTACTCGTAGTTTCAATAAAGTGGCCTGCAAGCACGGGAATTTTGAAACGGGAAAAACGACAACCGATTTTCCCACAAAATAATCGGTTGTCGTACCGTACCGGTACCGTCTAAATCAGAGAATTAGAATCTATTATAGTCTAAAATGAACTATAATAGGTAATAAATTAATTATGTAGATATAAGTACAGGCTACAGCCTAAGCCTTTGTCACTGAGAGAGAAGTAGAGCTCTATTTGTACAAGTAGTTCATACTACATACCTTACAAGTTGGTGTCTATCGGTATCATAACTAGTAAATTTAAATAATAAAGTTAGTGTTATATAATATTAATATTATATAATTATTATATAGTTATTATATAATATAATTATTAAAGTACTAAGAAACCTACTTAGTTTATACATAAAGGTGTAGGCACAATTACGTGATTGAAACAGCTGTAACAATTAGAACAAAAAATAAAAAGCCCCGCCGCCACCGCCTGTGCACTTTTGATTTCATATGAAACCTAGTACAACACGCGTGTGTCCTATTTTACACTTGTTGGAGAGCTTAAAGATGATCGCACATTACGTAAGCTGGAAACATGAATGTAGATATTAGGCAGCGCGAGTGAGTTGCCAGGAAGCACCGTTGTCTGCTTATGTAATTTACATTTTGCACGCACGAGAGCCGAGACAGCTGTTGCGGCTATTGCACCTCATACTGCCATTTTTAACTAAAACAGGGTGAATTGAAAAAAATATTTTTTGAGTTACAGCCAAAAATGTGGGAAAAAACTAATGTTTTTGCTACTAAAAAAAATGCTTCATGGGAACAAGGTTTTAGTTAGTTTTTGTAATACGTTTGGTCCTACGTAGCATTCTTTTTTTGAAAACTCGTTTTTGAAAAATTCTACGTTTTTTAGCGACAACTCAAAAATATTTCAATGATCATTTAGTAGGTATGCGATCAGCTTTACGCACGGTTCACTCCTTGTTCGGGACTGTACCAGTTTACTCGACTGCAAATAATAACGAAAACAAGTTTATTGAGGCTACAAAAAGCTTATTCAGTTAAGACTTAAGAGGTACAAAACACAAATACGTTTTACAGCGGTTTAGAACAATGTATAATGAATATAAATCATGATATTATGGGCTCTTCGTTTAAATGAAATAACGTATATAATACTAATAGTTAAGTCTATATAATAATATATTCTTCTATACTTATTTCAACCACAAGTTGGATAATCTGTCAATTTTTAGGTTTCCATATATCCAGAAAAAAAACAATTCTTATAGGAACACTTCGTTGTCTGTCTGTCGTATCTGTCGAGACCAGCCAAAGCAATCAAACCTATAGAGTACTTACCGTTGACCTAGAAGGCGCAGCTAACACTATTTAGAATAATAGTGATAGCTGCGCAATAACTCTAATTTCGACTGTCTGCGTAGATTTAAGATTTAAAAATGCTTTTTTAAACCCATTGTTTCCTGGGAGTAAAGTGTAAACGTACCTATCCGGCCATCTCCAGGATGCGCGCTATCCATACTTTTAGTTAATATCGGTCCAGAGACGTAACAAACAAACAGAACAACCATCTCTGATGATTGGTGTATAAGTAGGTAGGTAGCTACATTAACGAATAAATAATAAGTAGATACATAAATAAGTAGTAGTAGGAAAGCCCTTGAGTGGAAACCGCGATTAAGCCCTCCGGCTCCACCACATGGACCGACGATATAAAGAGGCTGGCAGGAAGTGGCCGGATGAGGAAGGCTGAGGACCGGGTGTGGTAGCGCTCTTTAGGGAAGGCCTATGTCCAACGAAGTGTCCTATGAAGTTTAGAAGTGTGTCAATCCGTACTTTGCCAGAGTGGTGGTCTATGGCATAGACCCTTCTCATTCTGAAATGAGACCCGTGCTCAGTATACGGGGTCGTCGCGATGGGTTGTGATAATGATGGACGATGATGACGCAACGTACATTTTGTCCTATGCACCGCTCGCCCTTCCGCTTGCAGAGTTCCGTGTGGTTCCGTTGCGTATTTTTTTGAATGTTACAAAGTAAACAAAACTTTATCTTCACTGCGTATAGTAGGTACGCGACAGATCGAGATGGCGGGGAGGTAACGCCCCACACACTCACAGAAAAAGTTTCGTTTTCAAGTTTGTTGGTTCGTTTTTGTTGTTCGCATTGGCTGTTTTGAAATGTTTTAGGTACCTATATACCTAGGTTTATGTAAATTTGCAGCAGAAATGGTGCACCAAAGTACCTATTAAAGCAGATTCTTGTAAGTTTTGATTGGAAAGCTACTTGCGATCCGCCACAGCTTCCCTCGGGAGGAATTTCTTAAAATGCGAGGTCCCTATAGAGCAACTTGGGACTCCTAAGTTGCTCTATAGGGTTGGGACCCAAAAGTCTATCAGTTTTTTAAACTATGTGGCCTCACCACCATTTTTCGTATCACAATATAAATCTAGCACGCATTGTTTTGACATGAGTGTGCCAATAAAGTGCCTAGTAATAAAATAATCTCTATTTCGCGATAAGACCGCCTTTTTGTACCTACTTATTAAGATTTCTTTTTGTAACCTGTCATTTGTGTTTCTGTGGTGCAAAAAGGTATATACATACATACATACATACATACATACATAACTCTACAATCACAATAACTAACAAGACATTATTTTATTTATTTTATAGGTGTAAAATTTGTGTGTATTTGAATATTATATTAAGCTGGTCTGGTCAGGCATACTTAGGTACTTAGATATTTCAACCGAGTTTTTAAAATACCATTAACGGTTAGCGCACACGTAAAATAAACATACAAGCAAGCTCTGTTTGCTCTCCCATTAACCTCTTTGAACACCTGAGGAGTATAGTTATCTACTTATGATAAATGCCTTCTCAAAAATCTATATCCTATATGATACCCGCGACTTCGTCCGCATGGATTTAGATTTTTTGAAATCCCGTGGGAACTCTTCAACTTTCCGGGATAAAAAGTAGCCTATGTCCTTCCCCAGGGTATAAACTAACTCTGTACCAAATTTCATCAAAATCAGTTGAACATAATACATATTGATAACAGATAAAATTCGGATTTCTTTTAATCCGATTATGATGAGTAGGTAATTAGGTAGATAATGCTTGCGTGGACTTATGTTTTTGAAAATCCCGTGGGAACACTTATATTTTCTGGGTAAAAGTAGCCTATGTCCATTTCCAGAATACAAGCTAAGTACCTTTGTACTTAGCAAATTTAGTCATGGATAGGTCGAGTAAAGGTAATAAGCTGACAGATAGACAGACAGACACATTTCCGCATTTATAATATTAGTTGTAGTGTAGGTATCTTGAGGTACCTGGGTACCATATACGATTGACGTGTGGCCTAATTACGAGTTGTGTAGTACATAAGTATTAGTTGCGCTGGTTGAGCCAACTCTGTAGCTGGATGGGTGAGCGGTTTTGGGATTTCATAGGTAAAAATTTGGCCTTTTTAGGGTTCCGTACCTCAAAAGAAAAAACGGAACCCTTATAGGATCCTTTGTTGTCTGTCTGTCTGTCGGTCTGTCAAGAAACCTACAGGGTACTTCCCGTTGACCAAGAATCATGAAATTCGCCAGGTAGGTAGGTCTTATAGCTGACATTTGGGGGAAAATGTGAAAACCGTGAATTTGTGGTTACATCACACAAAAAAAAAATTGTGGTCATAAATTAGTAATTAGTATTGTCAATTTTCGAAGTAAGATAACTATATCAAGTGGGGTATTATATGAAAGGTCTTCGCCTGTGCATTCTAAAACAGATTTTTATTTATTTTTATGCATCATAGTTTTTCAGTTATCGTGCAAAATGTCGAAAAATACGACTGTAGTACAGAGCCTTCTTTGCGCGAGCCTGACTCGCACTTGGCCGGTTTTTTGTTTCCTGCATCGGTCCCGGTTATAATATCACCACACTAACATGAAACATCTCATACAAAATAGCTGAGTCGCAGACATTAAAATATGTCTCTGCTCTCAGGATCTAGGAGTCCACCGCATTATTTACCAAAGAAACACCTTTTATTATGTTATTAGTGGACAGAGATTACAACAATACGAACAGAGAGAATGAGAAAAACAAACCCACGATAGTATAATATAAATCCTCCTAAAATACCAATAGGTAGGCACAGGTACCTTGAACGAATTAACCATCATAAAAGCTGAGTTTCTCTGCGTATTGTCCCCAACACAGGCAGGAACGATCCGCGACTACGAAGTTTGGATCATGGTGGCTGTGGCAGATAACAGTGGCCCTACCGCGGTTGTTTGACAGCTACAATGTCACGATCGCAATCATCTCTGATTGGTTAATGTTCGCTCACTATTGGCTACAATGCATTGTTGCAACAAGAATTGCACAAATTCAGCAAATCAGAACAATTGAGATTGTAATAATGATTGATGCCGGTTTTAGACAATCGCCCTACTGGTAACGAAGGTGTACAAAATCTTTCGTCAAAGTAAGTTTAAAGTGTAATTTTTTTTATGTTTTCGTCGGAATACTATTAGAAATCACGTCATGCATTGCCAGACACTTAGTATCGTGGCAATCCCCTGCCAGACACACTTTTTCAATTTATTAAACTTAACTAAAAACTAATAAATATAATATAGCAAGGTAAAGTCCGTAGAGTCCTAACAAAAGATAAAAGTTTCGAAGTGATTAGTCCAAGGTACCTGACTGACCTGACGATGACTCGAATACTTAGTATAAAATTTTGGAGAAACTCGCATTCGTAAGTACCTATTATCTAATCTTATCGTATTACGAGTACATATTTTTTCTAAGCAATCCTAGATAGGATATAAAAAATATGCAGTAGTTACGAACTGCGAAGGATGAGGCAGTTTGAAGTAAACTGCCCCATCCTACGCCGTTCGCAGGTCAGACTGATCAAGTCTACACATTGAATAGGACTTTTGATAGTTATACGAATAATCCCTCGTTTTGCATCATATTACTCATTACTGAGGGTCATCACCCCTCTCCATTAATCACATAGGTACGCTAGCGGTTTTCTTGGGATAATGATGCAATGGTATCGCTCCCAAATTCTTCCGATTCAATTAGTACCTAAGGGTGAGTATTCTTTATCGGTATTATCGATAAATTTCTAATCGAGATGTTCGTGGTACATCATCAAAGTCGGGACCAATAGTTAAAGTGCTCTCCGAAGCACGGAAGATTGAATTGGGAGTAATGTAGTTGGGATGATCGAAGCCAGTCGCCTAACAAGTTACCGTCTTAGATCATACGATGCTCACTCAGCTCCATCGCAACTAAACCACAAAAATAATGTTATATATTATCATATTTTACCAAATAAAATATGATAAAAAGATAAATGTGTGCGTGTTTGATGAATCATATTATAACATGACAAATTAAGTATGCAAAAATACCAAAACACTATTATTGAATTTTGTGTTTCGTATATATACTTTGGTAGAGAGAGAGAGAGCCCGCGAGGGCTAGAACTTCGTTATTTTATAAAAGCTGAGTTTCTCTGCATATTGTCCCCAACACAGGCAGGAACGATCCGTGACTGTGAAGTTTGGATCATGGTGGCTTTGGCAGATAACAGGTAACAAAGGTGTACTTACAAAATCTTTCGTCAAAGTATAGAGTGTAATTTTTTTACGTTTTTGTCGGAATAATATTGAAAATCACGTCATGCATTGCCAGACACTTAGTATGGTGGCAATCCCCTGCCAGACACCCTTTTTCAATTTATTGAACTTAATTAAAAACTAAAAAATACAGCAAGGTAGAGTCCGTAGAGTCCTAACAAAAGATAAAAGTGTCGAAGTGAGTCCATTTATATGCGGGCCAACCGCTCGCGCTGGCTGCCACAAGATAAAGTAGGTAGGTAGCATGTAGGTAAGTACCTAGTCCTTGTAGACTAGAGTCCAAAGTACAGCGAAGTACTTACTTACCTATAGTACAAATCAAATTACTTAGTTCAAGTTAAATAGCTTAACCGTTTGCTCCAACTATATCGCACTCCTAGATCAAAACTGTTTCAACTATTTAAAAACCTTTTGATATGATTTCAGTTTTTGATCCTTGAGTTGACTATTTGTATCTACGGGAAAACTGCTTTATGTAATGTTCAAGGCACAATAGCTCCTAAGTATATGTATCTATTTTTCTAATAATGTAAGTTGTAAGTCTTCTGTAGTTTATTTATAATAAAATATTTAATAGCCTAGTTTCTGAAGTGTTTTTGAGTTGAAACAATTTTTTCTAAAGGGTGAGATATATTGTGATGGATTGAATTGGAAATAGTGTCAGTGGTGGTGATGCAGTTACAGGTGTATGAGTATGTAAGGTGACAAGGCTAAGGCGTTGCATTGCTGCGCTGTGGCAAAGATGGGGCGGAAAGCGGGAACGCTTGGCGTGAGTGCCTCGCGCGGGCAGTAGCATACGCGCGGGCTGCGACGAGGGCGTCGCGCGGTCGATGAGCCCGGGTAGAGGGCAGCACGGAGCCGCGGGGTGTGGGGAGCCACTCGCCCCCGCGTCTCTACGTCGTCGCCCCGTTTCCTTGCGCATGCTGTAGAGTCGCGCCGCGCGCTCACTAATGCGTCATACCGCCTCCCGAGTTGACGTGTATCCGTAGCCCTGCGACGGCACTTCGCGCGCGCCATGTGAACTTCTGTGTTAACTTTATCATCAATTAATTGAAATCATGCGCATTGCAAAAATGTTAGAGTCCGTGCGATCGATGAGCTATTTTTCGATGACAATTTGGACACGATGGACAGTGCAAAAGGTGGCCGTGCCCGAGACGTCGGAGTGGTTCACGAGGTTGGCGCACGTGTTCGCCCCGAATTCGGGTAAGTTTTGAGATGGCTTATTTAAAAGTGTGATTCGCTAGTGTGGTCGGTCGATCTTCGAGATATCGGTCGATCGGGGCGCGTTATTTTAGCTGCGGCCGCGGGCCCCGGCGCCGGGCGCCCGGAATGCGGCCTCCGCCCCGCCGCGCGCTGCCGGCGCCGAGCGCGCCGCGCGTAGCGTAATAAATAAAGGCGGGGCACCGCTGCGTGCGTGCGCACCCTCCCGCGCCCTCAGGTCATTGACTCCGCCGACCGCTGCGGCGACCGTGGCCGCGGACCACGCCGAAGACAGCAGCTCCCGGCTGCGGCTCTACCACGCACTTGGCCTCGGAGCGTTCGACAGGGCCTCGGTATTTCCAATGTCAATGCCGTTAGATAACTACGCCGTACGCGTCGCCGCAGCGGAAGTGCTTCGCCCCGCGTGCGTGAGACATCTCGATGACGACATCGCTCAGTTAAGTACTTGTCATACTGCAGAGAGTTCATTGACCCCGGTGTTCACACCTGGCCTTATTGAGACGAGTCCCTTGCATTATTGTGAATAGCGATCATTTTACAGGACCGGTTTTTAGTGAGCGTGTATTAATCCGAAACATTGGCCTGACCTCAGAAATACCAGTTCCTCTATTTGCCACCTAAATACTTATCTTACTTATCATACCAGCGTAGAGAAATTGAGACCTTTGATAGACATAATATGAACGAAAACTCGTAGGTAGGTACGTACCTACCTACTTTTGCTCAATTAACCAAAACAAATGGCCCATGATCAAATTTGAATTTAGTCAAAACGAAGTTCTGCACATCTGTCTTCTGTCTCTCACAAAATCTGCACCCATATAAATAGTAACTACAAAAGTCAGCAAATTCCGTTATATTTTATAATACGACAAAGCCCGCTTCACGAAACTAAAAATAAAGCGTGAACTTCCCGGTTGAATGGCGTCGCCCGGCGCGACGAGCGCGGGGAGTGGCAGGCAGCCATTGCCCTCACCCGGTTTGTTTACAAGTCGGCGTCGGGACGAGGCGCTGGGCCCTGTGCGCCCGCGATACGGTGCACTATGCACTGGCGCCAGGGCCGGCGTGCCCTGCGCTCGCGCCATCTGCGCGCGCATTATTCAAATAAACCGCCACCGACAGATAGAATCGCTGCATAAAAACGAGCGGCCCAACCGCCAGGTGCGACGCGACCCTCGCTGGGCAAGATGCGTCTAGTCTTAGGTCAGTTATTGCCAGGACACGATGCACTCGGATAACCTGCTAGTCGTGCTAACGACCAGTCTGCGTCGCGTCGAGTGGATCTCTTGGATTAGCGACACTATATTCATATTCTCTGCCATCATAGATTCATATACCATTCATACAACTTGAGTTATTCCAATTTATGACAATTCATTTGCCAATTTTACAAACCGACTTCTACTGAAGAAATAATATGAAAAAGGACTTTAAATCGCCGCAATGTGCTAGCAGTCACTGATCTTTTGTCAGAACAGCATTCCAGCACTTGATTCCCAAGTTCCCAAGTAGGATATAGTGTCTCTATAGTTAAATGCTCAGAATCCTGTGGGAAAAAGAGATGGAGGCGTTCATTCCATCATACCTACGTCGTTTGTTCAACAAACACAAGTGGTTTGAACGCACTAACAGAACAGAGGCATAGACACATTGCTAGAGCGTTTTATCTATCGCAAGAATAATCAGAGGGGTGCTGGTTGGGCAACAAGTTGCGGGTCAGTAAAAAATTGCGCGCGCAAGTTGGAGCGAGAAACGAGTCATCGGTCTCTCACTTTTCCAAGGAGAGCGAGGAAAAGGAGTTGCCAATTAAAAAAAATATAACTGCCAACAATTAGGCACCTAATAATTTAGCTAAATTGTTTCTATTACACCTGTAAGTTTTACACCCGTAAGTAGCTTGGTTAATAAACTTAATACAAATTCTCTAATGTATTACACTCATAAGCACCTATATTGTGTATAGTAAATTCTTACAAATTACGTAAGTTGAAAAGTTATAGATCTTGATCGAATTTGCTCACAGAGTTCTCTTTCAACTTTTCAAAGTGAAACGAATTTAGGAAATGGAATAATTTATGAAAAATAGGCTAAAAAAAATTAAGAACTGTTGCTATCTGTGATGGAGGGGGTAATTGCTGTCTATGAATTACATCCCATATTTACTGGGATTATAGATTTGTGCGATTTATTCTAATTAAATTTAAAAAATGGTTTTGCTACTTCGTTCTTAATTTTATTGCAAAGAAAAATTTACAATTAAATTACCTTGTGACACTGTCTGTGTCAACGTATAAAGTCCAATTTTTATATTTTCTTCGAAATAGTATTAGAAATCACGTCATGCATTGCCAGACACTTAGTATCGTTGTAACTCCTGCCAGACAATCTTAAACTTTAATAAATCGTTAAAATTTTAAGGGCGTCTAGCAGGGGGTTGCCACGACACTACGAGCCTGGCAATGCCAGTGCCAAAAAGTGATTTCTAATACTATTTCGTAGAAAATATAAATATATTAACATAAGATTTCACCTTTATTACCAGCTGTTACCTCCCAAACGGCTGATAATATATTTGCGAAAAAGGTTAACAGATACCCATCTGTTAACTAAATAAAAAGTACGTCGTAAGTACGAGAGTCGATCTTATACGGGATCTTAGACTAAAAACTTATATCAGTTAAAGTCTCTTTGATAAGGAAGTTATGACCTAAAAAGATTGGAGTAATATTAATAATTATTCGAAGCTACTAAGAAGCAATAATTCTTGAGAAAAAAGAATGTAGGTAAGTCTTTAATGTGGAACGGACTTCCTACTGTATATAGTTTCTAGAACTGGAACAAACCGCATTTAAATGCTAATTTTTATCAGAACTTTTTTATGATAGTGCTTACTAATGATAACGTGACAAGCAATAATTGTTCATTCAAAATGATGCAAATGTTCATTAGGTATGTCTTGTTCTTCTCTTAGCCTTTCAAGGACTACTTAGAGCACGTAAAGCTATTTGTTGAACGCCTGATTTCTCGCTGGAGTACGGGAAATGTTCATTGAGTATGCAACGTCTTGTTCTTCTCTTAGTCTTTCTAAGACTACTTAGAGCACGTAAAGCTATTTGTTGTACGCCTGATTTCTCGGTGGAGTACGGGAAATATTCATTGGGTATGCAACGACTTGTTTTTCTTTCTCTTAGCATTTCTAAGTCTACAAGAGAATACGTAAAACTGTTTGTCCTGCGCCCGATTTCTTGCCGGAGTACGGACATGTCGGGTTGCCGCCCCATGACTATGAGAGTGAGAGAATAGAGAGTGCACTTGTTGTGTGTGTTTGCGCATTATGCACTATCCACCGTTGCCTCATGCGTTCCTCCTCCCTCCTCCACCACCAGCGTTGTTCGCTAGCCTTCGTTGAGATTAGCCGCCGTGTCCTGGCGAGGAAATTTTCTGACAATTATCGATTCGGTCAGGAGAACATTATTTCTTAACTCTGGCTAAGTTATAGCATGATCTCTGATTCGGATATCTTTTTAGAGATTAAAGTTCTTTAAATACTAAGCGTGATTGGCCTTTCAGATCATCAGGTTGAGACTTGAGACCGATTTTCGTTTTCGACCATATAGCATGTTTCAGCTGTTATTCGGTATGATGAGTATCGTAGGATATAAACCGCGAATGCAGGCCTCGTGTTAAGTGGGGTGTGAAGAAGTCTCTGCTAGCACACGCAATGCTAGGCATGTGAAGAAAGCGCTCTCGCCTCGCGCACTAATGACTCGCAGCCTATATCAGGGTTGTTCCAACCGTCTGTACCTACGTCTGGATCCGCATCATCTACCAGATTCACTTTAACCGTTGCGAAACTTGCATTTCCCCAGATTGCAAGTTTGTGGAGTTAGTGGAAAAGTTACACTAGGGCCTTCCATAGTATGTACGTATGCCACCTGTAAAGTAAATCTTCCAAAGTGTGGAGTTGTCAAATTAAGACGCTTGTCCCAATATTATGACAGACTAGCTGACCTGCCTCAGTTTCGCTCGAGTGGAATCTTGAAACACGTGGGTACTTACTTCTTCATTTTGGTCGGAAAGGCCAAATACTAATAGGTATTAATAGATATAATTTAAAAAAAAATAACGAGCTTTTATCCCCTATTTAATCCTCTTGGGGTGGAATTACTAAAAATCGTGGAACTCATATTTCTTCATTTTTAAACAAAAATCCAAATACCAATTTAATAAATTACGGACTAAGACGTATCATACAAAGTAAAGCGTAGCGAAACCAATAATTAATCTATGCATACAAACTTTTATCCCCTATAGTCCCTTTAATGGTGCAATTTCCAGAAAATCTTAGTGAGCGAGTACCAGCGAGTAGGTACCTACGTCATAAAAGAAACCTACTGTCAAAATAAAAATAAAAACTATTTAAACCCAGCGGTAGGTTATGAGTTTATAAGTCAGATAGTCAGTCAAAAAAGTCTTTTTATAAGTAACTAGCTGCCCCGGCGAACTTCGTACCGCCTAACAGTCGATTCTTTTCAGGAAACTTTTTAAATTTTTCTCTCCGTAATAACTATCCCCGTACTTCAAGGAATATTATAAAAAAAGAATTAGCGAAATCGGTTCAGCTGTTCTCGAGATTTGCGATCAGCAACACATTCAGCGATTCATTATATATATATATAGAAAGATGTACATATAGGTTTAAGTCTCCGAACATGTTCCGTTAATTCACTTGAAAGTTCACTAGGGCATAATTTGGTATTTTGGCACGGCAAGTTAAACGGGAAAAGCTAAAATAAGAAAAACCAAAATAAGTCAGGTCAAGCCACAGACATTATATCGCTGGGTCAAGCTATTTCTGTTTCTTCTCGTCATTAATTCTATCGATGTCTAAACTCTAGTGAGAACCATATCATCTTCTTCATCATCATCATCATCATCATCATCAACATCAACCAATAGACGTCCACTGCTGGACATAGGTCTCTTGTAGGGACTTCCACACGCCACGGTCTTGCGCCGCTTGAATCCAGCGGCTTCCTGCGACTCGTCTGATGTCGTCCGTCCACCTAGTGGGTGGTCTTCCAACGCTGCGTCTTCCGGTGCGAGTTCGCACACCAGCACCTTGGGACCCCAACGTCTATCGGTTGTACGAACTATGTGCCCTGCCCATTGCCACTTCTGCTTCGCAACCTGTTCAGCTATGTCGGTTACTCTAGTTCTCCTACGGATTTCCTCATTTCTGATTTGATCACGTAGTTGACACTCCAAGCTTAGCTCTCTAGATCGCCCACTGAGTGACTCTGAGCTTTCTTATGAGGCCCATAGTTAGCGACCATGTCTCGGATCCATATGTCATCACTGGCAACACTTTTTTTTATATTTTCTTCACAATAGTATTAGAAATCACGTCATGCATTGCCAGACACTTAGTATGGTGACAACCCTCTGCCAGACGCACTTAAAGTTTAAAAGTTTAAAGGAGTCTGGCAGGGGGTTGCCGTGATACTAAGAATGAACGATCGAAGATCCAAGATACGAAGTTTGAACCTAAACCTATAGGTATAACTAGGCTACCACAGCTTATGTACCATGTACCTACCCACCATTTCAGAATTGACATAATATTATCCTTCTTCTTCTTCTTATTGCTGCAGCATCAGGATCGAGGTGCTGGCAGTCTGTCTGTCACGCGTCTTAGGTGGGCTGTGGGCAGTACCTCTGCAGCATCAGGATTGACAAAACTTGAAGTTCATATAAAAAAACTAAAACTAAAAACTTAAATCTGACCGCATAAAAACTGTTTCAGTTGTAGCGACTCGAACTGAAACAAAAATTTATGAAAAATAGAGATCGTTCTACGAAAGTGAGGCTAAATAAAAGTGTTTAAAATTACTCGGTTAGTGAGTCAAGCTCATTAGCGTTAGTTAAAACTGTAATAATCAATTATATGAACATTAACGCTCACTTCATAAACTGTCCATTGCGGACATGACGTCATCATTGTTGCTCTTCATTGCAGACGTATATAGGACTAGCTTATGCTCGCGACTTCGTCCGCGTGGACTACACAGATTTCAACAAGACTGAGTGAAGTGAACAACAGACTCGCTCCAGCAATGCACGGGGCTGCAATGGCTTGTATAGTATGGTATAATAACATTGTAAATTGTAAAATTAAAATTAAAAAGAGCAACCGCCGAGTTTCTTGCTGGTTCTTCTCGGTAGGAACGGCATTCCGAACCAGTGGTAAATTAAAACTACCCGACGATTCGAAAGCGCTTGTAAAAAGTCTACTTGAATAAAAACATATTCTATTCTATTCTATTCAAATACCTATTTCAACTCCTTAGGGGTTGAATTTTCAAAAATCCTTTCTTAGCGGATGCCTACGTCATAATAGGTATCTGCATGCCAAATTTCAGCCTGATCCGTCCAGTAGTTTGAGCTGTGCGTTGATAGATCAGTCAGTCAGTCAGTCAGTCAGTCAGTCAGTCAGTCAGTCAGTCGGTCAGTCGGTCAACTTTTCCTTTTATATATTTAGAAGATAGAAGATTTAGTAAATGGCAATGTGTGTGATTGGCATCACTTAGATATCACTAGAGTTTAGACAACGTTTAAAATCACAGTCAAAGTTTCTTATCATGGTATCCCAATTTCTATATTATCTTTCATTGAAATATTAGATACTAGATGATACCCGCGGCATCGTCCGTGTGTATACCTATAGGTTTATTCTGGGATAAAAAGTAGATGGTATACCTAAGCTATCTCCATACCGACAATACGTCATATTGATATATTTGTAATTT
Organism: Maniola hyperantus; assembly: GCF_902806685.2. Taxonomy (NCBI): domain Eukaryota; kingdom Metazoa; phylum Arthropoda; class Insecta; order Lepidoptera; family Nymphalidae; genus Maniola; species Maniola hyperantus. The sequence goes on from NC_048564.1 coordinate 6,148,294, forward strand.
TTACCGTTTATAATATATATATTATAATATAATATATATATATATATATATATTATAATAAATATATATTTATATATATAGTCTAAGTGTGTATGTATGTATGTATCTTTATATCCACATTTTGGCCTAAACTACTGGCTCGATTTTAATGAATGAGGTGTCAATTGATTCGTTGTTATGGTCCGGGTGACATAAGCGACATTTTATACGAAAAAAAATGACCGGACGGATGTTACATCAAGAAAGTGGGGGAATTTTTTTCGCTATTGTATCCTGATTGTATCGAATGGGATATCAAATGAAAGAGGAGAAAATTCTGAGTTAGTATTATAGATATAGAACTAAATATATAGATAGATATCTTATCTATTTATAATAAAATAAATAGATAAGATTATAGATATTGTAAGCGACAAAAACTCTTTTTTACTTTATTTCACCGTTTATTAAGAGGGATCATACCTAGTCGGGTTTTAGTTTTGAACTTTACTAAACTCATAGTTCCCGCTGTAGCTGCAAAGTATCATTAATAATATGAACTTGAGAGTTTTTATAGCCGCATTTGAATGAATAAGTTTGGAATGCAGTAGTGCAGTGTACCGATCGTGTAAGCATTGCGACTGTATTTTTATCGAACTGCGGAAGGTATATAGTCATCGATGTAAGTATATATTAAGAAAAACTGACTGACTGACTGACTGATCTATCAACGCACAGCTCAAACCACCGAACGGATCAGGCTGAAATTTGTCATGCAGATATATATTTTGACGTAGACGTCCGCTGAGAAAGGATTTTTGATAATTTAACCCATAAGGGGGTAAAATAGTAATTTGAAATTTGTGTAGTCCACGCGGACGAAGTGGCGAGCATAAGCTAGTGTAGGAAGAGACCCCTCTGTGTAACGGGGGGCAAGTCGACAGCGCTTAAGCGGGGCTCCTTTTTCTGGGTCCTGAGTCGCGAGCTCGCTTCGCTCGCTCTTGCATCCTAAGTTATCTGTGCCTGTTTTTTCCTATAATATCATACACTTGATTTCATTATATCAAAAAAATATGCTATATAATGTTGTTTTACTAATTAAAACGATTGAGAAATCAATTATTTGTCAAATGATATTAATTTATGAAATGACAATTTGTCTGGTAATTTGTTTTCTCAAGTGTAAGTTTTATAAACATGATTAAATGAATCCTAATTTTGCCAAACGTTTGTGGAATGAAACTTTGTTATTTGTTTTTTGTGAATTGATCGGTCACTCTATTCATTATTGAGGGACCACGATTATTAGGTTGTAAATGGACCTATTGGACCTGGGTGTAAGTATTTATATTGAACACTGGGGCCGGGATTTTACAAAAGTTGTGATTAAGTATGCTCGAAGGAATTCAGCGTTTAGTTGCGCGTTCGATGCATTTGTTATGGATGCGAAGGTCCAAAAAACCAGACTAAGAGGCACGCGGTGCGCAGAAAACATGCCGTTACACCAAGTAGAGCGGGTCTGCACGCTAACATGGCCGACGTGACCGCGAACACATCGAGTCCACTGTCGTCCGACTCCTCCGAGTAACGGTGATTTACCCTCGGTATCGCAACAACACGTATCCGCCTAACTACTTAGCGTTCCGATACGAAGAAATCGATTGTGGGCAATAAGTACTTACAACCGAAAGTGTAAAAAAAAATGTCGCATTCGTTACTCCGTACATTAAAGCGCACAATAAACTCCGCTATTTTGATTTTTAGAATTTTAGCTATCTAACGATGTATCATTTATCAAAATCGGTTGAGCCGTTCAGTAGTTACAAGCGGATATAGGAATGGGCATACATACATACAGGTCAAACACATAAGCCCTTCTTTATCGCCGCACTCGGGTAAAAAGAACAAAACCCGTCATTGACAAAAAATTGGTCTTGCACCATTTTCTACAGTATGTACCTACCTACAACCTATTTCATAACATCTTTAACAGATGAGCCTGCTTCATTGATAGAGAATTTCATGGTTCGTTTGTTCAAAGAACCTTGTTCTCTTTCCAAAGAAACAGTAATTCGTCTTCATCTTCTTAGGCATTTATTCGTGCTGCAACCTCCACATGGTGGTTCAGTAAACAATTATTTTCTATCAGATTTTTTTATTATGTTACTTAATATAGTTGTCTTGTTCAGATAACTTCTGAGGAGTAGAAAAAGCTAAATAAACTTATAGTACGCGACAGGTTGAAATCTTAACCTGCCGCGGAATATAATATCTAATAAAAATTTAAAGGATTTCCAAACCTACTTACTTCACGATAAAACAGTGAATTAAAATAATTATGTTATTAATAAAGAAAAGACTTACTTGTATTATGGGTATGGTTTGCTACATTCAGATTCAATACGGTTTAGCAAAATTGATAAACCAAGAAGTCGACAAAGTCAATGTTCTTTCTACCCTAAAAGTCAAGTTTTTGTGGCTAAAAGCGCAGGTACACGGGACCCTTAAATAGCCATCTTTTAATGGGCACAAAAAGTGTTAATTTACGCAACAGCTTTTCTCCCCTCTTGTGTTGGCAACATCGAGTCAGAGTAGAGCTATGACATAGAGCAACAGACATAGGTACATCAACTACGTAACAAAACATAGGTTTGGACTTTGGAACTATTAAAGTATGTAGTATAGTATAGTCTAGTAATAAAAATTACAGTGCGAGTTGCGTCATGTGATAAAGATATTAAATATAAACAAAATAACAGCCGGTTCAGTGCCAATTTACTGAATGAAAAGGGCGTGACTGGTGAAATTCTACTAAAGTTAGGTTTAGTCAACGAAGTATACTATGTAATCAGTTAAAATCGCTCATCTGAACATAGCAAGTGTAGACACACTGAGGGTGAGATCTATAGAGCGCACTCTGACTTTGCTTAGACTTAGACAGAGTTAAAACGAGATAGATGTATATTTCTCACATACATCTGTCTCGTTTTAACTCAATCTTGAGTCTGAACAAAGTCAAAGTGCGCTCTATAAATCGCAGTCTCAGTTAACTACCCCCGCCAGTTAATTCTCAGTGTCGTATCCTTCATTGCTGAAGATTTTGTTCTCTTTGCAAGAACCATGTAGGATAATGGTAAGAGTTTTCTTGTGATAATAATGCGGTGGATTCCCAAATCCTTTGATATTCCTGCTCTAGTAACAATATAACTCTTTGGTTTGCAGACTGACTTACACAAACCTACAAACCCATAACCATTTCACCAACTGGTTTAGCGTTCGGTTGTCATGAAGTACAATCAATAATAATAATTAGTGTTCCATAAAAATGTCAAGAGGATTTTGTGAACTTATTGTTGTATGTACTTTGTATTCATTTGTTCAATATTTTATCACTTATAATAGAAATTCGAATGAAGGTACCTGCTCCAAAACCTTGAAATACCTCATTTTTTGTAGTATGCATCTAAAGAAAAAGTTTCGTGACGTCTTAGGTGCGTCTTAGCTAGAAAAGAGTGAAATTCAAGCAACATTGTAATGACGATTATAATTGGTCTCGCACAAGAGCATGAAAAGCAGTTTTAGTCCGTGTTTAGTCCGCTTAGCATAAAGAAGGATTTTACGAGCATGAGAAGTGACTAAGTTATTTTTTTAAGCGGCGCAAGCATAGATGAATTATTATTGGTCTCGCTCATCGATGTTCTCGGTCCGCTGACGCAAGTCAAGTATGCCTCTCTTTTCGAGTTACATTTTTGTTCCGTTTGCCGTGGAGACCCTGGGGCCATGGAATCTTAGTGCAAAAAAATATGAGGAGACATTTCACCGCGATTAATAGCCTCATCTGATGACAGAAGGGCTGGCTTATTTTTTGCGCAACGGATCAGCCTGGCTGTCCAGCGCGGAAATGCAGCCAGTATTGACACCATTCCACGCAGGCATGATTTGTATAGTAATTAGATAAGGCTGGCTTTAAGTTTTATTGTAATATTTTTTAACCTATGTTTGCTTGTACGCAGGTCCATCAAAATACAGAATGTAAGAGGCGCAGTGAAGACAGCAATACCTCACCCGTCATCGTACACTCACAGCATTCGGAGAAGCAATCTGAGATGTGGCTTTAACATCTTTCTGTGCGGTAGTTTACGGTAAGTTGTTCTATTTTACATCATATTTGCAATGGCTGCTTGACATACCTACTGTTTTCTTTGTTGATGTTCGACAATGATATTACATATACATGTGTGAAAAGAGTCACTTAGATACCTTACATATATTGTATCTAAAGTTAAGCTTGGGTCATATATTTTGTAGAACGCTATTTCCTACTTATTACCAATCACGAATTTTATATGCCATGTAAAATGAACGTATAATGTCACTAGTTGGGCAGCGTTCAGGAAGCTTTGAAATGTATTCTTGTCCAAAATTCCTCAGCGCTTGAAGACCAGTCTTCGAACAGTGCGTGTTACCAGTGATGACATATGGATCCGAGACATGGTCGCTAACTATGGGCCTCTTAAGAAAGCTCAGAGTCACTCAGCGGGCGATGGAGAGAGCTATGCTTGGAGTTTCTCTACGTAATCAAATCAGAAATGAGGAGATCCGTAGCTGAACTAGAGCAACCGACGTAGCTCAACGGGTTGCGAAGCTCAAGTGGTAATGGGCAGGGCACATAGTTCGTACAACCGATAGACGTTGGGGTCCCAAGGTGCTACTAGAAACCGGAACCGGAAAGCTTCAAACTACGTGGACTGACGACATCAAACGAGTCGCAGGAAGCTAGACCGTGGCGTGTGGCAGCCCCAACAAGAGACCTATGTCCAACAGTAGACGTCTATCAGTTGATAACAATGATTAGGTATATTGTAAATGTTTTGAAGAGCTGTTGGAAATTCTGAACGATACGATTGTACGTGCACGCTGGCGTTTCTGTTTATAATTTTTGGGAAGTTGCCAGCTCGGTAGTTCCTCCGATAACCGCGTACAATCAACCACCTAGCAACCATCGCCTTGTTAACATCGACTTTTTTTGTCGTCTATATTTGACGCTTACGTTGTCTATTTTGTTTTAAAAGATAAGTTAAAACACAAATTTTATGCATACGCTGCTGTTTCTAATTATTCTAGTCTATATGAAGCTCTTGTGGGCGCAGCACCAAAGATTACAGGGTGAAGATCGAAAGGTCGCAATCATCTCGGATCAGGGCTCGATTAGCCATATAGCCATGAATCCAGCGGCTCCCTGCGACTCGTGTGAAGTCGTATTTCCTTTTTCCAACAATGCACTTTCCAGTTCCGGTTTCTAGCATCTTAGGACCCTAACGTCTATCGGATAGCCCCCAAAGAATAAAATCTTTCTTCCCTCCCATTCGTAAAATCTACAAGGTTATTCTTTATCTTTTTAAAGTAAATCTAGTCGTTGGTTAAGCAAACAACAAGTTCTACTTCATTTACCCGGGATGTTGAGTATGATACATCACATTACACCTCGAGGCGGGTTCCAGGCGGGCTCTAGGCGGCGCCGTCGAATCCATTTCCTATATGGATCATCTGGGGCTGCCTCTGATACCTACTATTACCTAAATGCCTTTGGATAATTGACTCTTTCACTGTTGACTAGAATGTACAATTGCGAGATTACAATATTACACCTCCTGGTTAATGGTTTTTTATCTAGGGGGGCGATACATTCACATAACGGCCGATATGTGGCGGGCATGCCACAGATAAAGAGTCACAATAACCGATCAAGTGCGTGTCGGGCCACGCGCTCTTTACAGTTCCGTATAATAAATACTAGTTGTTTTACACAACTGACAACTTTATCAATGAAATTATTTATACCTACTGTACATTTTATAAGTTTGTTGACTATTACTCGTTAACTTGCTGTGATAGTTACCGTCATAATTTCGTTATAATATAGGCTACTACGTAATTATCCATGAACAACCATTTAGCTGGGTAGAGGACGGCGACACTTGACAAAAATTAGCACTTCAAAGCTTAATATTTCGCAAACGGATCCCTGAATATTAATAGTGTCAGAGGTAAGCCGCGGACGGAAGGACGTACAGACGAATATGGTGAAACTATGAGGGTTACTTGTTTTAATCATCATCATCATCATCATCATCATCATCAACCGTTAGATGTCCACTGCTGGTCATAGGTCTCTTGATGCGACTTTCACACGCCACGGTCTTGCGCCGCCTGAATTCAGCGGCTCCCTGCGACTCGTCTGATGTCGTCCGTCCACCTAGTGGGAGGCCTTCCAACGTTGCGTCTTCCGGTGCGAGGTTGCCATTCCAGCACCTTGAGACCCCAACGTCTATCGGTTGTACGAACTATGTGCCCTGCCCATTGCCACTTCAGCTTCGCAATCCGTTGAGCTATGTCGGTTACTCTAGTTCTCCTACGGATCTCCTCATTTCTGATTTGATCACGCAGAGAAACTCCAAGCATAGCTCTCTCCATCGCCCGCTGAGTGACTGAGCTTTCATATGAGGCCCATAGTTAGCGACCATCTCTCGGATCCATATGTCATCACTGGCAACACGCACTGTTCGAAGACTTTGGTCTAGTGAGGCATTCCAAGGCACAAGAAACAAAAAACTTAGCTATCGCGTGATACCTACATACATACAACTTTTCACTTCAATAGCGAGAAAATACAAGATGTAAAAGAAATATTTATTAAAACATTAAGGTAATTTTACATTTAGGTACATACTATACTCATTTAATATTGCCTATTAATTTAAATTTGGAGGTTTTTTATGCGTACACTATATTAATAAATATTTACAGTTGATATAAGTCTAAATAAAGTGCAGTACCTACTAAAAAATTCAAGTAAGTAATAAATAAAAACCAGCGCCATTTTGAAATTCTTTTGTTAATTGACCGATTTCGTTCAAAATCGATATTAAGGGCTCCCTGGGATCATAAAGCAGAAAACTGTTACCAAAAGTAAAAAAAAAAAGTCGGCGCCACTTTAACTTGTACCGATTTCGTTCAAAATCGATATCTGAGGATTTCTAGAATCACAAAACGGGAAACTGTTGCCAAAATTAAAAAGTCCGCGCCATTTTAAGCGCCTGCCGCGCTGCAGGAGTACTTATATTATATTATGATAGATAAGGCATGACGTGCGCAGCGGAGTCCTCTTCACGCGGGTGTACATTTCAGCGAACTTTCACACGATTCTTTCTTGTAGGTACTTGTACTATAACTACGTGATAATGATAACATTATTGATTTCTAGTTAGTGTTAATTTGAGGCAGTCTATGAGGCGAGAATTTATACTATTACGGTGATTACGCACTACAATTCCATCATCCGTGAGAATACCAGCGTTTATCTACGACTAGGTATATGTAATAAGCTCCGATATATGTAAAACAAAAAGGAACGTATTTTCACGGACTCGGATCGGATGAGTGCGTAACCGCCGTTAGTGGTAGAGAAAATTGCGCGACGCAACTCCGCGACGCGTATTCCAAAGAGAAAGATACGTTAGTAAAGTGGCACAGGTTGTCGTACATGAAATAAATAGATACATTTTACTTAATCTGGACTTAAAGTTTTTTAAAATTTTTGATTAAAAAAAATGATATGTACCTACTTCTTGGAAAATTCTACTTACACTGTTATTTTTCAATTTGTTTTAGGGTTTGGTCTTAAAAAACCGGTCAAGTGTGAGTCAGACTCGCCCACCGAGAGTTCCGTACTACAGTCGTATTTTTTTAACATTTTGCACGATAATCGACGTATTTCAGATAAATCTGAAACCATTAAAGCTAGATAAGTATTAATGAATACTTGGTATATTTGATAAAACTTTCTAGCATCATCCGGCGTGATGCTATGACGGTTCGAAAATACGACAAAACGTTTCGAGAAAATAGAGGTATAGCCACATCCTTTGTTTGGCTCATCTTCGCGGGGGCTCTGTGCCCCCTGATAAGTGCCTATTCTTCAAAGTTTGGAGTACATTTCTAACCTCACACGGAATCACATAATAATAACTTTATTATAAATCTCTATATAATAAAAGGATAATCTAACTAATATATAAAACCCTTGAGGTTTTCCGCGCTAGGGTCTCTTGCCCTATTAGGTACCCTAGGAGTTCTCCAGCGCTTTCAATTCAAACGTAATTTGCTTCTCATTTGAATATTAACCAATGAAACTCAATCAACATTTACTGCTTATTTTACTATCGACCAACTTAAAATCTTGACATTTTGGTTTACCATGGCCAGAGTTTGAATACCAATCTACTATAAGTACCTACGCTCCTGCGCACACTTATCATATCTACCATCGTATACATACGCCCTGTATGAAGAATTATGGACATCAACTTGTGCTGTTTTGTGAAACTTACAAAATGCCCTTCTTTACAAAACAGTATTTTTGAATTCAGAACATTATACCTACCTTCTCACGTGACGCGAAGTATTTTACCAGCAATCAGTGACTCAACAAAACGATGCGATCCGATACGAGCGCAAAAAACCGCATACGATCTCTATAATCTCGCGTATTAATCACAACGGACGGGGAAGTTGAATGGCGTTGTGGGGTTCAAAAAACAAGTGCCGTTGAACCCGGGCGAATGCACTGGGGGCCGTTAGCTTAACCGAGGTCAGGGCGAATAAATGCAGAAACACACTTACAACGCACGTTGCGTTGGAAAAGTGCAGCATCCTCTACGCAGCTCATAGAAGATGCAATCCAAGAAATTGAAGGAACGCAATGTGAAACGTGGGTTGGAGCTACCTGCCGCGCTCCTAGTCTTGCAGTCACCCGCTGCAGTTTGTCGTGCTTCATTCCATATGTTTGATATAGTTAACTTAATTGTACGCTGTAATACAAATCGACAGTCGTATACACGCGCTTTTTACTTTATTATGACCCTCACAAACATGTACAAAACGACCCTTTTTTGTCTTCCGTTAAATTATTGTTTGTTGCTCTTTTTAGTGTCCCGTCCCATCTTTTTCGTGTTTCGTGAAGTATCGTGCTGTGGTATATTTTTATTTCGGATGTTAATTACACATGGTTCCAGCGCAATAGCAATTTGCGGGGCTTATACCTAGGTCGAAGTTGAAGAAAACTGAGGACGTTATTTTATTAAACAATTATTATAATTAACTTCACTTTCGCATATTTGTTTAAAGTTTTGCGACAGATTTTTCAATTACTTCTATTAAACCCAATATTATATAACTTTATTCACGATTTTGTTTCCACGTCAAAACAACATTAATTTATGAATTCCGGATTTCAACTCTTCAATCATGACACTGCAAGGGCAGTGACGGATTAACCCGTAGACGCATGAGGCTACAATCCAAGTCTAGGGGACCTCTAATTTATGATAATATAAAGTAATGAGTCCTCTCCCTTTCTCCCTCTCTCTGCAACGTACCTACTCCTCATTTCTGAAGGTCGTAAACCCTTTGCATTAATTACATAATGCTTCTGATCCTTCCGCATACATATAAGTACATCTTTCTTCTATATATAAAAATGAATAGCTGAATGTGTTGCTGATCGCAAATCTCGAGAACAGCTGAACCGATTTCGCTAATTCTTTTTTATAATATTCCTTGAAGTACCTACGAGGATGATTCTTAAAATTTAAAAAAATCCTGAAAAAGAATCGACTGGCGGTACGAAGTTCGCCAGGGGCAGCTATTATACGTCTTATAGGGTTAAGTAAAGCATCGTGCAAAAGAAAATTTTTATGATGCCAATTGCCGATTCTGATTTGATTGATTGGATTGATATTTTAACTGTTTATTTTAAGTTTTTAACACACTAACACGTTTTTATTAACGTGCTTTCTTGTCCGTCTGTTGTTTGTTTGTCTGTTCGATAAATAAATACATAAAATAAAAATCTTTTTTATTCGAATAAACTTTTACAGGTACTTTCGAATAGTCGGTTGCATCTACCACTGGTTCGGAATGCCTTTCCTACCAAGAAAAACCAGCAAGAAACTCGGCGGTTGCTCTTTTCAAATATTTGATATAGGTACAAGATTATGCCATGATACAAATTTTACAATCGATTTATAATTTAATCTTAAATTATATTTGTTATATTAATTTCAATTATAGACATTTACGCATATTCGTATATTTTTATGCTCGCTAGTTTAGCGTCGCGTCGCGTCGCATAATGCTAGGGCTGCAGGTAGGTATACTAAAATTTTAATAAAAACTTTTCGTCGTAGAGGCTTCGTATTAAATGATATAAACTAATCGAATTGCGGGATTCAGTCATCGGTCGGTACCGACGAATGGCAATCGTCCTACCGCGCGTGCGCGTCTTGATCGATTTCTAAATATGTGAAGCTTGTTCTTAGATATCTACTTCAACAGTATCTATCATGCAATTACCAACCGTATTGCAAGCCACGAAAACATATTTCATGATTGTTTCGGTATTTAACAGGTTGGTGTTAAAGACGTGAATGTGATTATTATGACTATGCACAACGCTGATTTTACTACGACTCTTGATAAATCGACATAAATATAAGGCTTTGTCCTGTGTGACTGACTGACAGGCAACGTACAGCACAAACTGCTGGATGAAGAGATTTTTTAAAGTTGGGTTTATAGTAAAACGCGCACTAAGAAAGGATTTTGCTAATTTAGCATGCCAAGTTACGCATTCAAAAAGGGTCAAATTTTTGACAAAAATCCTTTAATTTTGCAGACTCCACGTCACACTAGAATAGATAGTTGGGATTTTGAATATTTACTCCTGAGAAAAATAAAACCAGCCAAGTGAGAGTCATCAGACTCGCGCACCTAGGGTTCCATACTACAGTCGTATTTTTTCGTCATATTACACGATAATTCAAAAACTATGAAATGCATAAAAATAATTAAAAATCTGTTTTAGAATTCATAATATGATACCCCACTGGATATAGTTATCTTACTTCGAAAATTGAAAATACTAATTTTTAGTTCATGGGCCCATTTTTTTTTTGTCGTAACCACAAATTCACGGTTTTCAGATTTTTCCCCTAATGTCTACTATAAGACCTACCTACCTGCCAAATTTCATGATTCTAGGTCAACAGGAAGTACCTTGTAGGTTTCTTGACAGACCAACAGACAGATTAAAAAGTGATCTTATAAGGGTTCCGTTTTTCCTTTTGAGGTACGGAACCCTAAAAATTAAAAAAAAAAACTTCGAAGGGGCTGTAATATATTGTGCTACTTTTGCATTGGATAGAGCATATACTATGTAAGTAGTGATATTAGGCTATTTTTTCAGGGAAAACAGATAAGAGGGTTCCTATAAGATTAAAAAAGAAATGAACGCAGAAGAGGGGACAGAAACTAATTACAAAATATATAGAAACCTTAAATATTTTTTCACGATTTAGTAACAATGTGCTAAATGTTCGTGCGTACATCGAGTTTGGATGGTGCCATTGATTAGGAATAATCTAAGGCAAACTACAATGACACGGTTAGAGGCTTCTGAGAGCAATGACCGTGAGAGGCGTGGCAATGATATGTACCTACTACCTAGTACCTACCTATATTTATTTAAAAACTAGCTGTTGCTCGCGACTTTGGCCTCGTCGAATTTCTGTTTACCGTTGGACTAAATTTAAAATAAAAATAAGCTTTATTGATTACTAGACGATGCCCGCGACTTCGTTCGCGTGGATTTAGGTTTTTAAAAATCCCGAGGGAACTCTTTAATTTTCCGGGATAAAAGTATTCCCTGGGATGTAAGCTTACTCTATACCAAATTTCATCAAAATCGGTTAAACTGTTGGGCCGTGAAAAGCAAGCAGACAGACAGTCAGACACACTTTCGCATTTATAATATTAGTATGGATTGGGTGAAATTTAGCATATCTATAGTATTGTAAAGAAGCTGTGTACCTAGTGGTTAGAACGTCTGCCTTCTAATCGGAGGTCGAGGGTTCGATCCTGGGCACGCACCTCTAACTTTACGGAGTTATGTGCGTTTTAAGTAGTTAAAATATCACTTGCTTTAACGGTGAAGGAAAACATCGTGAGGAAACCGGCATGCCTGAGAATCTCCATAATGTTCTCAAAGGTGTGTGAAGTCTACCAATCCACACATGGCTAGCGTGGTAGACTGGCCAAAATCCTTCTTAGTCTGAGAAGAGACCCGTGCTCTGTAGTGAGCCGGTGATGGGTTGATCATGATGATGATGATAGCATTGTAAAAGCTAGGTATCAAATTAACAAAATCCATAGTGCACTATTGACTGTAAAATCATATTATAAATGGTTTTTTTTCTTCATTTATTTAGGGGCTTTTATATTTATATACCTACATGTCAGCCCCGTTATAATCTAATACATACATATCTGTCCCGGCTTTACTCACGTGTGTAGTCGACTTTAGCCCGACTAGTTTCGAACCCATACGGGGTCCTTCTTCAAGGGAGTCCGTATGGGTTCGAAACTAGTCGGGCTAACGTCGACTACACACGTGAGTAAAGCCGGGACAGATATTATTTAGAATGGAAATCACTCACGGTAGTTTAAACTCTAATACATACAATCAAAACAAGATTATAAATGTTAAAAGTGTGTTTGTTTGTTGGTTTATTGGTTTGTCCTTTAATCACGTCGCAACGGAGCAACGGATCGACGTGATTGTTTGCATGGGTATATTTAAAGACCTGGATAGTGACAGGCTACTTTTTATCCCGGGAAATCAAAGAGTTCCCACGGGATTTTTAAAAACCTAAATCCACGCGTACGAAGCATCGGCTAGTATAAATATAGCTAAAACTAAAACAAGTTTGTATTCTTTTATATACCTATGGCGAATTGTAGATTGTTAAAAAATAATTCTGTACCTTTACCGTAACTGCAATCGTGCAAATAAATGATTTTGATTTCCAGCAATCCTACCTGCCTGTGAAACTTCCATTGAAGTCGATGCTATGGTCGCGTTCCCGGACGTACAGATTATCTAAGATCATCAGACGCGTAGACTGTTTAAAGAAACAGTTTTCTCTTTTTTATAGGATTCCGTAGACCCCATAGTTACAGTTTCATACAATCTGTCTGTCCGTCCGTGTGTCATAGCCGTTTTATTTCAGTTCAAATGTGACACTGCAAACATACTTCAATCCAATCCAATCCATCAGCCTGTTTGCGTCCACTGCTGGACATAGGCCTTTCCAAGAGCGCGCCAAATTGGCGCTGCTCATTAGAAGTAGTGCCCATACTGACCACGCTGGGCAGGCGGGTTGGTCAGCGCAGGGCTGTAGGCCATTTCGCACCAGTGACGCTGCTGCCCGTCTCTGGTCTGTATTATTTAAAGCCAAGCCATATGGAATGGTTATCCCGCCATTCTTCGGTCGTCATATCCTCGTCCGCTGATTCGCAGGGGGCACCACGTGCAGGTGAGGTTGACATTTGGGGTGATACATACTTACATAAAATTACAAAAAACAAAATAAAAAAAAAAAAAAAAAATAACTGTAATATACAGATTTTGAAAAAAAATATCTTTTTGTATACATTTTCTCTAGCGAAACCGCATTGAATAGGTATTTTCAAATCATTACAAGGTTTTTTAAACAGTTTCTCAAAAAAAATCTGTCGTATACGAAATAATCAACATCGAAGTAGCAATTTTGTGTGTGTTGAATATTCCAACTTTTCAAACTACTAAATTGAAAAATCTGAAAAATTCTAAAATATTCGTACAAACCAACACAGATCACATTGGTCCCGCAAAATGCTAATACGCGTGACGCATTTTAAACTGGGTCGTAGAGTTATCCGTCTGTTTCGCTCGCACTTACAGGTCGTAGGTAAGTGCAAACGAAACAGACAGATAAATCGACGACTCAGTTTAAAATGCGTCGACTATAATAGTTATCCGCATTCTGCATGCCAAATTTCAGTCCGATCCGTCCAGTAGTTTGAGCGGTGCATTGATAGATTAATCAGTCAGTCAGTCAGTCACCTTTTCTTTTATATTTTTAGACTTACGATAACACAGTTTTTTATACCTAAGTATGAGTACGGAACCGTACTATATGCATGTTGTAACACGCCTTTGACCAGTTATTTCAATTTACAAATTCCTCTGGGTTGTAAAACTTAAAGTTTATACATTGTATGAGATTGCATGTCAAAACCCCGTTAGGTTTATGTGTTCTGCCTGGTTCTGTGGTCTAAACTCTACTTACACAAAAACGTAATAACTTGGCAAGTGCGTGTTAAAAGGCCTACAAAATTACAGCTACAAATATGGTTTTGTCATTCTGTTAAAGAAAACTTTTCACGTTAACCAAAAGTAGTACTTTTGCACAGGAAAGCGGTTGGCTTATCTCTCTCTCTCTCTCTCTCTCCATATAGTTTTGCAACTGCTAGTTATGAACTTTTGATCAATTATTTCACTTACTTTATCGGTGAAGGAAAAACATCGGCAGGAAACCTGCAACCCAATAGTTCTCTACAATGTTCTCAAAGATGGGTGAAGTCTGCCATCCGCACTTTGCCAGCGTCGTAGATTATGGCCATAGCCTTCTCTGGCTGAGAGGAGACCCGTGCTAAATGGTGAACAAGCGATGAGTTGATGATGACAATGATCACCATTCACTCTTTCCTTCTGTACTATGAATTGGTAAACCATCCAAACCCTCTTGTTCGCTGCGCTCTATTTTCAGCATCTCTCTTGTCTTGTAGGAAGTCTCTACCGTTTCACAGATATCTACTTACCCACGTGTTTCTCTTTGACCAAATTAATTAAAATATTTGTATAATTAACGGAATTCTTCAAATGTCTTTCGTCTTGTTTCCGCAGGTACATGAAGCTTCGAGGAAGATGGAACTGTAAACTAATTAAAAGGATGTAATTAGCTTTGGACCTGACGGGTGAGTTTTGTAACATTCTCTTTACCTTGTAATTATTATTGTTTGTAGTTACTAGTTTTTATATGCTGCCCTTGCATCATGCGAATTGTCTTATATTTCATTGTGTCTTTACTTCGTGCGAATGAATTATGTGCTGAGCAATGCTATGCGTTCTATTAAATGATCAAAATATATCATGCATTAAATAAGTATTCTACTTTACGTCATTGACAATTTAAAATCTTCCATGTGTGAAAATTCACTTTTAGAGAAAATCGATAACCATTCATAATTACTTCATAAATACATATCTGTAAAACAATGTAACAAAACCATTTGTCGCCATCGGGGCTGGTCGGATGCAGCTTACTTCCCGCTCCGACAAAACACACATTTTAATGATTTTAAATTTGCAACGATGGACTAAAAGTCGTTTTATCATACTAAAATGCATTGTTAAAATCAAAGACATGTTTCTGTATTGTTACAGATTTGTTACAACGCTACAGAAGTCAACAAGTCTTCGCTTGGAAATGTGAATCAATCAACAACATTTTTTTAAAGGTAAATGTCGATTTTTATTATCTAATGTTAAAAAAGCGTTAAGTAAGTTTTTTATCAAAATGTTCGTGTATTTACGCAGCGAATATACAAAACAGCACATGCGACATGATTTCTCCGTCACATTTACTTGAATTTTATGTTGCATGTCTTATGAATCAGTAGATTAACTCTGGATGGTTCACTTTTACACAGATTTCCTTTTGAAACTAGTAATTCGTAACAACAAATCTAGAGTTACTCTACTGTTTGGTTATAAAATTGCGCTGCGATTGTTCCTTGTTCTTTATGTATTGGTTTATTTTGATTTGAATTAGCCCTAGCTTTTGCGGTGATTGAATAGTTTGAACAGAATTTGTAATGCATTTTGGCAGCTTGCGGACGTCCAGTGCCGTGGTGCCAGGCTAGCCCAGCTGCCGGTCCGAGCCTGAAGATTGAAATCATTCTCAGGTAGGACACAAATTTTAATTGTGAGAGAAAAATATTCTATGACTTTGCAAGCGAACCTATAAATAAATAGATATATACGTTTTGACTT
This sequence comes from Maniola hyperantus, assembly GCF_902806685.2. NCBI lineage: Eukaryota > Metazoa > Arthropoda > Insecta > Lepidoptera > Nymphalidae > Maniola > Maniola hyperantus. The sequence goes on from NC_048564.1 coordinate 6,164,267, forward strand.
TGAGTATGTTTCTCTCATCTACTTTTTATGTTTTATGTTTTATGTATTATTTTTACTTTACTTTTTTGCACTTTTTTGATTTTGATTTATTTTTCAAATATTAACATGCCAATGCGATTTTTCATATGTTTTAAATATAAGAATCGGCTTAATTCGTATAAGTTCTCGTATACCTACTATGATAAATCTATGTATATGTTACCAGCAAACCATACAAACTAGTCATTCTGTAGATTGCCTAGTCATTCCATGAAATACCGGCCTTGTTTTGGCAAAGTATAGAATATATAATCTATCGTTTACTATTACATACATTTTCTAGGCATTGCATATAAGTCCTAGGTTTCTATACAATGCTCCTAGGATTTTATTAAATTATTTATTTAAACAACTTTATTGTTAACACAATAATTACAAAGAGCAAGAATACAGGATACACTTAAAAAAACAAAGAGCAACCTTATCACTCAGTGATCTCTTCCAGGCATCCGTATGGATTGTCAGGAAGATATCATAAGAACTTATAGAACTATAATACGGGGATGCAGCTATACATACATAAACATACTCTCTAATAGGTAGAAAATATTTAAAATGTAACATTATAATTAAGTAAAATTTGTGAATAAATAAAAAATAAAACCAGAAAAACCGACAATTATGATTAGACCACAACCATGATGATCATGATTATGATTGTTATGGTGATGATTATGATGATGATAATGGCGATGATGATGATAGTGACTAAAGATATTTTTGAAATGGGACTCGCTTCTGGCTTCGTGCTTTACAAAAACACTCTAGGGGTAAGACTGACAAGACTGCGTGGAATTTGGGTGCTCAGATTTCGTTCTGGACCACATTTGTCCCTTATGCATTACTAGATGACAGACAGACAAATATAATTGTGTTTGTAGACTAATATTTCTACTTGGAGATATTCTTAATTCTAAATTTCATACATTACCTATTGCTGTTTAGAGATTGTATAAAATGCCTAGGCAAAGTATGAAATAAAAAATATTTTATTAATTTGGCTTTTAGTGTTTTTGTTTTCTATAGAATGTCTAGATATTCCATATAATATCAGATTATACAGATTGATGGTAACATATACATATTATTTCATGAAGCCCTCCAGGCACTTCAGTCATGAAATTTCGTAACAATGCGATTGAATTCTTTTTATGTCTTCATGAGTTAAGCCGAATTCTACAATAGCAGTAGGAACTTTATATTTCGTTACGCTTATTGCTACATTTGTTATGGGTTTTAATTGTATAAATAATCAGATTTTTCAGTGCTAAAACCCTACCAATAAAGTATACCTACAGTTTAGATTTTTATTTCTACAACCTAATTAATAATAAAATGTGTACATTATATAATACCAGCGAGTAATGCAGCCTCTTTACTTAAACGGGACTGGGCGCCGTATACAAGATGACTTGTGGACAAAATCTGCTTTTTTCTGCTACCTTCGCTCCCTGGACTATCTAGGCAAGTTGATGATTCTGAGGACAGAATCATCAACTTGCCTAGATAGTGATAGCGCGATGAATTTGATAAATTTACAAGTTATGTGGCTCAAAAAAGCCTGACCATCCCTATGTTCCCCAACCCCCAACGTCTATCGGTTTCACGAACTATGTGACCTGCCTATTGCCATTTCAGCTTCGTAACCCGTTGGGCTAGTTAGTTAACTATAAGTTACCTATATTATAACGTGTGAAAATTTTAAATAATAAAACTATTTTGACAATCCCTGATGGTTTATGGCACAACTAAGAACCTACTATGAAGTGATAACTGTGCAATACAAAAATCCGCATCAAAATCGACGCAATCGTTTTTCAGGAAAATTGTAACAAATTTAAAAATTAATAATACCTTTACAGCGTGCCTTTGTGGCCTTAATCGCCGTAAAGCATATCTATAAATCTGCCTAAAAGTAATGCATACTTAAAGCAAAAAACCGAATCGAAATCGACCCAGGAATTTTCAAGAAAATGGCAACAAAAAGAAAACATGGATTGATCGACGCAACATCGATAGCGCGATTTCACTTGCACCGCCATATGCGTCCTTAAACTTGTCGTTAGCTAATGAAGTATTAAATTTTGTTTCTGAGAGGCATCACTTATTAAGAGATTTAACATGAACATTAGTTAAATACAGATTAGAACTAATTTAATGAACGTCTCTGAGTGCTACTGTTAGTGCGCGTTTTCACATCTTGAAAGCGTTTATAGATTTCAACCATTGAAAGTGAAGCACTATAACATTAGAATAAAATAGACCTGAATCTTTTTGTCCTAAAGTTCATGTCCGTCCAGAAATCTAGGTACAACCAGTGTTACAATCTGAAACTTTCTCTAAAAATTGGCAGTCAGTCCCAATGAAGACTGCCGATAGGAGTGAAAACTTTCAACATTGAAATAATAGTGAGTTTTTTAGGATTTTCAAATTAATTGTACCAAGTATCAAAAATAAAAATTTCATAATTTGTAAATTAAAATCACTAACACTTGTGTGTAGGTTTTACATTAATCGGCACTCTGAACATAATTAGGTAACATTGTTTTAGCATGTCGGTGACTAGAAGTTTTGCCCGTCTCAAAATCGTTTTTCACTTCAACTAAAGTCAGTAGTACTGAATAAATGATTTTAAAATGACTTAAGTTTTTGTTATTACTCTGGCGTTATAGTATTTCGATGTTCGAAACTTATCAACGTGAAAAGGGTAATGTTACTAAGGGTGTTAAATGGAACTGAACTGGTACCTATCACTTCATTTTTATACAATCGAAACTAAAAGGGCTGGATTTTAGTGTTGGGAGCGGTTTGAATTTTGATTAAGGGATCAAAATTGATTTCACAGATGGAATGGCGTTTTTTTCATGTAAATAAAATGTTGTTTTCATGCCATTTATTGCACTCAACGCATTTCCTACTATACTTGGGAAATATGGGTGTAAAGTCGAATTTAGTGCACTTTTGAAAAAGATGACAAACCTTTTGAGAGAGTTTTATATATTTAGCCCAAAATGTTTATGGTCCTTTGGCAGATGGGCATAACTCCGTCCAGTGTTATATTTATTGAGGCTCCGTATTAAAAATGTTGCGACCTTTGAAAGCACTTTATTTAACAAGTATAAATACATTAAGTAAAACCTCCTTCCCGCCAAAATAATTCCTGATTGTAGCCACGTGTGCAGTGTCATCTTTCGTACAATTTTTATTAGTTACGAAATTAATTACTACTATTCATTACTGTAACTGTAATAAGATATCATTAGTTCAACATTGATTTTACGCAATCCACGCGCTTTTTGTGTTATAACCACAATAGCTTTAGCGAGAGTATTTTCTAGAAAATATTATAATATAGGTATATCGGAATGGAATTTAGTTTTTTTTCCATACCTATTCCTAATTTTAGTTTTCCTTGATGTTGACACATGTAAGTTGGACTAAATATTATTTTGTTTAAAAAAAAATCTGAAATGATTCTCTGCCATGCTACATGTAGGTACATAATATATCTACATATACTAGTAATATGATTTAGAATAGAATTCTTCTTCTAGTGCCTCTCCATTACTCAAGATCAGCAGTCAGTTGTTTAAACTTCTCCCTGTCCATGGCTAGGCGGAATAGTTTTCCGACTGTTTTTATGCCAGTCCACTCCCTGATGTTACGTAGCCATGACTCTAGAATCTTCTTCCTCCTTCGAGAATAGAATAAAAAAGTTTTTTAATACAAACAGACTTTTTACATAGTGTTGTAATGTTATTTTGAAGCTATAAGAAAATTATTATAATAATATGTTCAAATGAGACTTGATATACCTAAGGTACTTATTTTTAAATGATAAAATAATCGCTTTATGTTGTTTCTATTTGACAGAGCGTTGAATAGAGAATTTCGCACCAAGCGAGTAAAAATCTAAAAACTTACTAACAAGATAGTATCAGCAACAAGCAATCGAATTTTTTTAGTTTCATAGAGTAATACAATTAATTTTAGTTTTCTGTTATAATTAATTTTAAAGATTTCTCTTTTTTATCTGTTCAGTAAATATTCGAAACGCACGAAGCGTTAGCCGCCATGATGAATTCTGACTGTGACGTCACATGGATTGTAGTTGTAATGTTCCACGAAAATGCCGTTGTTTACCAAGGCAGCTCATGAACCTAAACAAAATGCTAGGCTGCTAGCAGAGAAAGTTATAATACAAAATTTAAATGCATTTTTATTGCACTTATCGACCGAAAAAAAAATTTGTAAATTTTTCGGTAGGTAATTTAATATCAATTAAGACACTTAAAAAAACCGGCCAAGTGCGTATCAGACTCGCGCACTGAGGGTTCCGTAGTACAATCGTTTTTACTTGACATTTTGCAACGATAAATCAAAAACTACTTACTAGATCTCGTTCAAACCAATTTTCGGTGGAAGTTGGCATGGTAATGTACATCATATATATTTTTTAGTTTTATCATTCTCTTATTTTAGAGGTTACATTTTACCACTTTGGAAGTGTTTCTCGCGCAAACTATTCAGTTTAGAAAAAAATGATATTAGAAACCTCAATATCATTTTTGAAGACCTATCCATAGAAGACCATCCTCGGGTACACATATGGGTTTGATGAAAAAAAAAATTGAGTTTCAGTTCTAAGTACCTACCCCCAAATTTATTGTTTTTTACGTAAAAATCTTAATGCGGTTCACAGAATCCATCTACTTACCAAGTTTCAACAGTTTAGCTCTTATAGTTTCGGAAAAAGTGGCTGTGACATACACACAGACAGACATGACGAATCTATTCCGTTTTCTGCCATTCGGCAACGGAACCCTAAAAAGGGTGAAAACCTTATTCAAAACTACAAAAAGTTACAATTTACAATATACATGTTTTAAATTTTTAGTTTGCTTTAGTTTGTGACTTCCTCCGCGTGGATTTAGGTTTCATAAAAATCCCACATGTAGAACCTTTGAAATCCAGGGATAATACAGGCCATGTCTTTCTCCAGTTAGTCTGTAGAAGCTTTGTGCCAAACGTTGAATTAAGTTGAGTAGTTCAGGCGTTAAGAAGTAATAAGCAGGCTAACATACTTTCGGATTCATAATATAGTACGGAACCTATGAATACTTTGGTAGCTCCTTTACCTAACACGTAGATACAGCGCATCAAATGGTTGTTTTGAATAGTTGAGTCGCTCGTCCGTTGCATTGAAGCATTGTTGTGTAGTTACCACATTTCCTTCATAGTGTGAGATGATGAGATCCCACTGCATGATATTTTCACCCATGTAAAATTTGACTGTGGTTTTTGTGGCATTGAATATAACAAAAATAATGTCATGTATAAGATTAATAAATAAATAAGTGAAATAAAAATGTGTTATTCAGGCTAAATTATAAAAATTGAAGGTATTATGTAACAAATTTTCCCGTTTTCGTATACATAAAACGTAATTTAGTTGCAAACTACGAAAAGCAACCAACAAAAACAACTGCGTTATGGTATTCATACCATATCTATTAGTCTCACTGAAATTTATTGAATTTATAAATTTGAATTTATTTATTTATTTCCTGTAGGACAGCTTGGGCTACTTAAGACATATCACCGGTATGGAAAACAGATTCTATTGAGAAAAGCTGGCAAGAAACTCGGCAGTTGCTCTCTTAGGGTTCCATGCCTCAAAATGAAAAAAAATTGTCTGTCTGTCTGTCCGTCCTGTCTGTCCAAAAACCTATGGGATACTTACTTCCCGTTGACCTAGAATCATAAACTTTGGCAGGTGGGTAGGTCTTATAGAACACGTAAAAGTAAAAATCCGGAAACCGCGAATTTATGGTTGCATCACGATTAAAAATTAAAGTGTTCATGAACAAAATATATTTAGCAATTTCAACTTTCAAAGTGAGATTACTATACCAAGTGGGAAATCGTAAAAAAGGGCTTTACCTGTATATATCTATAAGAGATTTTTATTTATTTTTGTGCATAATAGTTTTTGATTTATCGTGCAAAATGTCGGCTGTAGTATCCTCGGTGCGTGAGTCTCACTCGCATTTGATCGGGTTTTTAAAACAATATTATAAAGGACCCTACAAACTAATGATAAATGATATACCAAACAAAGCAATGTAACTATTACACTACCTTGTTGGCTGCCAAATGCAAAGCTGACTTTTTTCATGAAATCGTGTCATTAAAAATTCGTCAGTTGTATATTAACTGCAACTTAACAAATTTTGACAATGTTTAAATTTATGCAAACGTGAGAGACCTTTCGGAATCGTTATAAAAGCGTATACTCAACCCCACAAAGGATTTTTATACTTTGCGTAGACGTAATATGACACCATAACTAGCATAGGACGATTTCTGGTATGTGGATTATCACTTATTTACTAAATATAAAGACTAATGTTCTGCCTAACAAAGACTATGTTATTTTAAATGTGTTGCGAAGGCACTGTGAGTACAAATTAAGATTTTTAACAAAGGGATTCGCATGATCTGAGTTTATCAATTGATCGATGGCACTTTTCTGCAATATAAAAATAGTTTAGTTGATACGTTTCATCTGCAAACAGTACTATTGTACTCAAACATTGCTGACATGGTAGAGCAAATCATTTATGTGTACCAAAAATAGAAAAGGACCCAAGATTGGCCCTGGAGGACACCCGCTTAGGCAGACAAACCTTGCGATTTTACGATTTTATGAATACCCTTTGAATTCTGTCATTAATAAGATAAGATAACAATGCGATCAAGCGCTTTTGATGCCATAGTGGCTTAGTTTAAGTAACAAAGTTTTATGACTAGCATAATCAAACGCCTTAGATAGATCTCACTGTTAATGAACTTATTTCGGTAGAATCAGGTATAGGTTACCGAAATTAGCCAATAGCAAGTTTGGAGATTTATGTGTTGGACAATTTCTGTTATGTAAAATTAAATTACATAGTCTCTGCGATACTTAGGTGTTAAAAGGCATGTTTTATGTATTTTTAACGGATATTTATCCTAGGATAGCATTTCAATTAGAATCACTAACCTTATTATAAATGCGATTGACGTGATTTTTTATATAGTATAGGGTATAGTCAAAGACCGGAGAATAACATAGGCTATTTTTTATCCCGTGAAATCAATGAGTTCTCACGGGATATTTAAAGAACCTAAATCCACGCGTACGAAGTCGCGGGCATCAGCTAGTGTAGAGTAAATGATTTTCAACGTTAGGTATAATAAATTCCTAGATATAAAAGTACCTAATTATTATCTTAACAAATATGTCGTGTATATCGTTGCGTTAAATATTTTTTTTATCAAATTATCCTTAAATATATAAAAGGAAAAGGTGACTGACTGACTGACTGACTGACTGATCTATCAACGCACAGCTCAAACTACTGGACGCATCGGGCTTAAATTTGGCATGCAGATAGCTATCAAGACGTAGGCATACGCTAAAAAAGGGATTTTTGAAAATTCAACCCCTAAGGGTGTGAAATAGGGGTTTGAAATTTGTGTAGTCCACGCGGACGAAGTCGCGAGCATATGCCAGTATAGGTATAAAATGATTGTCGTTAACTTGCACTAAATTCAGATAATTAATTCGTACACACACATGTACAATAGTTTAAAATCTAAAAGATTACAAGTATCTTCCTTAAACTAAAGTTGCAAAAATAAAATGTCGCAAATATTGAAAATCGAGTAACGGCGGTCACGCACTCATCCGATCCGAGTTCGTGAAAATACGTTACTCTTTGTTTTGTACGGCAGCTTATGACATACGAGTATGTCGCAGATATTTTTTATATCCGTATTTTCACGGATTCGGATCGGATCAGTGCGTGATCGCTAAGTGTTATCTAATTTTAACTGAATGAGATATTAGGAAAACCGTCCCTGTTTCCAAATCAAGAAAGAATAATAAAAACCATTTATAGGCCACGGACTTCCAACTTTTCATATTTACCTGCTCAAATATACCTACCTAGTGCTAAATATAACTATAAGGTGCAGACACATATTTTATGCTGTATATAATATGTTATCAAAATATATCTTCAGGATGTATATGGAGTGGCTCTAATATGTATTTAACAAAAACAGCGAATTTCACATTTTTTACTTTTTGACTACACCGTATATAAGGGGACAGCGTGACGCTTCACAAGATGGCGGCGGTAGTTCCGATTTTCGCCACGCGCCAAAAAGCCTTGTTGCACTGTAAATGACAACGACCATAATGTACCTACCTACCTATAAGTACTCTGCGTACTTAAGGTTAGCTTATGCTCGCGACCTCGTCCGTGTGGACTACATCAATTCCACACCCCTATTTTACCTCCTTAGGGGTTGAATTGTCAAAAATCCTTTCTTAGCGAATGTCTATGTTATAAATGCTATCTGCATGACAAATTTCAGCCCGATCCGTCGAGTAGTTTGAACTGTGCGTTGATATGATCAGACAGTCAGTCAGTCAGTAAGCTTTTCCATTTATATATTTCGATTACCTAAGTAATTTATCTTGATTATTATTTCATGCAAAAAATAATGTGAATCCTGCTCAGATCAATTCATTCTTTATCTTATCAAAACAGCAGGTTCAACAAGTTTATCTGACTGACGGCGTTATCATTTGTCTTTAATATTTATAAACAATGACATAACATACGCATATCTATAAATACTGCTTTTTAGGGTTCCCTACCTCAAAAGGAAAAACGGAACCCTTATAGGATCACTTTGTTGTCTGTCTGTCTGTCTGTCAAGAAACCTACAGGGTACTTCCCGTAGACCTAGAATCATGAAATTTGGCAGGTAGGTAGATCTTATAGCTGACATTTGGGGGAAAATCTGAAAACCGTGAAGTGAATGACTATATCAAGTGGGGTATCATATGAAAGGCCTTCACCTGTACATTCTAAAACATATTGTTATTCATTTTTATGCATCATAGTTTTTGAATTATCGTGCAAAATGTCGAAATACCACTGTAATACGAAACCCGCGAAGGTGCGCGAACCTGTTTCGCACTTGGCCGGTTTTTTTATAATTTTAATATTATTATGTCCATTGAGCCATTGACTCACAATGTTAGATACCTTTCCAATGTTACCCGTAGCTACTGTACCAACTCATTTGGTGATTCCATCGACATGTAGTACTTAGAAATTCTTTGGGTGATTCTTTTTGACCCCTGCACTATTAATTTTTCATAAAAATCAGATAGCATTCGAAATGTCAAAAAATGTTGTTTAATTAAAAATTCGTCTATAGGTATTCTTCTGAAATAATTTCGGTCACGGCAGTCAACCTTAACGGGGACTAGCTAACTATGCAGAAAATGTTATCGTGCACAAGTAAGTCCACAAACAGATTTAATCTTTATCACTGTCATAGGCGATGGAACCGTAATCCAACACGATCGGAGCGAGATCAGGTTCAGGATCTAGGTGCTTTTAGAGGTACGGAGGTGCAATACCGCCAACTCCGGATTGCTATAAAGAATTTCTTGTCAGAAAAACTCAATACATTTTTGCCTCAACCTAGGATCTAATAATGTGCAGCCAAATAAGCTAATCAAACTAGACCAACGACGAATAATTTCAATAATATAAATAGGTACTTAAATAATTTTCAGAAATATTGGTTATTGCTTGCGAATACTGTGGTAGCTTGATGGTTAAACTGTTAACAATTAACATGTAGGTGAGGGTTCTAAAATATTTACTCCGAGTTTCCTTCGCAAAACATGTTGTCTGCGTACAGCCCCTCGGAAATATCTGAGAAGCTGGCTTAGTGACGACATGCAAAACGCATTCCAGCCAGGTGCGCAGATATTTCCGACTTGTTGTAGGTAGAGGTTGCAATGTAGCACAAAATAGACAACCAACAGTGTGGTGATACACAGATTTTCACCGATCAATGTGGTCTCTATCAATGTGATTTACTTGTAAATAAATCTTTGTCTCCAAGCAGTGGCGTGCACAGTGTTTGAAGCCTAGGGTAGGCATTAGTTAGGTAGGAACCTGTTTACTGACAGATAATGAAAAATATGCATTGAGCTATTACAACTGGGGTAAGCAGTGCATTTATGCCTCTATGACCTGCACGCCACTGTCTCCAAGCCTATTAATATAGATATATTATTAAAATATATATACACATACCTGGATAAAATAAGAAGAATTATTTAACGCATTACATTATTTATGTCAGACCAACTCAGTGCCTATTAATGATAAGAGATAATACCTATATTGATAAGTGATGTAACGTAGTACTCTCGTGTTTACAAATAATGTCGTATAATTCATGTGTGATAAATAATAATATCGATGGATGTCAGTATAATTGCCTTTTAAGTACAGGTTTTTTTAAAGATAACCATATTTAAGATAATAGTGATATGTGTGGTTCAGTTGTGTCATGTGAATGAGTCAATGAACCAGTTCCCGCTTCTCTATTCTAATTTGAGCTCATACAAGCAGAGTAAAAAGGAAGCATTATAAAACTAGTAAATAATTACTAAAATATAATAACTCAGTTGGTGATTCTTTTGCCCCCCGCACTATTGATTGTTCTTAAAAATCTGGTAGCATTGGAAACGTCAAAAAATTCGACTATAGAGCTCTCTATATTGTCGCATTCCAGACGTCTAAACAGACATGGGGTAGCTAAGGGGCAAGATGGTACATGTCGAAATCGAGTGGTGCTTTTAACCGAGTTCAAAAAAGGAGGTTCTCATTTTGACGTGAATTTTTGGTTATGTTTGGTAATATTTTGGTTTATTATTTGTAAAATCAATATGGATCAACTTAGAATCATTCATTCGCCATTTTTTCATTCATTTATGGAGTTCATTTAAAGCTATTTGTACTTTATCCGCTGCCTTCTGGTGAGTATCCACAGCTATGCAGCAGTATATAGCAGTATCATTAGCAAAAATAGCGATGGTATTATGTTCGGGTTGTGAAAGATCAAACGTGTACAGGAGATATAGGAAAGGTCCTATAACGCTTCCTTGAGGTACTCCAGCCTTGATCTCTTTGAGTTTAGAGTAAGCTTCTTCTTGTCTCACTCTAAATTCTCTATTAGATATATGTATTTGTTTTTGAAAATGAAGAATATTTATTATTTAACAAAACCGTTTTGTCAATTTTAATATGATTCTAGTATGCTTGCAAAATTTTGAGGGAGTAATACTTTAAGTTTGTGAACCAGACCTTCATGCCAGACTTTATTAAGTGCTACATCGAGAAATATGGTTGAACATTTTTTTTTCTTCTAGTGTTCTTTCAATTATATTTGTTATTCTTGGTTCACTGTCGAGTGCTTTTCCCTGAATTGGAACTGGTTGTCAGGAATCAATTTTTTTCATCTAATATAGGTTTCAATCTGCAGATTAGTAGTTTTCCAAAAAAGTTTTGAGATAATTGGTAGCAGAGAAATTGATCTGTATGATTTTGGTTATATCATTTGGTTTTCCTGGTTTGGCGATCATAATTACTGCTGCAATTTTCCACATGTCAGGGAAAGGCATGTCAGTGCTTCAGTCTAAACTCTGCATTAATCAGCGTTGGAAGCTTTACGATTCCTTTATTTGGAAGGTTATGCAGGATTTCAGTAGTAATTAGTTCCTGGAGTTTTACAGGTTTAGTTTATCAATCTTATTGAGTTTTTCTTTAGGCGTTACTAGTTTGATGAGAGTGTTTTCTTGATTTGTTTTAATCGTAGTAATATCAATGTGCTCTCCTTCGTTAGGTTGAAATATTTTTTCGAGGTTTTTTTAGGTTCAAATCTTATAGCTTTTTGTTCACTAATTATTGCCCACATTCCATTTTCTTCTTTAATTGGTGGAATATACATGATTTTTTAAATTTCTAGTTGCTTCCCAAAGTGAATAGCCGGTGCTCCATTCGCTCGTAAGAGTTTATATAGGTAACTCTATGTTGACGAATTATGAATTTTTTTGATTTATTTCGTTACGGCCTTAGTTAAGTTATTCAACGGCCTTTTATCAAGTGGGGCTCTCGAATTATTCTACTTTTTTCTCTGTCTTCTCTTTTCAATGATGAGTTCATGGATATTTCTGGGATAAGCAACCACTCTTTGGGCCTTTTTCCTAAGCTTTGATGTATTATTCCAAGCAGCGATCAATATAATGATATTAGGTTATTCTGATAAGCGCCACAAAGTATGAAAAATAAAATAAAAACCGACTAGAAATAGTTCAAACACAAAAAATAAAAAAAATAAAAAAAATTCTAACATAGTATAATATTACGTAAAATCATATTGTCAGTTATTAATTATTTACCTATTGGGTGGCATTATAGGTAGCGTCGACTGAGAATTGTTTTATCACTTGATCCCGTCATCTTGTTGGTCTTGTCGCATTCACTGACGTGGGGTAGGTAAGGGACAAGATGATACACTTGTGACGTTTATCAAAATTATAACAAGATATAAAAAGTTATATACTTTATATTTATTTATTTGTATGTAGGAGAATACAAAACCACAATTTATAGACAGACACAACAAGTGCGAACGACGTTTAGCACCGAGATTTGTTAACATAATATTTTTGTCCCATTTTTTTCAAATGAAGATAAAAACCAGTAGAAAATCCCTAAAATATTTAAAAAAAATAGTTTATTACAGAACTAGCTAATGCCTACGACTACATCTACGTTGATTAAGATTTTCAAAAATCCCTAGGATTTTCTTTGATTTTGCGGGACAAAAAGTAACCTATGTCACTCTCCAGGTCTTCAACTATCTATGTAAAAATCAGTACCTCGATTGCGGGAAACCTGCATCAATCATTATTACAATCTCAATTGTTGTGATTGGCTGAATTTGTGCAATTCTTGTTGCAACAATGCATTGTAGCCAACAGTGAGCGAGCGTCAACCAATCAGAGGTGATTGCGATCGTGACATTGTAGCTGTCATTCTCCCGCAATCGCGCAGCAGGTCAATTCGTTGCTCCGTTGCGGCGTGATTCCGAAGGACAAACCAACGAATCTATAAACCAACAAACAAACACACTTTCGCATTTATAATAATGGTAGTGACTAGTTTGAATAGTATACAAGAGTTAGGGTGTTCTATAATAATGTTTTTTGGAGTCGGTGCCAATGTCGAGCCACAAAAAAATATGAAGACTAGACAAACACCACATAATCAATGAGACAGAAGCGAATTCGAAAGGCTGTTTTCGCTGGAGCAACAATATGCAACAATGCGGAAAGCTACAAATCGAAACACATCAGGCATTAAGCAGCATGCGGTAGTCGATTTTACACCGAGACTGTATTTTGTGCGGTAGAATTAGAATGTTATGGTACAACAATCTGCCGACGATTCGTGCTGCATTTTAAATTATTCAAGCTGCCTTGTGGCATGCTTCGATGTCGCACTATATTGCTTTGGCATAAAACAGCCTTTAACTATATGAAAAACAGTTACAAGTTATGACGTATTGCTTTAAGTAGTTGTAAGTTGTTGTATATTGATAATAATTAAAGCCTTTCAGCTCTACAAAGTTGCAGAAGATTGCTCTTTACCTCGTGAAAGACTTGGGTAGTGAGATGTACTTGTACATCACAATTCTCACTACCTTGTCTTTCATGCGGATCGAGCATACATCGACGAAGATCTTCGCTTCGCATTGCAAGATTAAGCCAGGATTAAAGGTAGAGGTGCCTTGGTGCTTGTGAACTGCTTCTTAATACACGCTGTGATCGGAATACTTGTATTATTATAAAATTAGTATTTCCTTACTCTGTGGTACTAGTATCAAGTACTTACCACGTAGGGCACACCAAACGATGTGGCACACTGTAATATTTCAAATAGTATTCGGCGTTTGAACGAGTACGCTACGTGCATGCGTAGCGTTCATATGCACCAAGTAACCTCGGCGCAAGTACACATAAAGGTGGGTCTACGCTAGACGAACTGAGCATGAGCGAAGCACAAGCGGAGCCGTTCTCGGCTTCGTCGTTCGCGGCGTCAAGTGTGGACGTACACGAACCTACAATGATCACTGTCCTCGAACGTACTTTTCCGCAGTGAGCTCGCGGCTCTTGGCCCGAAGCAAATCCCTTTGTGTTCGTCAAAAAACCGACAACAGGCGGAACACAGCCGAGCACGAACGAAATGCTCGCAGCGCGCTCGTTCGTGGCTTGTAAGTCGGTCCACACTAGACGAAATGTGTTCGGCTCGTGCTCGGTTCGCCTAGCGTAGACCTTTACTGAGTTACGAATGACACGACAGGCAATGGGAGTCACAAATTTTGTAAAAGATATTGTGTTTACTAATCCTGTCGAATTGTGGTGGTCTAGCGCCGATCGATCGTCGCACTACCTTGCGTTGCAACACTCCACTCCACGACAGTAATTAATACCTATGTTTTGATCGGCTCGGAAAGGCTCTCTCTGTCCTTCGAAATCTGCGTGCAAAAGTCCATTTTGACCGAAATAGCGTGGAAAGAACTTTTTGAAATTGGAACATATAATAATGAACTACGGTCTATGGATAGCGTTAATCTTCTTTTTCTTTCTGGTAAAAAATACCACTTATGGAAACATTCAGAAACGCAATCCATCTTTAGTCTTTATTACACATATAATATATTATAGCCCGTTAGAACCGTTTATTTTTATTTTTAATGCCCTAGAATTAAACACAATACTCTATTTAAGCTTTATTGAACAAACAATTTAATGAAGTTCATTAAACTATGAAAATTTTAAAATTAATTTTTTGTTCTAAAAATTTTAAACATAAATTCTTTAAAAAAACTTTATTCATCTAAATAATCTTCTTCACGGTCAAAACTTGCGCTTTATTAATATAGAAACTTCTGGTCGAAACCTCCACGGTACTGGCATCTAGCTTTTCCTCACTGTAGTGAGATGAAAATTTGTGTGTTTCGCACATGTTCGTGTTCAGCATTTGCGGATGCGGATGCGAATATCCGTAACACCCCAGTGGGGTACCATTGCACACTTTTTGATTGGTCAGTTAGCGAACGAAGATATCAATTAGCAAAAACGCGCGAGGCACGCGCCACTCTGGCCCCACCCACTTTCTTTTGCATTTCGTTACTTGTTGCAAATATGAATCAGCATCCGTAAAAGACGCCTAAACTAATGCGAACGTTCCGCGTTTGCGGATGCGGATGCGAATATCCGTAACACCCCTAGTTCATACATTTGTCTATTATTATGAGTATTTTGGTATAGATGATGATTAGTAGTTTCGATGTTGGAATAAGAAGCCATTTAATATGTTCGCGATTCTGCTGTTACTGATCGATAGTTTAATATAATGAGTATATTTTAATACTTTCTTGGTTATTATTTACTAGCCGGGAACATAAAAAATCTAATAAGTGGCTTAGAAAACTACAAATTGTAATACAAGAAACTAAAATGTAAATGGAAATATATGAATTTCTTCTTAAAGTTTCTGTATATATTTTTCTTTATTTGAGAAGCACTGCACGATTGTACAAATTACATTACTTCGACTTAGCCAAGCGGAAAAAAGAGATGCGAATAATCGAAGTAGAAAATATAAACCTTTCGAAAGATTATGTTTTCCATCTCAAGTTTAAAGTTACTTCTTATTTGTAGAGCTGGTTTGCTCTATTAAATTCTTCTCCTCATTCGTTCCAACTTGGCAGAGTGGTCGTGGTTATGAGTTCACTTTTTAACCGTCTTCAAAAAAGGAGGAAGTTCTGAATTGGTCGTAATCTTTGTTTTCAGGGTTCCGTACCTCAAAAGGATAAACGGAACCCTTATAGGATCACTTTGTTGTCTGTCTGTCTGTCACGAAACCTACAGGGTTCTTACCGTTGACCTAGAATTATGAAATTGGGCAGGTAGGTAAGTCTTATAGCAGATATTCGGGGAAAAATCTGAAAACCGTGAATTTGTGGTTACATCACACTAAAAAAAATTGTGGTCATGAACTTATAATTAGTATTTTCAATTTTCGAAGTAAGATAACTATATCAAATGGGGTATCATATGAAAGGTCTTCAGCTGTGCATTCTAAAACAGAATTTTATTTATTTTTATGCATCATACTTTTTGAATTATCGTGCAAAATGTTTAAAAAAATACGACTGTATTACGGAACCCGCGTTGCGCGTGGCTGACTCTCACTTGGCCGGTTTTTTATTTGTTTCTCGATTACTTAAAGGTGCATGGACGTGGACCTCCACAGAGACCCCCAACTCCAGACAAACAGCTTTACTTCTTCAAACAACTTTCCAAAAACTATTTTGAGAAAGCCAAGACACCCCAACCGTCTAGTAGTTGAGGCAGCAACATACACATTACACCCCCGACCGAAACGACCCCCCGGTAAAAGATGCCCTAAGTAAGCACATCCTTAACGATCCCGACGATCAAATCATGACTGACAATGCTCCCTATCTCACGCCGGGCTCTCGCACAACGTCATCACATGCAGGCGCGCCCGGAAAAGCCGTGTCTGACGAGGATCTGTGAGGTCTCGTAGTCCGGCGCGACCCAGGTGACCTGCCGGATACGTCCGGGAAAAAGCGTTGCAATTCGTCACCCCAAATCTCCGTAGACCACCGCTCCTGCCACATCGCAACCACATCTGACCCGGTGTGACGTAACGGTGAAGGAAGACATTGCGAGGAAACCTGCGTGCCTGAGAGTTCTCTTTAATATTCTCAAAGGTGTGTGAAGTCTGCCAATCCGCAGTTGGCCAGCGTGGTGGACTATGACCAAACCCTTCTCATACTGAGAGGAGACCCGTGCTCTGTAGTGAGTCGGCTATGGGTTGCTCGTGATGATAACGATGATGTAAGGACGAACCGCGTTTCTGAACGTTGCATTATGTGTTTTTATAGAAAGAAAAACCGCACAGCCCCCGCACTAACCCAGTGCATGCGAGTGCGGGTGACTAGCGGGTGTGCAGGGTGTCCCCCCGCCTCATACACAGCACACTTGTGTACAAATTAATGTGTGTTATTAATAATTAGAAAAATATCCATCGAAGTAACAAGTGCGCTCAAAGTTTGTGTCATTTGGACACTGCAAATTGCATATATGGGAATGTATCAGTTGCACTGCTTGCACAGCACTTGGACACTTCTTGCAAATTGCATTGTATAGCAATGTATCAGTTGCACATCACCGGCCGCATCGAAACATCGCGTGCCCACTTTTAAAAGCGGATCGGTTTTTTTTGTGATTGAGAAGTACACAAAGTAGTGTAATCTGTGAAACGGTTAACCTATAAGCCGCAAACCGCATCGGGAATGGAAATGACATCCTAGACACAGGTAATCTAGTTACGAGTCAGAACCACCACGCACACAAATGGCCAAGTTATAACATAAAGAGTTTTCCTGGTTAAGTTTAAGAAGATAACTACCTATTTTAAAAATATTTGTGTGGTTATTTTACAAATTTATGTGCACAATAAATAAACTTACTTACTTATACCTCGATTGCCATCTCGACCTGTTGCGGACTATGCCTACGCACAATATCTTCAACGTAGAGTTCGGCAAGATCGTTTTTCCAGCCTAGGAGGTAAAATTAACTTTGCCACGGAGATTTTGAACGACAAAGAAAGCCTGCCGGAGCCTATGAGATGAACAAAACTATTCAATGTCATTATTACCTATACTACTAAGTCTAGCCATAAGTTGTGTTACAAATGAAAATGCATTTATTTTTATGGGGTAATGTAATCTTAATAAAACAGCGACTTCATTCGGCGTGTTGTTTAGAACAGGCCATGTCCCTAAAACTGACTATAACTCGTAATCCAAAGGGTCCATATCTGGGCAAGACGAGGGCCAGTCTTCAGCTCTTATAAAGTCCGGAACGTTGTCTTCGAGCCAGGGTTGGGTTGTTCGTACCTTGTGACCAGGTGCATAGACTTGTTGAAAATACCACGGTACATTTTCAAAAAGTGTATTGCTGAGAGATTTCACAAGAGGTTCTAAGACGGTCTCATGATACCAGTGGCGTGCACAGGGTTTGAAGCCAGGGTAGGCACTAGTAAAGTAGGAGCCTGTTTACTGGCAGGTCATTATGAAAAATATGCATTGAGCTATTCAACTGGGGTAAGCAGTGCATTTATGCCTCTATGACCTGCACGCCACTGCATGATACACTTTGGCTGAAGTCTTTACTCCTTTTTCGCAAAAATGAAGCTTTCTTACTTCTTGATTAGATAACCAACACCAAACCATGACTGACACAAGATAATAATCACGTTGCAGCTTTCCGACCACTTGCGAAACTTCTTTAGTGCTTTGGGTCTATGTCATTTTGCTTGTTGTAGTGCTCTTCTATCATACTAAACGTTTTATTCATCATCATCATTATCAACCCATCGCCGGCTCACTATAGAACACGGGTCTTCTCTCAGAGTGAGAATGGTTTTTGGCCATAGTCTACCACGCTGGCCTTGTGCTGATTGGTAGATACCCGGGATCGAACCCCCGACCTCCGATTAGAAGGTGGAGGTCCTAATCACTAGGCTACCACAGCTTTTTTATGTGGTAAACGTTTTATTATGTGGTACTTTTTAATAGAATCAAAAAGTTAGTACGCCATCCATATTATACTTATGGTTCGTGACGTTAGAATTTCAAATGAGTTTTCCACGCCAGGATTTAAAATGGACTTTTCCACGCAGATTTCGAAAAACAAAAAAGCCTTTCCGAGCTAGTGAGATGAAAAAATAAGTTGTCATCGGTTGATGATGATGATTTAAATCCATACTAATATATTATAGTGAAATGCGAAAGTGTGTCTGTCTGCTGTCTTTTCAAGTCTATCTGTCCAAATTTAACTGACATGATTAAATTTGATACATAGATTGCATCCTGGGGCCTTACGTAGGTACCTACGATATTATTTGTTCCAGAAAATCAAAGTGTTCTCACGGGAATTTTAAGAAATCTAATTCACGCCAACGAAGTCCCAAGCATCATATTCTAGTAATTTATGTTTTGAACTTGATATAACTACGAGCTACGCCTGTGCCTACATTAGGTTTTGTAATTGGATGCGATATAAAATCACTCCGAGTCACCAACAAATTCAGCAATGGTAGCACAAAATATGTAATAGTAGTCTTTGTACTGCGCAATTGTCGGTAATAAGATATCTCTATTTACCTTTGTTTCAATACCCCTAAGTCCCTATGCACGTATTATATAGACACTGCTTTTACAGTGTAATACATATGTACATGGGTGAAGTAGGTAGGAATACAGTAGAGCCATTTTAATAGGCCACTTTTATCATTAAACTAGCTTATTATAAAATAGAAAACTGACTGACTGACTGATTGTCTGATCGACCAAAGCACAGTTCAAACTATTGGTTGAAGCGGGCTGAAATTTTTCATGCAGATAGCTATTATAACGTAGGCATCCGCTAAGAAAGGATTTTTGAAAATTCAATTCCTAAGAGGGTGCAAATAGGGGTTTAAAAATTGTGCAGTCCACGAGGACGAAGTAAGCTTGATAATTTAAATAAGAACTGAAGTACGTTTGTATGGAAAGCACTGGGGAGCACGCTAGGCTTAGTTCTCTGAATTACTTCACTCCGCGCCCTGCAGCCGCGCTGTAAAATAAGTCAGGCCTAAATCTACGAAAATATTGCTAAGTGTGTATTTTTCTGTGTGAAATTTCAGATACTTCAATGTTTCAAGATCGAATGCGGCCTTGCCATCAAAGTCGGTTTGTCATAGGTCATGATGAAGCTATCACAGCCAGCTTTGATGAGCATGGCTACATTTGTAGCTCCAATCGTCTACGGAACTACGGTCGCTCGCACTCGTACGGAATATACTGCACGTTCTCGGGCCTAGCCTGTCAAAGCGGCGGTGACATGTCTTCCGTCTTCATATCACAGCCACTTTGATGTGGTCGGTTTACGGGGACCACATTATAGGTACTCATACAGAGGATTACCAAAAGAACGTTCGAGGTCCGTGGCCCCATCGTAAAAATGGTTGTGCAATGGTCGGTTTTCATATCACAGCCATTTTTGACGAGTTGGGCTGCGTGACTTAATATTACAGCGACTAAAAAGTCACGCTTTAAATCGACGTCGAGTGTCGCTCACGAAGTGGTTGTGTTGTGTCTGTCGTCCATATCACAGCCAGCTTTGATGAGCGACAACTGGCGATCTGGCGACAATTCGGAGTTCGCGACAGATCCCGATCTGGCAACAGTTGAAGAGTGAGCAACTAGGAGCACAAGGAGCAACTAGGGGGCCGACAAAGTGGCTGTGGAATGTACATGTCCTCATATCACAGCCAGCTTTGTTGACTTCATTGTTGCGGTTCTAATCACAGTTTTCATTTTATTGGAGAAAATCATGACGGTATACAACTTTACATACTATATTTTTGTGATCGCTTTTATTTTTTTAAGGATTTTAGTAGGGATATTATGTTTGTGTATATTAAGGGTGTGTACAGCCAGCAACAAAGCTAGTTTTGCGCCTGTCCATAGTCGCTTGTACTGGCGGGCCTATAGCTATAGCTTTGTTGCCGACTATATTGTTGAAAAATAAATTAAACCGTTCTCTTTTCTGTTTCGCTAGTAATTATGATGCTATGAAATGTGTATAATACCTGCTCCCTAGTTTAATTTCATTTTAAAGTAAGACCTGACCACGTTTCAATTTGGCTCAGTCCATTGGGAACTAATTTGCTGATTATAATATGTAATAATTCGGACTGATCGTAATTCACACAGTAAAAAAGTATAAGAGGGTTAGCAAGTAGCAACTCAATGGTACCATTCCTAAGAAAATTGGGAACTTTGATATAAAAAGTATATCGTGTAAGTACGGTTGACCAGCAGTTATTCTCAAAAATGTTATTAATCTATAAAAGATTGTGCATAACATTTTAGGAATCTCTGCTTTTACACTTTTGGGGCCCTGCAGCCTGTGGGCCCCTTATCATTGATACGGCTGATACGGCGGTAGCTACGCCCTTGAGTCCGGCAGTGAAGACTGCCCTTGGAACCACAAATTGGAAAAATTTAACTAACCTAGCAACTTTTGCACTTGATTTAGAGTACAATGCAATGTTTATTTTTCAGTGTCTTCATAACAGAGACTTTAGATTTGTAACTCATATCGTATACGAGCTAGAGACCTGTGACACGCGGACAGACAGACAGACAGATAATAGAGTGATATTTATAGGACTCCGTGTTTACCCTTTGGGTACGGAACGTAACCCAAAAATAGTCTTACAAATGGTTTACCCTTAAAGAAAACAATGCCTTTGATTTTATTTTTGCGAAATTCTAAATCCAACTTTATGCTTTTCAGATCCAGAGTTCTATTTCTACTGGAGACAATAATGACACTTTGAATGATCCCGAGGACAGCTTTCTGAAAAAACCGGTCAAGTGCGAGTCTGACTCGCACACGAAGGGTTCCGTAACATTGTACAAGGTATATCTAATATATTATGTAGAACACTGCAAGTTAATAACGGACTGCGCTATTTATGCATATGCTAAATTTATGCTAAATTTTTCGTGAACACATTTTAATTTTTTTTTATAATGTAACCACAAATTCACGGCCTTCGGATTTTTTCCTTTACGGCGATTACGCACTGCACTTCCGTCATCCGAGTTCTATCCGTCATCCGTGAGAATATCAGCGATTATCTACGACATATGTCATAAGCTACCATAGAAAACAAAAAGGAACGTATTTTCACGGACTCTGATCGGATGCAGTGCGTAACCGCTCTTGTGCTGTATGACCTACTACGTGCCAAATTTCATGATTCTAGGTCAACGGGAAGTACCCTATAGGTTTCCTTGACAGACGCGACAGACAGACAGACAGCAAAGTGATCCTATAAGGGTTCCTTTTTCCTTATGAGGTACGGAACCCTAAAAAAGAACTTTGCGCAGTATTGATTGCAGTTCTCCCGGGCCAAACTTGGAGGGGAGGTACGGCGACGCCCCGCACACCCGCATGTTACCCGGGCTTTATCGCAACGGGTTAGCGCGGGGGCTGTGCGGGTGCGCGGGGCGTACCCACCCCCGATTGCCATCTTGATAGGTACTAAGAGCATTAGGACTAGGATAGCGCGGGCCTCATACCCCGATTGTCATGTCGCAAACAATCCTCGTAGAGTAAAAATGATAGATGATCTAGAGATATTTGTCAATTTTATTTTTGCCCTCCTGACACCTTGGTGCAATTCTAAATTCGACCTTTTACTTTTCAGGTCCAGACTTCTGTTTCTGCTGGAGAAAATTAAATCAAAAATAAATAAAGTAGAAAATAATACAAAAATAAAATCAACTTTTACTACTGATTTCTTACTGTCTTTTTTATTTTTTTGGTATTTCTGTCTCATTTTTTTAAAATAAATGTCAAGTAGTACCTGTAATAAGTTTTTATTTATTGAGAAACCTTTTTAAAAACAAGCTATTATGCCTTTATCACGGCTTAAACGAATAAAAATAAATCTATTCGCATATCTGCATAATATGCAAATACACAACATGCTATTTTCATAGCGTTATTGCAAATTATAATATTTTTTCATTGATAGTGCATATTTCAGTATAGAGCTTCTGACACGGTCAAGCGGCGCACACAAGTTGACGTCAAGCATGTAGATTTGTTTTGCTTGATCAAGCTGCTTGATGCGAGCTTGATGCGCCTGTGAAGCGGCTTGATCGAGCAAACGGCACTTTTCTCATACATCGAACAGTCTTCGAACGTCGCGTCAAGCAAAAATATATTAAAATGGCGTCAACCACGCATCAAGCACGTAAATACTTGACTCGAGCATCAAGCAAACTTTGTAAACGGTTAAAATGCTTGACTCAAGCAAAAATCTACGTGCTTGTTGTCACCACGCTTCACCGTCTCGCAAGCTCTTATGTTATCGCATGGTTCACCGACGACGACGCACTGCACTTCCGTCATCCGAGTTCTATCCGTCATCCGTGAGAATACCAGCGATTATTTACGACATACGTCATAAGCACCCATACAAAACAAAAAAGAACGTATTTTCACGGACTCGGATCGGATGTAGTGCGTAACCGCTCTAACGGCGATTACGGAACACGGAACCCTCGTTGCGTGAGCCTGACTCGCACTTGGCCGGTTTTTAAGGTGAATCGTACTTTTTATTAACCGACTTCAAAAAAGGAGGAGGTTCTCAATTCGTCTGTATGTTTATTTTTTTGTATGTTTTCTCCGTCAATTATGAACCGATTTTGATGATTCTTTTTTTGTTTTGTAGGACATACTTCCGAAGTGGTCCCATTTTAATTTGGTAAAGATCTGATCTGGGATAGCAATAGTTTAGACGTGTCATTTTAGTTTAGTTTAGATATTGTGTACAAGATAATCAGCCCCATTGCCAATTTGTTGGTATTGGTATAACAATGTTTATGCATTCTACTT